>NW_012147964.1:744799-752501 GCF_000956105.1 Propithecus coquereli
TCTCAATCTGTTTATTATTAATATTAAGCCCTACACCCACAGCAAGCCACAGCCAAGGATTAATTATTTAAACTGACAAGATGACAGAAGCAGGAATTTGGAGGTTACTCTGTTCAGACAAGCCAAATGAAATCATCCCTCTTTCCCTCCCTCAGGCCCCAGTTTCATCACCCCATCAGATTTTTTTACTAACAGTTTTAACCCAAAATGTCCTGGTTCATTTATTTATTTATTTGCTTGCAATTGTTTCCCCCATGAACTCACAAGCTTGTGAGTTGCATCTTTATCTGCCTTGTTCCTGCTGCACCTCCACTGCCTAGAAATTTGCAGGCCTCAATAATGTTTATGGAAAGAACAGGGAACGAGGAAATGAAAGATTGAAGGAAAAAAATATACAGCCTAAAGGTTAAGAGCATTGGTTCTTGGCTGGGCGCAGTGGCTCACACTTATAATCCTGGCACTCTGGGAGGCTGAGGCGGGAGGATCGCTTGAGGTCAGGAGTTTGAGACCAGCCTAACCAAGAGCAAGACTCTGTGCTAAAAATAGAAAAATTAGCTGGGTGTGGGGGCTACACCTGTAGTCCCAGCTACTCGGGAGGCTGAGACAGGAAGATCACTTGAGTCCAGGAGTTGGAGGTTGCGGTGAGCTATGATGATGCCACTGCACTCTACCCAGGGCGACAGAGCGAGACTCTGTCTCAAAAAAAAAAAGCATAGGTTCTAGAGCCAAGGTCAAGAAACTTCAGCCTTTGAGCCAGATTTGGCCCAGTTTGGCCCACAAACTAAAGATTTTTCTTTTGTTTGTTTTTGTTTTAAGGAAAAAGTCAGAAGAGGAATAATATTTCCTGACATGTGCAAGTGATTTGAAATTCACATTTCAGTATCCGTAAATGAAGTTTTATTGGCACACAACATGCTTGTTCATTTTCCTATTGCCTATGGTGGCTTTCCAGCTTCTATGACAGAGTTGAGTAGTTGCGACAAAAGACTGGCTAGCCACGTAGTGTTGGGAGCCACCACGCCTATAATCCCAGCACTCTGGAAGGCCGAGACGGGAGGATCATTTGAGCCCAGGAGTTAGAGACCAGCCTGGACAACATAGTGAGACCCCATCGCTACAAAAAAAGTATTTTAATTAGCTGGGCATGGTGGTGGTGCATGCCTGTAGACCCAGTTACTTGAGAGGCTGAGGCAGGAGGATCACTTGAGCCCAAGAGTTGGAGGCTGCAGTGAGCTATGATGACACCACTGCACTCCAACCTGGGTGAAAGAACCAGACCCCATTTCTAAAAAAGTAATAATGAAAATTTAAAATTTTTTAAAAATAAACAAAAAGAGACGAGCTAGCCCACAAAGCCCAAGCTATTTACTGTCTGGTCCTTTTTGGAAAAAAAAGTTTGCTGCTTCTACGCTAGAGTCTTGAATTCCAGCTCTTCAGACTGCTTGCTGTATAATCCTGGGTAAGCTGCTTCACCTCTCTAATTCAACTCACCTTTCACATGTGTTAAATAGGAATAATAGTAGATCCCAAAGAGTGGTGGAGAGCTTGCTGTGAGCGCAATGCCAAGCACATAGTAAATGCTCAATAAACTGACCTATTGTTACTGTGATCACTGAACCCTCTCCACAGCTGTGGTATGTCATCATCCCTAATATGTGGGCACAGAAACTAAGACTCCAGAAGATAAAGTCCTTTGGCCAAGGTCTCATAGTGACTGCTCTGAACTCCCCTCTAGGCTGGGGGGCTCGGCAGAGTCCTGTATGTGCCCACCGGGGAGGGGAAAGAAAGCCTCCCAGCCTGGGAAAGGCTCAGGCCGCAGCCAGGGAGGACCATGACGCGCTGTGGTTGGGACATCTGAGCCAGGCGGCCCCGCCCACTGTGGAGCACTCAGCGTCACCGTCAACCTCTTAGCACCTCACGTTCAGTGGAGTCGCACCTCTGTGCTCAGCAGTCGCTCCAAAGCCAGCGTGGGCCCTAGTGTTCCTCACCTTCAGGGGAAAGGGTTTGCTATCACCAGAGCCAAGGGAGGGATTGGGCAGGAAGTGGTTGGTGAGGACAGCAGCCCAGTCTCTATCTGGGGAGCCCCTCTTCTGCCTCTGAGATCAAGTGAACAGGCACCTCCCTGGGGAAGTATGCCTTGATTTTTTTTCCTAGCAAAAAAACCATCTCCTTCTCTCAGGGGCCCTGCAACATCCTCCCCAGCCTCTGCCCACGGGGGCAGAGCGACAATTTTTTCCTGGCCTGGAGCCCCTGTCTCCCCCAGGGCAGAGCATATTAGCATTGTTTGTTGAGTAACTGGCATGATGAGTGTGACAGCAAGAGACCAAATGGTGAGAGAAGGAAGAAAAGAAGCAAAGAGGGAGGGAAAGAAAGAAGTGAGGTTGGTCTTGGGCCATGGGAAGATATCTTCTAAAAGAGGGGAATGACATCATCCAAATTAGTCAAGTCCCCGGCACACCCGGGTCTGGGTCTCCTTGGCCTTGGGTAAGCCAGGGAAACACAGAACTGCCACCTGAGTGTGCGCGCCTGGGGTACTGTGTAAGCGTTGCAAGGTATGTTTGTGCAAAGTGATTAAGCTTCGCAGAGCTGGGGTGCATACCCCGATACTCGGGGATCGTGGGTTTCCAATGCGGGCATGTTTCCAGTTGGAGAACATAGCACAGCACAGGGTCCATACTGTTTTGCTGGAGAGCCCAGCACTGCCTCTTGCTAGCTGTGTGATCTTGAGAAAATCCCTCTACCTCACTGTGCCTCGGTTTCCCTGTATGTGAAGTGGGACTAACACCAGTGACCACAATCATAGGATTGTTTTCCAGAATCAGGGAGTCGGGACAGTGCCTGGCATACAGCAGGTGCTCAATAGGGTTAGCCATGATTGCTGCTGGTGAGTTGAGAGTCCGGTGTCTCCATGTGATGGCTGACTCCGTGCGACTCCGTACACAAGGGTGGATCTTGCGAATGAACCACCAGGGTCCAAACACTAGTGCCCTCATCTAAGCAAAAGGCAGACAGGCGTGGACGTCTGGCGCAACATTGTTCAAAGTGGAAATGACCTCAACAGTCACTGGAAGGAAAATTGGTTCGACAATCGGGCAAGGGAGGTGGTTGACTCATCTCTCGATAGAGATCTCCAAGGGCTAAGAAAACAAAGCAAAGTACTGGCTGCTGTGTACAGAATGCATGTTTGATTTCATAGCAGAGATCTCTTGCTATAGAGTATTTATGGAAGGTATGCAAAAACTGAGGGGTTCAGGGGTGAGAAGATGTGGTGATCTTTTACGGTATGTGATTTTGCCCGCTTGCATTTTCCGTGGGTTCGCTTTGCTAACACTTTGTTTTGCTTTTCGAATATTGAACACAAAATCGTGGTCAACTGTACACACATGAAGAACGAAACCAGTGGCCAGAGCTGTTGGAAAGAAGGGAAAATTTAACACCGGTGACATCAAAGACAGGAAATGGTGTTTCCCTGCTATGGCCAGTGGGAGGACACAGGGGTGGAGGAGCCAGGGGTGGGGAAGACCCAGGCAGGCCCCAGGACCCCTTCAGAGGGCACAAGGAGACAAGTCACCCTGCTGGGAAGTAAGCCAGCCCGCCCCAGAAAGGGAAGCCCAGCAGAACAGCCACCTGGAAGGGACTCTCCAACGTTCCAGGGGAAGCAGCCACCGTACACAGTAAGACATCCCCCTCAGGACATATACAATCACACAAACCAAGACACACACACAGACACACCGGCAGACATACACATAATCACACACATACATACCCGGAAACAAAACCACACATACACAAGGGCAGCCACCAAAGCTAGCCACAGACACACACAGAGGACACAGGGGACATATATTCACGGCATACCACCAGGCATACCGAGAACAGAACACACCATCGCAGACACACGATCACACACATATCCAAGACAGATGTGGAAATGCACAACACAGGCATACACACAGTTATACCCTGAGACAGACACCCAGGTTCACAATCACAGATATACGGGCCAGGAACCACAGCTAGCCACAGACACACACAAGGACACACATTAAGGGTGTACACAACCACACACGTAGGTAGACACAGAGACACACAATTCAGGCACACACGAAATCACTCACACCGATACAGACACCTGGAGACAGACACACAATCACAGACACATACAATCACAGTGGACACAACAGAGGCCATGTCACACGTCCAGGCCCAGGGGACACCAGGAGGACCATGGTCACACGTGCTCACTAACACATAAACAGCCTCAAGGAGACTCAAGGACTCTGGGATATGCAGTGAGAGACCCTCAGTATCAGACACCCAGAGACCACCAAAGGCACACGAGTCCAACCTTAATTAAGAGACGCGCAGAGACACCTGAAACCAGAACACAAAAGGCAGCACCATCAAAGGAACCCAGGCCTGACCCCCAGAGCTGTTTAGAAGAAAGGACACCCATGTAAGACCACCCAAGATCCCCCTTTAGAGGAGAGCCATGTGAAACCCTAAGACCACCCAAGATTCACCCCTAGAGGAGACCTAGGTCCAAACCTAAGACCACCCAAGACCCGCCCCCAGAGGAGACCCAGGTCCAAACATAAGACCACCCAAGACCCACACCCAGAGGAGACCCAGGTCCAAGCCTAAGACCACCCAAGATCCACACCCATAGGAGATCCAGGTCCAAGGCTGAGACCACCTGAGATCCACCCTCCAGAGGACACTCAGGCCCCTGCTTCTGGGGACCCGCCGTCGCTGCCCTGGGGAGCCCGGTCCACGTGCGGACCCCAGTCCCCGCAGCTACAACCGGCGCGGGCGGCGGGCGCCCCCTGGAGGCGGCGCCCGGGGCCAGGCCGGTCAGTTCGCTCGGGGTCTCGGAGCATCCGCGCAGGGCCGGAGAGGAAAGAGCGCGGAGGCGGCAGCGGCCGGAGCCGGGCCGGACAGGGCCGTGGACGCAGGAGAGGAGACCATGGGGGAGACCCCCGCCCGCCGCCCCCAGCCCTGGCGCAGCCCCCGGACCGCGACCACCCCTGCGACGGCTCCCATTGGGCCGCGCACGACCAATGAGGCGCGGCCGGGGCAGGGGCAGGGCGGCCTTTGGACACAGAGACCCGCCGGCCATGGCTCTCAGCCAGAAAGTGACCGCCAAGAAATCGCTCAGCGCCCAGCCAGGATGACCAGCGACACCGACATGACCTCGGCCCACGGGTCCCGGAGAAAGGTGGGCCCGCCCCTTCCAGGGAGACCCCAAATCTCCCAGCCCCAGCCCACATCCCTGTCATTCTCGCTAGACCCCGCCCACTCCCCCAGCCATCCCCCTCCCAGGCCCACCCACTTCCCTGTCATTCTCCTTAGGCCCCGCCCACTCCTCCCAGCCGTCCCCCTCCCAGGCCCTCCCACTTCCCTGTCATTCTCCCTAGCCCCGCCCACTCCCCATCATTATTATTCCTCCTCCCAGACTCTCCCACTTCCTTGTCATTCTCCCTAGGCCCTGCCCACTCACCCCCAAGCCCTGCCTTCTCCTCAGTCCCTCCCACTTCCCTTTCATTCTTCCTAGGCCCCGCCCACTCACCCAGGCCCCGCCTACTCCCCAGCCATCCCCCCAGGCCCTGCCCACTCCTCAGCCTGAGGGTCTCTGACCGTCTGTCTTATCCCTTTAGGCCTTACCTTCTTCCGGGTCTCATCCACAAATCCGCACCCGTCAAGACCTCATCCCAGAGCTGCCGCGCCCCTGGCGTGGGGCGGTGGCTGTGTAGTAACCAGCTAACAAAGCTACAGGGGCCTCAGTTTCCCCAGCCCTGCCCTGCCCACGGTGGTCTTCACTATCCCTGCCCACTTCCCCAGCCCTGCGACCCCGCCTGGCTCAGGAACTCCAATCCCAGTCCGGTAGACATAGCCACCCCATCGTCCGTCCCCTGTCCCCCACCCCCGCAGCTGATAAAATCCTCACAACGCGTGGTCATGGCCCCACCCAAGCTGGTGTTCCTGCGGCAGAGACTGTGGCCTGTGGACCCGCGCAGGACATCCCCACCGGCCTCGCTGTCGATCTCCGGGACCGCCAAGATGTTGGTGGCTCTGGACGTGTTCTGTCTGATGCTGGGTGAGCCTTCTCCCCACCAGCCTTGAGCACCCCAATCCTGAAATTCAAGGGGCTTCGTTGGACTCTGTCTTTATCTGAGGGTCGCTTGACTGGGGGGCTGGCAATTCATACTGGGTGTGGTTGTAGAGTGTATCTGTATGTATCTGATCCAGTGTGTGTGTGTGTGTCTCACTGGGTCTCTGTGTGTTGCTCTCTGGCTACATGTTGTTTTGGCTTAGAGGAGGTGTGATGTTTATCCTGTGTGACTGGGTGACTCCTATGCTTGTACTTGGTCTACAGGAGCCTGTGTCTATGCAGACATCTGGATTGGGAGTGGATCCAATGGTGTTTGCATATCTGGGTGTGTGTCTGAATCTATATGGGCCTATGTGTTGTGTGTATATTGTTGCATTGTGTGTCTGTGTGTGGATATCTGAATCTGTGTGTCTGGGTTGGACTGTGTAGTTATATCGTGTAACTGTGTGTGTCAGATTCTAGGCGAATGTATCTTGCATCTGTGAGGCCTGTGCTTGCCTGGGGTCTAGATGCCCGCTCCTCCTAACTCCCCAGTGTACAGACCCAGTGACCAAAGCCCCCTCTCTAGGGAGGGGAGGCCAAGCTGGGACACTACCTTCGCTCCTCCAAGCCCAGGAAGGGAGTTAGGAGCTGTGGGAGGCTGGGTTCCAGCTAACTGGTTCTGCCAGACTACAGAGGGCACAGAAACAGCAGAGTCAAGAGAGGGATGAAAGGCCTGGGGGAGGCCTTTGGGGTGGGTGGGCCCAACAGGGACCTTGGCACCTGCTGGAGACAGACCCCTCCCATGCCTGGCTTTAAGATGGCTGTGTCAGGAGGTAGGGGCCCCAGCCCAGTCAGCTACAGAGCCACAGCTATGGGCATAAACACATGTACAGATCTCAAACACAACCATACACACATATCAGCACAACCTACACGTTCATGGACATACACGCACAACCTCAGACACACACACACCATTCCCAGATCACACAGAGAAGTACACATACCCCAAACACATATTCACACACCTAAACATGATGTATGAGATGTGGACACACCAAGACACACACATCTGAATTCATGCACATCCACAAGCACACAGGTGCATATACCAGGACAAACACACACACTCACACACACTCACACACACTTCCATAGACACAGAGTCCCATACACGCAAAGACACAGAGACTTGCACACACCAAGAAAGACACACTTTCATGGCCAGAGACTGACTCACAGCTACATAGAAAGACACATACAACAGGGAGCACACATCCACAGATTCACAAAAAACATGCTCACATTATGGGTGACATAGATATCTGTAAGCATGGACACACAGACACTCACAGATGCACAGATATGCAGATCCACAACCATACACACATGCGTTCATACATCAGGACACACATACACATGCAGAAAAAGTGAGTTCTCCCACCCTTGTCCCGTCATTATCCTGAGCCCCTTACCCACCTGATTCTAAGACCCACAAATGCCACACCTACCTATCCTTCCAGCCCCCCACACCTCCCACCATCTCACACAACAGGGAGAGGATGCTGACCGCAGGGTGGTTGGAAGGGTCCCATCCATGGAGGG
>NW_012147964.1:762114-763528 GCF_000956105.1 Propithecus coquereli
AAAAAAAAAAAAAAAGAAAGAAAGAAATATCTGGAAGATCACAGTTCTCTCCCTTTCAACATGTTTAAAGTCTGTTTTAGGTTTTGTTTTGCAGACTTTTTGCACATTATTTCTACATGGTTTAATGAACTGATGTTTTTTTTTTTAAATGACACTTATAAATCATGATGAATGCTTAAATCTAACTCCCAGTTTTTTAGGAGTCAGTAAAAGTTTAACATAGTTATTTTCTGCTTTTTATCTCCGTTGGTTTCCCAAAACTGCATTGCAAAGCAGAACAATGATATGGCTCTTTAGTCTTCATGCAACAGTGAGAACGTAAAATCTTAATGCCCTTTTTACTACCAGACATTGCCTATGTCTCAGGAAAGCAAAAATGCTGATTTTGGCAAATGTCACCACTTTTAGAGGTGGGAGAATCTGTAGACTTTCATAGACCCGTGAAACAATACAGGTGTTTTTCAGGCACTGTTAGGTGTGGTCAGTGAAGCCCTGAGATGCCTTCGAGATTGTACTGGGGCCATAAAGCGTGCTAAGCTAGATTGGTTTCCTATGGGGGCGATATTAGGCAAGTAAATAAAAACGGTTTGCTGGGGAGGGGGATGCATACATAATACACAAACTGAGTGGGGGAGAGATGAAATCGCAGTGGCTGGGCGATCGAGCTGGTCTAACCCATGCGCAGTCCAGCCCATCTGGAATTCATTTTGGCATCTGACGTGACCTAGAGATCCAACTTGAATTTTTGCCCACATAATTAACCCCGGAGTTTCTCAGCCTCAGCCCTGTTGACATTTGGGGCTGGATCGCTCTCTGATGCCGGTGTCCTGTACACTATATGGGACAATGAGCAGCTTCCCTGGCCTCCCACTAAATGCCTGCACAAACACACACACACCCACCCCCATGGATGTGTGACAACCAAAAATGCCTCCAGACATTGCCAAGTGTCCTCCGGGGGGAAGGGCAAAAGCACTCCCCAGCCCCGTTGAGAGCCACTGGTCAAAATTAGTGGCCTTTGGCCAGTGTGAGGGCCAAGCCACATGGCCAACATGGCTTACCCCACCCCCAAGTCCTTAAGTGGGTACACCAAGGGGGGGTGAGGAGGAGGCTTCCTGGGAGGACAGAGCTGGAGGCTGCCCCAGGAAGGTGGCCCCGGGGAGCTCTGGCCTTCACTGGAGGGTCAGCACAGAAAGTCCCGGCCAGCGCCTGATAATAATTATAATCACAACAGATACAATGTGTTGTCGCCTCTGTAACCTGGAGCCATTCCATCACGGGACCCTCCCAACAGCCCTGGAGGGAGGGCACTCTTCATTACCCCTCTGCAGATGAGGAAATTCAGGCAGAGAGAGAAGCACCCAGTGCACAGAGCTAATGAGAAATGCAGAGGCAGGGGAGATGGTTTGTGTTA
>NW_012147964.1:774782-778989 GCF_000956105.1 Propithecus coquereli
AAATAGGGGAAGCCCCACCCCTTTTCCTGTTGTAACAGGAAGTCCCGCCCCTTCCAGATGCGGGACAGAAAATCCTGCCTATATCTGCCATAAATAGGGGAAGCCCCACCCCTTTTCCTGTTGTAACAGGAAGTCCCGCCCCTTCCAGGTATAAGACCCCTGCCCATGTGTGACCTAAATTAGGGGGATGACCCACCGCCTTTTCTTGGTGTAAAGGGAAGCCATGCCCCTCGCCCTAGTGAAAGAGGAAATCCTGCCCAGTTCAGGCACAGGGGTGGGCGAATCTCCCATTTTCGTGTGTGGTGCAATGAGAAGCCCCACCTTTCTGCTGGGTTTAGTGGAAAACTGCCCCCCTTCCTTTTCCATATGAAGAGGGGACATGCGAGCTGAGACACAGCGTCTCCCACTCTATTGTCCCCACTGCCCCAGCAGCGATTTACGCCCCGCCTCCACCCCACGCCACCCTCCCCTCCCCATGCGGCCCTGCAGATCAGCCTGGGAGAGATGAACCATGTCCAGAATCTCCCGCTGAGCCCGCAGGGCCTACTGGGCAGCACCTATGGGGTCATGGTCTACAAGCAGCTTGTCACCTTCATCTTTGGCAGCGTGGCCAGCTACTCCCTGGCCAGCATCGCCAAGATGACCACGGGATGCCTGCGGCCCCACTTCCTGGCCGTGTGCCTGCCAGACCCAACCTCCTTCAACTGCGAGAGCGGCTACATCACCAACTACACCTGCACTGGGCACCCAGAGGACATCCTCAATGCCAGGCAAGCAGGTGGATCATCCTGGTTCCCTGCTGATCTCAGCCCTCCTCCCTGTTCATCTCCCAGGAAATCCTTCTACTCTGAGCAAGCCTCCCTCAGGATGTACTGCATGGCTTATCTGGTGGTGAGTGTTGGCGGGAGGCAGGCCACACACCCAGCAAAGCCAGAGAACACTCCATTGTCCCCTCCCACCCCCCTCCCATACTGGGCACCAGCAGTGCCAGGCACGGCTTCCACAGAGCTTGTGTGTGTGCCCCCTGGAGTTGTGATGGCTTCTCTTAAGAGTCATTCAGCATCCCTGTCCTGGAACAGTGGCTTCCAGAAAGCTCTGTCTTCCCCCGACTGCAGCTGGAGAGGGCCCATGCCAGGCTGGGTCTCCACCAGGGCTGGGGGAAAGAAAAACAGACTCAGCTGAGGCGAAGGTGGAAGGTGTGGCCAGGGAGAGGAGGCGGGAAGGACCTTTGGGAAGCAGCCAGTGATCCAGGGGCCCAGCACACAAAGAGAGCATAGATTCAGGAACTAGAAGCTGATTGCACCCATTGGAGCCAGCCCAGAGCACCAGGCACCATGGTGGGCAGACATATGACACAGAGGCCGAGGCCACAGGGCACGTGACAGTCACATGGCTGCCTCGACTCCAGCAATATTTTCTTCCTGAAAGACAACCCATTGGACTGCAAGCCCTTTTCTCTCGCTCTTTAAAAAAAAAAGTAACAAAGTAAATACAGCGTCCCATAGTGACAAAGAGTAAGGGCTTTGCACCCAGAATGCAGGGCTCTCTTGGCTCTATTCCCAGCCTCAGCAGTGTGTGACACTTGGGTGAGATACTCATTGTCCTTGGGCCTCCATTTCCTCATCTGTGAAATGGACATGCAGACTGCACCTGCTTCCTAGTTGTGGTTTCACAAGTTAAAATATAAACAAGCTGATGCACATGAAGTGTTTAGAACAGGATCTGGCTGTAGATCTGGTCTAAACATCATTGTTCTTATTAATAGTAGGCAAAGTGGACTCCCTCTGTCCTCTGTCCCCACCCCCTGGGTGGATTGGGGGCCGGGGTGCACGTCAGCAGTGCCTCGAGGCTCACCCCAACCCCGGATGGCAGACAGATCACACACAGCTAGGATGCAGGCCTTTCTCTGCTTTTGTGGACCTCAGAAAGGGTTGTCAATTTTGTGAGCAGAATGTTCCGAGTGTCTGGGAATTCCCTTACATCGTGAGGGTGCTGCCTGGTTTCTCCCTGAAACATACAACAGCCACTTTCTCATTCTTGCTGCTCCATCAAGGAAGTAGATTAACCTGATGTTTAAAAACGGGAATTTTTTTGTTTTCTGTTTTCCATGTCAAAATGAAGAGCCCAGCCTCAACTTTTGCAGGGTTCCTTGATGAGGTGGGCCCAGTTTGATTGGAGAGCCAATGCTTGCGGGAGGTGAGAGTATTGGGCCACAGTATCCGGCCCACCTGTATGGTGTCAGTTGACTGCTTGTCAAATCCTCCATTCAATGTCTAACAGTCCTCCCAACACTAGCTAGTTAATAGGGTAAAAACTCTCTTACACTGATGGTTTTGGGGGCCACAGCCAATAACCTGCCTTACATGGTGAATTTCATTGTCACACAAAGCTGGCAAGGTAGAATGTCCTGCTGCACAGGTGGCCGCAAAAATGCGGTCCCTCTAGATACAGGTTCCTGGTCTTCAAACTGCTGCCCACCCTCCCCACTGTTCCCCAGCTTTATGTGCAGGTGCGCCCCTGGGGATAGAAGACCAGGTTCTTACGGCCAACCTTCCAGTTCCTCTTCTTATCCCTGGCTCTGGTCACCGGCTACATCCGGACCTTGGACTATTGGCACCACCCCTACGATGTGGTCATTGGATTCCTGCAAGGAGCCTTGATGGCCTTTTGGGTGGTAGGTGATGCATGGGACGGCTGGATACCAAGGTGACTGTGCTCACCTGGGAGCCACAGGCACAGCTAGCTCTCCTGACCTCCCAGGATTGGAGCCCAGGAGAGGCCCAGGCTGGGGAGGGGTGTGGGTAACATCACCCACCCCGAACTCCTCTCCTCTTTGTCCCCATAGGCATTCTATATCACCGACCTTTCTACAATTGGGGCAATACCGGATCCAAAAATCTCTGAATACTAGAAGATCACCTCTGCCCTCTCTCCTCACTTCCCCCTTGTCCTTCCTCTGGATTCATTTCCTAAGGGCCATCAGGGAGCCCGAGAGATGCCCTGAGGCAGAAAACAGTAGAGGTCCCCGCAGACCATGTACTTCCCAGGGAACTGTCTCTGGGGCTGAGTCCACATCCAATTCAGCCCTGCCCCGGTGGGCCGACATAGGAAACCCGATTTTTCAGGGACCGAGTCTATATCCTCAATCAGCCCCCTCCCAACAGGGCCACTTCCTTTTTTATTCTTTCTTAAAGACTCTTGATATATTAAAGAAATTAAGAAATGCCAACACAGGGTTTACAAATTCTTGATCTACAATCACACGGGTTGGCAGACTTCCTGTTTCGCTCGGACACAGTGTGTCTCTATGAACACTTATAACACCACGTTGGGCGATAACCTCAAAAGTAGAAATCAGAGTCACTCCTCCTCACACTGCTGTTGACATTTGGGGTTGGAAAATTCTTTGCTATGGGAGTCCTCCTGTACATTGTAGAATGTTGAGTGGCATCTTGGGTGCTCCCTGGCCTCCACCCATGAGATGCCCTGAGCACCCACCAAGTTGTAATGAACAAAAATGTCTCCAGACATCAGTAGGCATCCTCTGGGGCTGTGGGGGAACAGAACCTCCCTTGGTTGAGAATTTCTTGGTTGGGGAAGTTTAGCAACCCTCAAGGGACTCTGCGTTCCACTATTGTCTAACCTACTGAAGTCCTGGGATGCCACACACATTTAAATACACACGCTGAGGGCTGTTCAGGAAATGATGGTGGACTGAGCACAGTTAGTTTCAGCCCATCTGGTAAACTTGTCCAGACTGAATATGCTTTGGCTGCTGTAGCTGGAGGCCCCCCTTCAATGGTAATTAAACCTGCAAATAGTGTGATAATCGCAACTGAGGAGAAATGGAAATCCCTTCTGTAGGATGAGCAAAGTGTACACGAAATAGAACCAGTCACCAAGCATATAGGTTCAGTGTATACGGACCATATTACAGAAAGTTTGCACGCAGGGCTTGAAATCTAACTCAGCCAGCCTGAGCAAGAGCAAGACCCTGTCTCTACCAAAAATAGAAAAAATTAGGCAGGCGTGGTGGTGCACGCCTGTAGTCCCCGCTGAAGCAGGAGGATCACTTGAGCCCAGGAGTTCAAGACCAGCCGGGGCAACATAGTGAGACCCCGTAATTAAAAAAAAAAATTCAGAGCTAGCCGGGCATGGTGGTACATGCCTATAGTCCCAGCTACTCAGGAGGCTGAGACAGGAGGAT
>NW_012147964.1:780708-784592 GCF_000956105.1 Propithecus coquereli
TTACTGACTAAGCAGCTTCAAGAGGAGCCCTCCAGGAACCAACCGCCCCTACCCAGCCGCCACCCCCAATCCAGGTCGCTACTCCAGAGCCCCCAGCTCGCCCCCCACCCAGGAGCCCTCCCGGTTAATGCAAGGGTTCTGGCGAATGGAGAGGGGGCTACGGGCTGAGAAACTGAGGCAGGGCCTGGGCGGGGGAGGGGTGGACTTCCCAGCTCCTTGTTTACCAAGCACTCACCCCCCCTTCCCCCCCCCTAGTTGCTCGGAGTGGCCAGGCCCGGCCGGGGGCGGGGAGGGGTGGGGGGAGGTGGCACCGATGGCGCCAGAGCGGCCTCCTCTCCACGCACCCGCGTTCCAGCCGGTGCCGCCCACCCGGGTCCCGCAGGCCGCTGCCGAGGGCGATCCCTGCATCCCCGCCACCCCCACCCCTGCACCCTCCATCCCGGGGAGGGACCAGGGGGCGGAGCGGGCGGTGACCAGCCGTGACGCGAGCCCCGCCCGCCCATATAGACGCTCCCGGGGGGCGCAGGGACCGTGCTCCGCCGCCAGCCCAGCGCCGCCGCCGCCGCCGCATCCACCGCCCGCGCCGCAGCCGCAGCTCCCAGCGCCCGCGCCACCGCGTCCAGCAGCAGCGCCACCGCCATGCGGGAGATCGTGCACCTGCAGGCCGGCCAGTGCGGCAACCAGATCGGAGCCAAGGTGCACGGGGAGCGGGGGAGCCGGGCCCCGGCAGGAGGCGGCCGTGGTGGCCGAGAGGCTCAGAGCAGGGTCCCCGGAGCTGGGGTCTTTGGGGGACTGGGTCCCCAGGAGGCCAGCACCCCAGGGACGGTGGGGGAGGGGTCGCCACCGACAGGGCCACGCCGAGAACAAAGAGGCCTATAGGAGCGGGACCCGGCCTCTGCGCGCGTGCCACAGCTGGCCTCGCAGCTGGACGACTGTCCCCTCCAGGCGCACAAAGAGACCCCGCCCTTCCCCCCACCGCGGGCTGCAGCCAGGGTTCGCTGGCACCGGCCGGCTCCAAGCGGGTGCTGACTCCGCGGCACCCCGCCCCCACCGCTGCCTTCCTGCTGCCTCATCCTCCTGTCAGCACCACCCTGCCTCTAAGTCCCCCACTCACCTTGCGACGGGCCGGGAGGCAGCCAGGGAGGGGGTTCAGCGCGGGTGCGGGGAGGTCCTCGGCCTGGCCACCTGCTCGCCATCTCTCAATCCTTCCCACCACCCCCTTCCAGTTTTGGGAGGTGATCAGCGACGAACATGGCATCGACCCCACCGGCACATACCATGGGGACAGTGACCTGCAGCTGGAGAGAATCAACGTGTACTACAACGAGGCCACAGGTAGGGCGAAACAGCCACCTCCCACCTGGGGGTGGCAGGGGACAAGATGCTCCCAGGCGCCTGCCTGCGGGGTCCTGGCCCTCACCAGAATGCCCTCCATCTGTCTCCCTGCAGGAGGAAATTATGTCCCCAGAGCTGTCCTGGTGGACCTGGAACCCGGCACCATGGACTCAGTGCGCTCAGGCCCCTTCGGCCAGATCTTCCGGCCTGACAACTTTGTGTTTGGTGAGTCCCCACCAAGGGGCGCAGACAGAGAAGCCTCCTTGTCCCTTTTGCTTCCAAATGCTTGATGAAAACCCTCTACCTAGCACCTGCAGAGTCAGCACTGTCAGGGCCCTGATGGGGGACGTCCAGGCCACCATGGGAGCCCTGGGGAACAGCAGGGAATCCAAAAGGTACAGAGGGGGCTTCAGAGAAGGCTTCCTGGAGGAGGTGGCATTTTAATTCAACAGTCTGAACGGGAAGCAGACTGCCTGGGTGCGACTCCCACCCCCGACACTTCATGCATGCAACAAATAGTGAGCACCTACTGCATACCGAGCCCTGTTCCGGAAGCTGGGGATACAGAGGAAAACAAAACAGCCCCAGTGGAGCTCACATCCTGGTAGAAGGAGCCGGGCAACAGAGAATTCTAACTTTTTTTTTTTTATTTTGAGACAGAGTCTGGCTCTGTTGCCCTGGCTAGAGTGCCGTGGCGTCAGCCTAGCTCACAGCAACCTCAAACTCCTGGGCTCAAGCAATCCTCCTGCCTCAGCCTCCCAAGTAGCTGGGACTACAGGCATGCGCCACCATGCCTGGCTAATTTTTTCTATATATATATATTTTTAGTTGTCCAGATAATTTCTTTCTATTTTTAGTAGAGACGGGGTCTCGCTCTTGCTCAGGCTGGTCTCGAACTCCTGACCTTGAGCGATCCACCCGCCTTGGCCTCCCAGAGTGCTAGGGTTACAGGGGTGAGCCACCGCGCCCGGCCAGAGAATTTTAAAGAAGTAAAACTCAGCCACTGATGGAGTGGGCTGGGTGACTTTGAATGGATTCCTTAACCATCGTGTGCCTCAGTATCCTTGTCTTGAAAGCAGGGGTTATAAAATGCCTGCTGCTCAGGATTGTGAGGTTTCATGCTGTGAATATGGGTAATTTTGAACAGTGCCTGGCACACGGAGAGGGCAAACAGGCATTTGGTGTCATTTTCATTATCATCGTCACCATCTGCAACCTAAAAGGTGAGTAAGACTTGACTTGGCCAAGCAGCATTGCAGAGCCAAGAGATGGGAACGACATATGTGAAGGTGGTGGGGCGTCCACACCCTGTGGCAGTCCTTCCGGGAAAGCTCTCCTGGACACACACACACACACACACACACACACACACTGGCCTCAAGCCCCAGGTTCCACCCTGCCCCAGCCAGTCTCCTCCTCCGAGCTTGGTGGCTTAGAGTTTGGAGTCTAGGAGGACTGACAAGACAAGCTGTGTGACCTTGGACAAGTGACTTCCCCTCTCTGATCTATACGAAGGTTCCAAAAGATAATGATGCACCTGTGTGGGTGTGGCCCATCACAGGTCCTCAGGAAAGGGGTGGGGAAAGATGGAATGAGGTTGGCCAAAGGGCATGAGGAATTCGGAGATAACCCCGGGGGCCAGGGATGGGGGACTCACAGTTGGGCCAAGAGATCTATGGCCTCTGGGAAGTAAGTGGGTGGGGGGCTGGGGGCCGTGGGGCAGCCAGACCCCCTGGTTCCTGGCTGCCCCACTCACTTGCAGTGTGACTTTCTGCAGGTGACCTAACCTCTCTGTGCCTCCATTCTCTCACCTGTAAAATGAAAGTAAGAAGGGTCCATGCATGCTTTGGGGAGTTGGGGAAAGGATCCAGGGACGCAGGGCATGCCCCGCATTTAGTGCATTTGAGAAGCTCGGTGCAGTCAGACTTTGAGGTTCATCATTCTCTTTTGGAAACTTCACACAGATCAGAGAGGGGGCGGTTAGAGATGGCTTCTCTGAGGAGGTGACGTTGAGTAGAGACCTGAAAGGAGGTGAGGGAGGAGTCATGTGAGTACCTAAGGAGAAAGCATCCCAGGCAGAGGCACAGTCCGTGCAAAGGCCCTAGGGCAGGACCACACCCGGCGAGTTGGAGGCACAGCGAGGAGGCCTGTGTGGCTGGAGCAGAGAGAGGAAGGGAGGGTGGGGAGGAGACAGGGCAGGTGGTGCAGGGCCTTGTGGGTCACAGGGAGGACTTGGGCTTTGACCCCAAGGGAGGTGGGAGCCATGGAGGGCTATGGGCAGAGAGGAGGGACGGGACCTGACTCAGGCGCTCACGGGTGTCCCCTTGTGATTGCCATGGGGAGGACAGGCTGTGGGGTGAGATGGGAACCTCACTTATCCAGACAGAGGAGGAGATTAGAAGAAATATTCACAATAACACCAGCCAATCTTTTAATACTAACCCTTGTCATCTTGGGTCTTGTGAGATTATAGGCAATAAACATGATTAATAAGAAAACATAGGCCAGGCGAGGTGGCTCACGCCTGTAATCCTAGCTCTCTGGGAGGC
>NW_012147964.1:784903-790211 GCF_000956105.1 Propithecus coquereli
GGCGACAGAGCAAGACTCTGTCCCCCCCTCCGCCCAAAAAATAAAAGAAATGGGAGGGGTTGCAGCTGTGCAGAGGGTGACCAGGGACAGCCTCATGTAGGCTAGCAAAATCCTGGAGGTGAGGGAGGGAGGGAGCTTGGGGAAGCCTGGGGGAACAGCAGACCAGGCAGAGGGCACAGCCTGTGCAAAGGCCCTGGGGCAGGACTGTGCCTGGCGTGTTGGAGGCACAGCGAGGAGGCGCATGCGGCTGGAGCAGAGTGAGGAAGGAGAAAGAGGAAGGAAGGGGGTGGTGAAGAGAGAGGATGGGACAGGTCGGGCAGGGCCTGGTGGGCTGCAAGGAGGACTTGGGCTTCTAATGGAAGGGGAGAACCGTGGGATAATTTTTGAGCTAAGCTGGGGCATGATTTGATTTAGGTCTTCCTGGGATCCTTCTGGCTGCCGGGTGCCAAAGGGCAAGGATGGAAGCAGAGAAAACAATTCATTATCATCATCAGATTAATTGCTGATCCTTTTATTGTTATTACTTTTGCAACTGTTGTTATTATTCAACTACTAGGCTCCCTCCAGGTGGCAGGGAGACAGGGTTGAGGGTGGGGTCTCCCCGAGATCACCTGTGCGCCCCCTCCCCTCCCCTCTCAAGGCCAATCCGGAGCCGGCAACAACTGGGCCAAGGGCCACTACACCGAGGGCGCCGAGCTGGTGGACGCGGTCCTGGACGTGGTGCGCAAGGAGGCGGAGAGCTGCGACTGCCTGCAGGGCTTCCAGCTGACCCACTCCCTGGGCGGCGGCACCGGCTCGGGCATGGGCACCCTGCTCATCAGCAAGATCCGCGAGGAGTTCCCAGACAGGATCATGAACACCTTCAGCGTGGTGCCCTCGCCCAAGGTGTCGGACACGGTGGTGGAGCCCTACAACGCCACGCTGTCGGTGCACCAGCTGGTGGAGAACACGGACGAGACCTACTGCATCGACAACGAGGCGCTCTACGACATCTGCTTCCGCACGCTCAAGCTGACCACGCCCACCTACGGGGACCTCAACCACCTGGTGTCGGCCACCATGAGCGGGGTCACCACCTGCCTGCGCTTCCCGGGCCAGCTCAACGCCGACCTGCGCAAGCTGGCGGTGAACATGGTGCCCTTCCCGCGCCTGCACTTCTTCATGCCCGGCTTCGCGCCGCTCACCAGCCGCGGCAGCCAGCAGTACCGCGCGCTCACGGTGCCCGAGCTCACGCAGCAGATGTTCGACGCCAAGAACATGATGGCCGCCTGCGACCCGCGCCACGGCCGCTACCTGACGGTGGCCGCCGTCTTCCGCGGCCGCATGTCCATGAAGGAGGTGGACGAGCAGATGCTCAGCGTGCAGAGCAAGAACAGCAGCTACTTCGTGGAGTGGATCCCCAACAACGTGAAGACGGCCGTGTGCGACATCCCGCCCCGCGGCCTGAAGATGTCGGCCACCTTCATCGGCAACAGCACGGCCATCCAGGAGCTGTTCAAGCGCATCTCCGAGCAGTTCACGGCCATGTTCCGCCGCAAGGCCTTCCTGCACTGGTACACGGGCGAGGGCATGGACGAGATGGAGTTCACCGAGGCCGAGAGCAACATGAACGACCTGGTGTCCGAGTACCAGCAGTACCAGGACGCCACCGCCGAGGAGGGCGAGTTCGAGGAGGAGGCCGAGGAGGAGGTGGCCTAGGCCCCCTGCCCTCCCTTCCTGTCTGCCCCACCGCCGGGCGTCTGACCTGTGACCCCCTTGACCCCCTCTCTGAGCCCCAGAGCCCCACTTCCTCCCTGCCCCTCGGCCTGACTCGGCTCTGACCCTGCGATTTCGTGAATGTCACTCTGCCCTGACCCTGACAATGCCTTTGGAGCCCACTTCACCTCTGACCTTGCCTCACCTTTGACCTTTAAGGCCCACTTTATCTTTGACCCCCCCACTTAAGCTCTGCCAATTTTGACACCCCCAGGAGCCCCGCTTCACTCCTGACCCCATAAACCCTGCCCTGACCTCTTCACCTTTAACCCCCCATGAATCCCATTTCTCCTCTAGACCTATGAGCTTTGGTTTAATTTTGATGCCTCCCTCTGAGCCTCACTTCACCTCTGACCTTGCCTCACCTTTGACCCCCCCAGGCCCTAGGTCCCCTCTGGCTCCCCATACCCCCCACATCCTCCCCGACCTCACCGCCCTCAGCTCCTGCCCCCTTTGGCTTACCTGGGGTGGTGGGACACCACTGGCACCCGCAAGGAAGAGAGGCTGTCCCGCCTACCCTCCCCACCCTCCTCTTCCCCCCCTCACCCTGGATAAATAAATTAATTGTTGTCTTGGAAGTTTCTGCCTAGTTCATTTTTCATCTCCTTGTGCAGCTAGCAAAGGCTTTTCCCTGCAGGGTGGGGGTGGGTGCTGACCTCTCACCTCTGGGTGGGAGAAATGGTAGGGAGGGGCAGAGATTTTGGAGTCAGACAGAAAAGGTTATTCCACTAATGGGCTGTGTGGTGTGGAGTAAGCCATTTGCTCTCTCTGAGCCTCGGTTCCCCAACCTATAAAATGGGATTGGAGGTTTTTCCCCAGGAATCCCACACGCCCACCACGGGGTTGTTTGTGAGGACTCAAGCAGACCTTGGGGACACAGAGTAGGTGCTCATCAACAGAGCTGCTACCGTTCTCTGTGGGACACCTTGCAAGTACGGAAGGCAAGAGGAGGAAGCTCTAGGGAAGGGTGCCAGGGAGATGTCCACCTGGGCTAGCACCTGAGTGGCAGTCCTGCCAGAATAACATCATAGCTCCCACTCACAGAGCTCTACAGTGTGCCTGGCTCCTGCCTCAGCTCATGCAACCCTCTCGACCACCCTGTAAAGTCTGAGCTTTTATCCCCTTTGACACAAAGATTTAGAGAGACAAAACGTATCGGTTAGCTTTTGCTACATAACAAACTGTCCCCTAAAACTTAGTGGCTTAAAACAACAACACGTGTTTATTTTGCTCCCAAATCTGCAATTTGAGCAAGGGCGGGGCAGATCACTCTGCTCCCTGTAACATCAGCTAGAACATCTTAGCTGGAGGCTGAGGAATCTACTTTCAAGGTGGCTGTCAACTGACTGGCCAGGTGGCACCAACTATTGGCTCAGAGCTTAGCAGGAATAGATTGAACAAAGTCCTCAGTATTTCTCCACGTGGGTCTCTCCATAGGCTGCTTGGGCTTCCTCACAACATGGTGGCTGCGTTCCTCAAGAGCAAACATCCCAAGAGAGCAAGGTAGAAGTAAATGCAGAAGAAAAATGCATTGTGTTTTTATGACCTAGCTTCAGAAGTCACATGGTGTCACTTCCCCCAGACTCTTCATCAAGGCAGTCACAAAGTCCTGTCCAGATTCAAGGGGATGGGATACAGACTCCACCTCTTGAGGGCAGAGTGGCAAGATTCTAAAGAGCATGTGGGATGGAACATAGAGCTGTGGTCATCTTTGGAAATTACAATTTGCCACCCAGAGTCACCTGCCCTTGGTCACATGACTATTAAGCATTCAGCTGGGATTCCAGCCCTGCCAGTTGAACTCTAGAACTCTGATGCTACTGTGTCAGCCAAAGTTCAGTGTGGGGACCATTCTAGGTATATTAAGCAGAAAGGGATTGAATACAAGAATTTACGGGGCTTGCAAAATCACTGGAGGGGCTCAGAGAGTGGGCTGTAGGCCAGTGTTTCTCAAACTTTACTGTGCAAAGAATCACCAGAAAATAACTTGATAAAATGCAGCTTCCTTATTTCACCCTCGGAGTTTCAGATTCGGTAAGTAGGTCTGGGGGTGGAGGCTGGGGAAAGCCAAGACTTTGCATTTCTAACAAGCTTCGCAGATGATACTAATGATGTGCAAATGAGCCCTGGAATAGGTCATGCTCCCAGGAAGGACCCTCGCTCTTGATACCCTATAGCTGAGCCACCGGGGAGCTGCTTCCTTTGTATAGTAAGAGAGGTGGAGGCTGCTACCATAACTATGACCTGCAAATAGGTCCAGTGGAGAACAAAAATTCATTAACATAAAATCCATGTCTCCACAACTTTGCTTCTCAGCAAAATAGACATGCATGCACGCATACACACACGCACACGTGGGCTCACTTCCACTTTCTAAATCTCTCATGAGCATTTCCAATTGGTAGAACCAATTCTGTAGCCAGAAGTGGAGTTGCAAAGGCATCTGGGAAATGTAGTTTTTTAAAAAAAAAAATTTCCAGACTCTGCATTAGGTAGGCAAACCAGGGAGAAGGGTAGGTGGGAAGGAGGGATGCTGAGAGACAATCGATCATGTCCACCACATGACACAAGACCACCAGACCCAGGCTAGGGTCCCACCTGTCGTACGGGCTCCCACCACAGCCGGGAGTAAGGAGAGGTGTAAGGAAAGCATCCTGGACACCAGGCTGCAGCAACAACCAGCTCAGCACGCCGGGCACAGCACTTATTTTTAATCCCCACCCAATGGATTTGCCATTGAGTATTTGTTTGGAATTGAAGTTCAAATATTAAAACACATCCTTGGGAAGCCCAAGGGTATGAGAGTGAGAAAGAGAAGTCCCGAGGTCTCGGCACCCCTATTCTCCAGGACCCAAACTCTGTTCAGCCTCATCCACCTGCGTGTTAGCTGGGGGCTTTGGAGGGGTGTGTATGTGTGTGTGTGTGTGTGTGTGTGCGTGTTTTCACATGCTTGTACATGTTCCCCCCTTCTCAGCCTCCTACAAGATAGTGGGGGTCTCTTATGGGTGTGTGTGTCCTCGTGACTCCTTGTGCCTGGCATGTCTTGGGGTATCTGGGGTAGGTGAGTGTCAGTGTGTCTATGTACCTGGTTGTCTTAGATACAAAATACCATTGGGGCTGCTGTAACAACATACTTAATTCACATTTTTATAAAACATAATTTATTTTCTCCCACTATTAAGTAATGTTAAGCAACAATCAGCTCTTGTTTTTTCATCTATACCATTGACTACTCTCATTAATATAGTTTATTCTCATTAATTGCTGAAATAGATCATGATCACATTTCATCAGCGTCATCAAGAAAGATCTAGTATACATAGTCTTGTACTTTTTCCTGGAACCCTCAAGATGTTGGCTGTTTGACCTGAGCAATTTCACTATTAGAACTTTATTCATTTAGTATAATATTTTAATCCATGTTAAATTACAATTAATTTCATGTTTAACTCTTATTAGCTCTTGAGGCATTGCCAGTAATAAATCTGAGATCATTTCTGAAAGCAAAGTTTCATATGAAAAGTAAGAATAAAATATTAGGGAACTTTCCCGA
>NW_012147964.1:790261-828921 GCF_000956105.1 Propithecus coquereli
CCCCGTCCTCTAGACTGGATAATTTATAAACAACAGAAATGCATCGCTCACAGTTCTGGAGGCTGGGAAGTCCAAGACCAAGACGCCAGCAAATTCAGTGTCTGGCGAGGGTATATTTCTCCTAGATGGCGCTTTCTATGTGTTCTAACGCGGCAGAAGGGACAAACAGCCTCCCTCAAGCCTGTTTTCTAAGGGCACTAATCCCAGTCACGGGGGCAGAGTCCTCCTGACCCAATCACCTCCCAAAGACCCCACCTATTAATACTATTGCGTTGGAGATTCAGGTTTCGACATGTGAATTTTGGAGGGACACACGCATTCAGACCACAGCACTGGTCCACCAGACCGCGTGAGGTTGTAGATGATGGAATTCTGACTGTTTGACTGTGGGTACAAGGTGGTTTCGCACCTCACAGTGTGACTGTTGTATTTTAATTTTCCTAATACGTCTGCAGGATGTCGTGTGCATGTGCGTGCAAACATGAGTGGCTGTGTCGCGTTCTGCCTTTCAGACTGCGGGTGTGTCCATGGATCCCCGTGTCTCAACATGGCTACATCTGTCCACCCTTGAGCCTGTCTTTCTGAGTCTACAACTCGGCTTGGGGGCGTCCGGCTGTTGTGCGAGTCCGGCTGTGTCTCTCTCTGTATCTAGCGGGGTCCCGGCTGTATCTGTCTCTTGGTTTCTGCTCTATGTCTGTTCTGTGTGTGTTTTGTCTGTTGCCTGGGTCTATTTCTCTGTTATCCTGTCTGTGTCTATGGCTGAGGTCTGTGTGTGTGTGTGTGTGTGTGTCTGTGTGTGTGTCTGTGTGTTGTCTCTGTCTGGAACTGCAGTTTGCTATCTCTCTGCACCGAGTCACCTTGCTGAGGCAGGACTGATTGCTCTTCTGTGTGTGGCATCTCTCCGTCCTTGCCTGTGTGTGTCCATGACTGTGTTCTGACTGTAGGACTCACTGTCTGTGTCTGTCTGTTGTGTGCAGCTGTTCTGGACTTGGTCTGTCTGTGTCGGTGACTTCCTGTCTGTCTGTCCCTGTGCCTGTGTTCTGTGCCCTCTGTGGTCCCCCTCCGTGGCCCCTGTGTCTACTCCCTGGCCACCGTGAACTACCAGTGTGAATGGACCAGGGGAAAGGAGAATTGAGGGAAGTAGAAGCATTTTAGACAGACCATGAATCTCACCTGCTGTGAAGTAGGGACAGAGAGGAGAGGGCCCAGGTGTGATGTGGGGACCAGATGTGGCCCAGCTTGGCAGGACGGAGCTGGGGGTCTGGCTGCTGAGGCTAACCACTTACTGCCCACCCATCCCGGAGAAGGCCAGGAGGCAGGATGCCTGGGTTTCTCACAGCGGGTGGGGGCAGGGCCTCTGTCCGGGGACGTCACCCGTTAAACTTCCTCTCTCAGCCACACAGGAAGCTGAGCCGGCTCGGGGCCCAGCCCCAAACTAACACAGGCCCCGGGGACCCCTGGGGAAAGGGCCCAGCCAGGCCAGCCCTGCAGGGACCATGGGATCCAGACCCGAGTAAGAGCTGCCCTGTCTGTCCCTCATCCTCTGGACCGAGACTCCCAGACCAGGCCTGGGCTGGGGCAAAAGGGGGCTGGGGCTGGGGCAGGCCGGCGGGGTGGGGTGACCCACGGGGGCAGGTGGCTGGAGTCAGGGCAGATGCTCAGCTGCGGACTCTACTGGGACGTGCTCAGGCGGGACTCGGTCCCCTCCTTGCTCCCTCTCTTTCCGGTGTCGCGTGATTGTGTCTATAACTCTGGGAGTGCCCGCACCCCTCTGAGCGTGTGGTGTGTCTCAGTGATAGCTTCCGGGGGTCCACAGGGTGCGTGATCGGGGGAGAGGGGAGGCTGGGTGTCCATGTGAGTGGGTGATCATGTGTGACTCGGGTCAATGTGGGGGTGAAGTGCCAGGGGACCCCATGTCAGGGACTCTGTGTCTGCCATTGTTCTCCCTCCTGTCTCACTTCTTGAACCTAAGTCTCAGCATCCTCTGTGTGGTGTGGGGGCAGGGAGGTAGGCAGAGAATGCAGAGCTTAGAGCAAGTACCAGAGCATCGAGCTCTCCTTTCTCTGATGAGAAATGAGGGGTCGGCCACCGGGACCCTCTGGGATCTCACACACAGAGACACACAGACAGCCCCCGGGATGCTCACACAGTTACCCAGCGACCCTCACAGCCGTGCGAGAAAAGACAGGCATCGTTCACCCTCACACTTGCTCAGCCATACACACTCATAGTCCCACCCCAAAGACGTAGGGACATCTTTTCGGGCATACGCCAGACGGAATTACACACACATACACACACACACATGCTCACACAGCCATGCACTCAGCCACACACAGTCACACTCTCTTGCTCTGTCCCAGACTTGTTGCCTGCACAATCAACACCGCTGAACACACAGCCTCACACAACCACACACTCACCGCCGTAAGCTCCTGGGGTCATGTGTATGCCAGTGCACACACACACACACACACAATCACACACATGTGCAGAGTGGCAGACACAACCACACACATGCACAGAAGCAAGTCCCTGGACCCGCTAAGCCCTTTCACGTCCCACAGAAGGGGTCCCCCTGCCGTGTTTGATTGGTTCTTCGAAGCGGCCTGCCCTGCCTCTCTGCAGGAGGGTGAGTTGGGCGCGTGCAGGTGGGGGGTGCGTGGAAGGTGGGCCTGGGGCCCTGAACTCAGAGGCCTGCACTCCCCTACAGATCCCCCCATCCTGCGGCAGTTCCCTCCAGACTTCAGGGATCAGGTATTCAGGCTGCCTCCTTGCTCCCCCAGGGCCAGGGCCAGTCCCCCAGGGGGAGGGGACTCTGGGACTTAGACCTGGAGTCCAGGGATGGGGGCCAAACCCAGGTGGCCAAGCAGCCTGTGTTTCTCTCCATCTCCAGGAAGCTATGCAGATGGTGCCTAAATTCTGCTTCCCTTTTGATGTGGAAAGGTACAGAAGGGCGCAGAGACCCAAGGGACCTCTTAGAGACCCCAAGGATTCAACACCCAAAGACTCAGATATCTGGAGACCCATATTCCTGGGGACTCTGAGATTCAGGGACTCAGATACTCAGGGATTCAGAAACTCAGACATTCAGGGACCCTGACAACTAGAAACCTATATACATAGGGACTCAGAGACCCAAGGATCCAGGGGCCCAGGGACTCAGGGACCCAGATATTCAAGCACTAAGGGTTCCAGGGGATCAGTGACCCAGAGATCCAGGAACTAAGGGACCCAGGGGCTCAAGAGATTCAGGGATCTGACACCTAAGGACTCGGGGACCCAGAGATCCAAAGACTAAGGGACCCAGGGACTCAGGGACAGAGATCTGGGGACAAAGGGACCCAGGAATCCAGAGGCTCAAGGGACTCAGGGGTCTGACACCTAGGGACTCAGGGATCCAGATACCAAGGGACCTAGGGACACAGGGACTTAGAATACAAAGGGGCCCAGAAAACTGGAGACCTGTACACCCAGGGATGAGGAACTCAGGCATGCAGGGATCCTGCCAGCTAGGGACTTAAACACCCAGGGTTCCAGGGGCATTGCTGGGGAGGGTGGGGGTGGCCAGAGAGCTGGGATGCCCAGGTCTCTCTGAGAGCCTTTCCCATCCCCAGGGAACCCCCCAGCCCTGCGGTACAGCATTTCACCTTTGCCCTCACGGACCTGGCGGGCAACCGCAGATTCGGTTTCTGCCGCCTGCGGGCTGGTGCCCACAGCTGTCTCTGCATCCTCAGGTGTGGTATACGAGGGTCTGGGGTGAGGGGTAGGAAGGGTCTCGAGGTCTAGGGGCGCTTCCTCAAACCCATCTCCTCTCTCCACAGCCACCTGCCTTGGTTCGAGGTGTTCTACAAGCTACTGAACACAGTGGGAGACCTCCTAGCCCAGGACCAGGTGAGATCAGCCCTGCTCTCACTCCTATGGGAGTCCCACTCCTCGTCCCTCCCAGGCCACCCAGCCTGAGTCATGGCCCTCGGGACCCCCGACCCCCACCCAGGTCTCAGAGGCTGAGGAAGTTCTTCTAGATCTGCTGAAGAAGCCCCTGCCTGGGTCCCAGGCCTCAGTGGATCTAGAGCTGGTGAGTAGCCCCCCAGCCCTGGGCCCTCGGTGGGTGAGGAGGCTGCGCCCCAGCCCTGGGGACCACACAGCTATACTCTCTCCCAGGGCAGCAGAGTGACGATGTCCAGCGCGCACCAGCCACCTGCTCCCGGGAATGGCAGGCCGGTGAGTGGGGTTAGGGACCCACCTGGAAGGCTGGGTGTCCAGGTGAGGCCAGCCCCATGACTGATTGATGCCCCCTGGCAATGCCCCCTCCAGCTTTCCTGCTTCGTGGCCCCGGATTCCGGCCGCCTGCCATCCATCCCTGAGAACGTGAGTAGGGACCCAGGAGGGGACTCTGGGGGCGGGAACAGGTCTCCAAACCTGTAGGGGGATGCCAACTCCTGGTGTCGGTCAACACCCAGCGCACCTCTCTGCTCCTCAGAGGAACCTAACGGAGCTGGTGGTGGCTGTGACCGACGAGAACATCGTGGGGCTGTTCGCAGCACTCCTGGCGGAGAGGAGGGTCTTGCTCACCTCCAGCAAGCTCAGCACGGTGAGGCGGGGCCGCGGTCCAGGGGGTGGGGCGGGTGGAGCCTGAGGGCAAAATCCTGGCCCCAGCCCTTTGATGGTCAGGACGAGCTGAATCCTGGCTCCGCCCCTATGGAGGGAATTGGAGGGGGGAGCACTGTGGCTCCTCCTCTCCGGGAGTACTGAGTCCAGGCTCCACCCCCTATGCACCAGAACAGGCCTGGCTCCTCCCCTCTGGAGGATGAGACTAGGGAGCACTAAATTCTAGCTCTGCCCTGGGGGAAAGGACAGGTGGGAGCTGAATGCTGGCTCCACCCCTGGGGGCGGGGCCAGAGCGACCTGAATGGTAGCTCCGCCTCTTTTGGTGTGGGATCAGTGGAGGCTGGTCCTTGCTTTACCCCTATGGGGTGGGATCCAGTAGGGTTGCATATTGGCTCCGCCCTAAGGGAGAGATTAGAACGGGCTGAGTCCTGGCTCCGCCCTCTCAAAGCACACTGTACTCAGCCGAATTCTTGGTCCCCATATGATTCCTAAAAGGATCCCAGTTTTCACCCCTTACCCAGGGGGGACAGGAGACTGGGGACGTGGGAAATGGAGGTGGGACAGCCACGGTCTCAGAGTGGGTCCTCGAAGTTGGGAGTCCAGGACCCGACTCCACGACCCCCACCCCATGCGTCTCCAGCTGACGTCCTGCGTCCACGCGTCCTGCGGCCTCCTGCACCCCATGCGCTGGGAGCACGTGCTGATCCCCACGCTGCCCCCGCACCTGCTGGACTACTGCTGGTGAGGGAGGGGTCTGGGGAGGGGCGGGGCCTGGGGACAAGGCCTGGGGACCGTGCCTTGCATGACCCTACCCCCTCGGTCCGCAGCGCGCCCATGCCCTACCTCATTGGAGTGCACGCCAGTCTCGCCGAGGTGAGCGCCGAACCCCCTGGACGGCGGAGGCGGGAGGGGTCCCCCTCCCTCTATATCCCCGGATACCCTCCCCTGCCAGGGATCCTCGGGCTCTGAGTGGCCGTCCCGCTATCCCCCGCAGAAAGTGCGAGAAAAAGCCCTGGAGGACATCGTTATGATGAACGTGGACTCCAACACCTTGGAGACGCCCTTCGACGACGTGCAGGCGCTACCCCCAGACGTGGTCAGTGTCTCCCCCTCCCACCCTCCTGCGCCCCACACCCGCCCACTCAGCGCCACCTGCTTTGTCCTCTAGGTGTCCCTGCTGAGACTTCGGCTAAGAAAGGTCGCTCTGGTCCCCGGGGAAGGGGTGTCCCGTCTCTTCCTCAAAGCCCAGGCTCTGCTCTTCGGGGGATACCGAGAAGCGCTCGTCTGCAGCCCGGTGAGCAGCAGGGACAAGAAGGGAGAGGTCTCATGTGTTCTGGAAGGAATCACATTAATAACGATACCTAGCATTCATGGAATGCTTACTTCGGGCCTCTGTTTGCTCATCTGTAAAATGGGATCACAATAGGCGCACCCAAAAGGCTCATTTGAGACAGTGAAACAGCATATTCCAAGCACTTCGAATCCTGCCTAGCACATAGGATGCTAGATTTTACTATTATTATCTCATTTAATGCTCACAACAATACTATGATGAGATGGATCCTATTATATTATAGTCCCATTTTACGTATGAGGAAATCAGGGTTTGGAGAAATTCCATGGGTGAATGTGGAAGCCAGGACCTTGACCTTGAACTGCTGACTTCTCAAGCCCCCTTCTCTGTTTTTCACAACCATTCTTTAAAATCTTGAGCGGGGAGGCAGTGGTCCCGGGATCATTTGAGCATCTGATGTTCATGTTGGCTCTGCCTTTGCAACACATCCCAAATCTGCACCTGTCCCACCCGCCACGCACCACGGCCTGTCTTCCCTGCCACAGCCAGAGGCCACCTGTGAATACCTAAGTTAAGTCATGTCCCTCCTCTGCCCACAGCCCTCCAGGGCTCCCACCTTCCTCAGAGGAAAAGCCCAAGTCCTCCTTGCGGCCCTGCCCAGGGGTCAGACACACAGCAGGTGCCTGATCCACGCTTGCTGCATAGAGAAGTGGTAGAATGAAGGAGGTGGCTGGGGACAGGAAGGCCATAGGGAGCTCAGGGTGCGGGTCCTTCTTCCAGGGCCAGCCGGTGACCTTCAGTGAGGAAGCCTTCTTGGCCCAGAAGCCTGGCGACCCCCTGCAGGCCTTCCACCAGAAGGCGGTGCACTTGCAGCTGTTCAAGCAGGTGCGCCAGAGCCCTGAGGGTGGAGCCAGGGCTGGAGGGGGACTGCTGGGTCCCTGAGGGCCAGGCTGGAGCCGGTCTGGCAGGATTCCCAGGGTCCCCAGGTGGGGGAGGCAGGACTGCACTCCTGGACTCCTAAAGATGGGAGCCCCTGACTACTCCTGGGTTCCCGAGAGGGAGTGGGGTGGGACCAAATTCCCAGGTCCCATAAGCAGGGATCTGCCGGGGTCAAGGGTGGGGGTCCACGCTGCCAGATTCCAGAGGAGGCAAGTCCTGACTGCTGACTCCCTTCAAGGCAGGTCAGGATTTCTGCACCCTAGGGACATTGGGGGAGGGGTGGTAAGTAGGCTGGACTCCAGATCCCCAAAGGTGGGGAGGGGTCAACCTACTCCAGGCTCACTAAGAGGAAGTGGGTCAGTCTGGAGGGTCGAGGTTTGGTCCCTGGGGACAGGTCCTGACTTGGGGGGGTGGGGAAGAGGGCTGGATCTCTGGTCCCTAAGGTGGCCTCCAGTGCCCCAGGTCCTCAGGGTGGCTCCTGGCGGGGCCAGGGATGGCTTGTCCGCCTCGACAGCAGGCAGACTGCTGAGCCCTCGTCCACAGATGTGTCTGACTCATTGACTCCCACCCCAGTTCATCGAAGGCCGACTGGAGAAGCTCAACAGGGGGGAAGGCTTCTCAGATCAATTTGAGCAGGAGATCACCTGCTGCGGGGCCTCCTCAGGTGAGCCCAGCCCTGGAGTCCCCGCCCCACCAGCACCCCCAGCCTAAAACCTGCCTGAAATGACACACCGCCCTCTCTCTCCACCCCAGGTACAATTCGCTCCTATCAGCTCTGGGCAGACAACCTAAAGGTAATTAATCACACCAAACACTCATCAAGTGTTTCTTATTGTATTAACTGAATCCCACAACAGTCGACAGGTAGGCTCATGAGCACGCTCACCCACAGAAGTGAGGAAAGGGACGTAGATTCAGAGAGGGAGAGGAACTTGCTCAGCATCACACAGCCCAGGGGGGAGAGACGGGGTTGGTCCCCAAATGTCCAAGCCTCTCTTCCTTGGTGTCTGTTATCCCCTAGAAAGGTGGCGGCGCCCTCCTGCATTCCGTCAAGGCCAAGACCCAACCAGCCGTCAAGAACATATACCGCTCGGTGAGGCCGAACTGGACAGGCCACTCTTTCTTGGGTGACGAGAGAGGGAACAGAGGACACTTCGATCGCTTGGTGGGGATGAGACATTTTCACCCCAACATTCTAAGTGCAAATGTGCTTATCAGAACTGAACCAGCACTTAAACCGTTAACAATTCTTCCCACTTTTATTTTTCACAGTCCATACTCGTTTTCATCACAATAATTTCCTGCCTATTTAAAATCGACAGCCAAGATTCATTGTCCAACATCTTTTATCCTCAGATACAATCCCAGCTTCTGCCCTGTGGTTTTTTTGCGTTTTTCCTCCCAAACCCAAAAGTTTCCTGGGGCCAACTTTAGCAGCTCGACATCGTCCGTTCAATTTTATTCTTCACAGCTTTTGAGACACGAACACCTTTTTGCCATGTTGCTTGGCCACTCCATTTCATTTGGGGGGTTACTTCCTTTGGGAATATTCCTCTTGTGGTCTTCAAAGGGGCGAAAGTTTGTATTAACTTCTCAGGTGGTGGCGCATGGTGGCGCATATTTGTGGGACATAGATGGACAGATGGCAGCTGTCCTAGGGGACAGAGGGCTGAGCTCTCAAACGCCCACGGTCCGATCACCCTTGCGTCTAATTCTTCCCTTGGCCCCTTCGCAGGCCAAGAGTGGCTTAAAGGGTGTTCAGAGCCTCATGTTCAAGGTAAGACCAATGAATCGCCAATAATACCAGAGGGGGAGGGAGAGGGGCTCCCAGCTCATGCACCCTCTTCCTAGGATAGGGACTCTGCCTTCCAGAGGGGGGGCTCCCTGAGGGCCCTCAGCCACTCAGATCGCCTGCAACAGCGTCGACCCATCATTCAGCACTTTGGACAGGTGAGAACACCCCCTCCCCTCCATGCACACCTGGAATTATCTCTCCAACCAACCAGACATCTCACCTCCCTCTTCACCTACCCTAATACTTGCCAACTGCTTCAAACTCACCCTCCTCCAGAAAGCCCCAGCCCCCTGATTCTACAGCTCCTGAGGTCTTACCCCCCACCTCCAAAATCTATCCTTTGCAGAACAGGCCCCTTCGCCCCAGCAGGAGGCTCCGCCTAGAAGAAGGACCTTCTGAGCCCCGAGGGGAGGGGTAAGGCTCAAAGTGGGGCGCCACTGCTAGAAGCGGGAGGCCAAGACTGATGGGGAGGAGGGTCCCCAAGCTCTCTAGAGCAGCCCGACCAGAACTGGGGGGTGTCAGGCAAATATCTGAGGTCACCCGTCCTCACCCTCAGGACACCCCCTCTGAGTCCCGAGGGCGCCCAGGGCCTGTGGGCAGAGGAAGCTCTGGACAGCAGTTTCCTGGGGTCTGGGGAAGAACTGGACCTGTTGAGCGAGATTCTGGACAGTTTAAGCATGGAAGCCAAGAGCGCAGGCAGCCTGCGACCGAGCCAGAGTCTAGACTGCTGTCACAGAGGGGACCTGGACAGCTGCCTCAGCCTGGTGAGAGTGCGCACCCCATCCCAATCTTCCCCGCCCCACCCAACTCGCCAGCCCCTGCCCCATCTAAAGGCCAGCAACTTGCCGTCCCTCCACCCCGCCCAGCCCAACATACCAGGAAGAGCAGGATGGCAACCGGATGAGGAGAAACCCTCCGAGCCTCAGCCCCTGTCCCTGCCTATGCACCTGCTGTCCCTGCAACACGCCCAGCCTTTGGATGACACCTCAAAGAACCCCGATCCCCAGCTACCCTCAGAGGCCGACCAAGAAGTCACCTCTTCATCCCAGTCCTGGACAGCGTCTGCAGACCCAAGCAGCCAAGGGGACCCGGAATCCTCCCCTTTCACAGAACCGCTAATCCTTCATCTCGCCCCTCCCCCCAAAGCGGCTGAAGATTCTAGAGCCCAGGAGAGCTCCTGCTCCTCGATCCCCACAGCTCCCACCCAGCCCAACCCTCCAGAAAGCCCCCCACTTCTGGCCCCCACAAAGCCTAACTCTGACATCGCTTGGACGTCCCAGCCCCTGCATTCTTCCTCGGGCCCCAGTGCTCCGGAGACCCCCACGGCCCAGCCTCCCAAGGTCCTGCTAGCAAGGCATGCTCACCTCCAGCCACCCGAGGGGCAGGGAGCCCCTGACCCCCCTGCTGCACCCACCAGCAGCTGGCAAGAACCCCAGGCCAGGAGCCGGCCCAGAGTCGCTGACCTAAAGAAGTGCTTTGAGGGTTAAAGATCAGGGGTCCAGAGGACACCCCAGTCCCTCAATAAAGCCACAAGAGCCCACAGCTGGTTTTTCCTGGTGAGTTTATCTGGGGCCCTCTCTGTCTGCTCAGAAACCCACCCCAACCATCTCCCTCCCTCAAGGGGCATCTGAAACTCCCTAGGGGGGGCATTCCAGGAAGTCCCCTATCTGGTCCCCTAGGACCCTTGTCACCTTACAAGTCACCTCTGCATTTGCTTTGTCCATCTAGGTTAATGCCCCCACCAGCTCAAAGAAAGCTTTTATTATATCTCACTACCAATTTTATATAAATATATAAAAAGTGAGCAGCCCCCCCGCCCTCCCTTGCCCTCAGGGGCAAGGCCTTAGAATTGAAGCAACTTCTTCCCTTCTATTCTTAAGCACTGGGTGGGTCTGACTGCCCAGAGAGGGCTCTGCCTTCCTTCCCCAAAGGTCACACAGCAAAGAAGTTGGGGGAGGGGTGGAGAGGTGGGGACCTAGATGGGCAGGCAGCCCCGCACCGGCTCCTTGGAGTCTTGGGGGGCCCGGGCCTCAGCTGCATGGGAGAACTGCAAGAAAGGAGAGGGCGTTGTCGGGCCCGTGCGGCACAGCGGAGGTGGTTCAGCAAGCGGGGAGCAGGTCCCCAGCCCTGGCACCCCCAGCTGCAGGCAGAGTCAAGCAGAGGCAGCATGCTGCGCGCAGAGCCTGCCAGGCGGGTGCCCATCGCCCCTCTGCCCCCCATGTCCTCCTGAGCCATCAGAGGCTGGTGTCTTGGTGGCAGCTGCTGTGTTCGAGCCAGCACCCGGCAGTCCTGAGCAGCGGTGGCGGCTGCAGCGGGCCCCAGTGTTCAGATGAGCCGCTCCTCTGGCGGCAACTTGAGGTTGGGGGGCGGTGGCACGCGGGCACCCACCTGCTCCTCGCTGCTGGGCCGGTAGGTGCCCTCAGTCTGCCGCTTCTCACGAAGTTTCCGCACCAAGAGCGCCAGCCCCACAGCCAGGAGCAGGGCACCCAGGATGGAGAAGACCACAATGATGGCGGTGACGGCTTCCTGAGACTGCGGCGAGGGGGCAGGTGTGACTCACCTGAGCCTGGGGATCCTGTCCACCCCCACCAGTGCGGCATCCTCCCCCACATATGCACACGCACCTGCCACTTTTGGTGACCTGGTCTGGGGTTCCTAGATCCTCATCTACCTTTTCCAGGGCTCTGAGGCTCCCCCGCCTGCCAGGTCTGGGATTCCCCCTTTTCCAAGTACCTGCCACATCTGGGACCCCTGCTCCCGCCGCATCTACCAAGTCTGGGCTCTTAGCTCACCCGCTGCCTGAGGGGCACATGAGGCTGCTGACGCCTGCCATGTGCAGGATTCCTGTGTACCCCCCAGGGACTCCTAGTCCCCCTGCTCTGGGACTTCACATCTCCCAATTTACCTCCATTATGATATTCTGATCTCTTCCACTAGGGGTTGTCCCATGCCACCCTGGCCTGCCACCTCTGGGGATGGGGGGGGTCTAGTCCCCTCTACTTGCTACATGTGGGACCCCCTAAATAACACCCCTGCTGCCCTCTTCCCACCTATACCCCCTACTCACCAGGGCCCCATCGGAGCTGGGGCCAGAAGGCGAAATAGTGGTGTTTCCATTGGCGGCAAGGGTCAGCGCTGTGGGGGCTGGATAGAGAATAAATCGTCCCCAACTGGCCTTCCCATCTCAGCCCAGCCGCACCTTCCTAGGGCATTCCCCCAAGACCCCCAGCAGGGCCCACTTAAAACTGCCCCACTGAGTCTTTCTTCGGCAGGCAGGGCCCCCACTTCCAGCCCATCAGAGCCCAGCAGGGAGTAACCGGCGGTTGTTTGTGCTGAGTTGGGGGCTATTATACCACCAGGTGTCCGGAAGCCCAGCCCTCCCCCCTCACCTCTTTGGCCCAGGAGCCCTTAAGGACCTGGGCGGGTCTTGCTTTTCCCTGGAGTGTCTGACTCACACCTCCCCCCAGGCTCCCGAAACTGGAATTAAAAGACTGAATGGCTGGGTCCCCACCTAGAGCCAGCCCCTCCTCCTGGCTCCGGACCACCCAAAACACCTCAGCTATACTCGGGTACACAGAGGTACACGAGTCTCCCTTTCTCCCGCGTTCTTTTCGGAGCCGGGCACCCCAGCTCACAATTCCACCCCCCTCGGGAACGCAAGAGTTCTCCTAGACCAACTTCCACCGGCCAAGGAAGGAGCCAGAAATCCCAAACACTCAGCCTAACCCCGTAGACCCCTCCCCAAGGCCCCCCATGCCCACTCCCCAATTCTAGAGCCCTCTCTCTGCGCCCCAGGCACCCAGCGCTTCTCAGCCCCGCCCCCAGCAGAGACCCAGGAATCCGGACCCTCCCCCCAGCGCTCCCGCCCGGTACCTACTTTGCCCCCGGGCTCGGCCCCAGCGGGCAGGCAGCAAAGGTAGGCCCAGCGCCAGGAGCAGCCCCAGGCCGGGGTTCGCCATGGGCTGGGTGACGGGTTGGCAGCGCCGGCGATGGGGCTTCTTGCGCGCGCCTCTCCTACCGCATCTCGCGCCCGGGGTACCTACGACTGGGCACCTGGGGGCGGGAGAAAGAGAGGCCCGGGTGTGGGGTTGGGGGCTGGACCCGGGCGCAGGCCCATGGGAGAGGCGACCGGCGCCAGGGCACCCCAGAGTCCCGCCCCGCCCCCGCCGCCAGAGGTCAGCGATTAAAGATTAACTCCCAGGCGCGCCTTCCTGGGCTGGGGAAAGGAAGGGGAACCGGTGAAGGGGGCTGGGAGGCGACAGACCAAGCCGCGCGTCCTGCCGCCCCTACCTGGCCCAGGTGTCTTAGACCTCGCTCAAGTTCCTGGTCCCGATCCCTCTCTCGAACCCTCGGTCCGTCCGTCGGTCTCTCGGTCGGACCCCACCGGCTCCGCCCGCTCACGTGACCCGGAAAGTTTAGTCACTCACCTGGGAGGGGAGCGCACTTCCGGCTTGTGCACCTGAGCCTAGATGAGAGGGCGGAGCCAAGAAGGGGGCGGGGCCGCGCCCAGGGCGCACCTGTAACGGGAAGCCAATCCCATAATGAAGAAGCGCGCAGCTGTTAGAAGGACCTCACACCTGTACTGCGGGCACATCTGTAGGAGCGCACAGGTGTGGAAACACGGGGCAGGTAGACACCTGTGTATGAGGCACTCCTACCGAAAAAACACCTCTGTGGTCAAGACCTGTATCGGGGACAAACCTGTCTAGATGTCAGCTGCACTGCACGGGATCACGTGTAAGAACACTTACAGGCTACAACTGTATTGAACCACATCTATATGAAGTCTAGCTGAATGGAAGCACACCTGTGTGGAAAACGTCTGTATAGAACACACCTGCATTATAGTAAACGTCTGAGTGAGGCACTGTGGTGCCGTGTAGACCTGTTTTGGAAACGCATCTGCATGGCACATCCATGAAATGTACAACGCTTGTCTGGGGGAATTCCTGTGTGGAAATGTATTGCAAATACCTGTATGAGACACGCCTGCAGGTAAGTACACCTGTATGGGACCTAGTTCTATGAAACGTACTCAGATGGGTGTGTACTTGATGGAACACACTTACTGGGAGGGAGACTGTATAATGCATTCATGGGTGGAGGAACACCTGTTGAGAAACATACCTGTGAGGTAAAAGAAACCACCTTGTATGAGAAACACCTGCGTAGAATTGCGCTCAAGCGAGGGAAAGACGTGGGAACATCTGCATGAGGCACAGAACCGAGGCTCACGTGTATGGAAGCCCACCTGCCAGTGAAAAAAACACCTATCTGGGGCATCTCCGTGGGAAAACATCTGTATCCCTCATGTTGTCGGCCATCTGCAAGAAACACCTGCGAATGAAAACACCTGCTGGGGGACCCTTTATAACGGATTCATTTGCTGACACACACCTGTTTGAACACACCTGTCTGGGCAGAGGCTGGGCAGGAACGAAACGTGCCAACCCCTGCTGTACCCCTTAGTGGGCATGAGCCCTGGGGACGGAGGATCGCTCACCCTCCTGTTTCCTTATCTCGAACGTGGAAAAACCAGTACCACCTACTTTATAGGATTTTGGCGAGGACGACGCGAAAGGTGAGTAAAAGTCCTGGCATGTGCAACGCACTGAATCAAAGTTAGCTATTGTTACTATTAAATGGTCCGGGCGCCCTTCCCCCTAATGGCCAGTCGCGAAACTGCGCCCGAAACTAGTGGGCGGGACAATCAGCAGGTGCAGCGAGCGAGACAAGCTGGGGCCCCACCTCCAGCGCTTGGACACCAGGTCACGTCCCGGACACTGAGACCCTCACCAAGCCGGTTTGGAGAGAGCATCCTGTCTGGCCTCTGAAGCTGGCCGCGGCCCCTTTAAGACTGCCTGGCGGGCGGTGGGACCGCGGGGGCCTACGGCAGCCCGGGGTCAGCGGGGAGGCCCCGCCCAGTTGGGCGGGCGAAATGGGCTGGGTGAGCGGGGTTGTGAAGGCTCTGGCCAATAGGAAGCCGACTTGGCAGCCGCGCCGCGCGTTGATCTTCCGTTTCCCAGTCTGAGTGGGACTGAGAAAGGAGGAGCACAGGCGGGACGAAAAGACCGGGGTTGGTGGTGGGGCTGAGCGGGCACCGCGTCTCGATCTTCTGTTTCTGTGGCCGAGCGCGGAATGTGACAGAGGCGGGCGGGCGGGCAGATGGAGCGCTGAGTGGCGCAGGGTTCTTGCGTACGTCTGGGGAAAGCAAGAACTTTAGTTCCTGAAGATTAGTAGGGGAGGAAAGTCAAGTGGAAAGAGATTACGAAACAATCCTTAACATCCTCCTACTTCACCGCCTTGGAGAAAGGGGAAACTGAGGCACGCAGAGGCAAGACTCTGAAACCAGAACTGAGACGATTGAGCGCCCTAGCCCCTCTTCCCAAAAGGAGCTCCGATGCCCCCCTCGGCTGTGCAATGCCGGAGCATCCCAGACGTCCCTCCCCACGCCCCCAGCTCCGCCTTCGGTCCCCTCCCCCCAGTGCGGGGCGGAGGAGGAGACGCGAGTTCTGGCGCGGGCGGCGACGGCTAGCAGTCACCACCCCCTGCGAGCGCCAGAGCCCAGCCAGCCGCGCGGAGGCTGCGGAGCCTGTGGTCGTGGAGCTGGCCCTGCGGGGCCCCGGGGGGGAGGGGGAGCCGCAAAGCCCCCGCTGAGGCCGCCGTTGCCGGGCCTCTCCTCCCCCCCGGGCCGGCGCCATGCGGGGGGGCCCGGGAGACGCGGAGCGGCGGCAGCGCTGGGGTCGCCTCTTCGAGGAGCTGGACAGTAACAAGGATGGGCGCGTGGACGTGCACGAGTTGCGCCGGGGACTGGCGAGGCTGGGCGGGGGCGACCCAGACCGCGGTGCCCAACAGGTACCCCCGCCGGGACCCCCTACCTAGAGCCCGCGCCCGGTAACCCGAGTCCCTGAATGGGCCGGCCGGAGCCGCCGGGGCTACCTGTGGCTGGACTCCAGGACCTGTGTCCGGGTTTCCTTCCCCTGACCCACGCGCGTCTGGCCTAACAGGATGGCCCCGAGGCCCCGGGCCTGCAGTTCGGCCCCGGGCCAACATCGAACCTGGCCGTGGGGGCTGTCTATCTGGGAACAGAGCTGGTGTCTTCCTGCCCTCTGCCCGAGACACACCCTCCTCCTGACTCCGCACAGCCTGAGACGTGCCCTCCTCCCACCTCCGGGAGACACACCCTCCACCCTCCTCTGGGCACCCCCTGCTCTACAGCCAGCCGCCCTGGGCCCTGTGTTTACATTCCCTGCCTGCTCTATCCGTGGCTTGGCTCATTGCCCCGGGCTGGCCCCAAGCCTGGGGACCCAGTCTGAGACCACCCTCAGCTGGGGGAAATGCACCTATCAAGAAAGGAACTTCCTCCCCTCCCCCTACCTTGCAGGTGTTCCCTGCACCTGTAGCCTCAGATGCCCCTAGAGCATCTATCTCCACCTCCTCCAGTGCAGCCGCCCACTTCCCAGATGGGAACACCAAGGCCGCCACGCTGCTCAGCTTGGATCTCTCCTGGCCCACATTGCTGAGGGCGCTCTCTCAGGGGAGGTCCTGAGACCACCATGTGGATGTAGGGTTTTTTTTTTAAGAGCCAGCTGGGAGGACAGGCTTTAGAGGCCAGAACCCAAGGTTACCACTTCCTGGCTCTGTGACCTTGAATGTGTTACTTGACCTCACAGAGCCTCGGATGGCTCATGGGGAAAACTGTTCAACTGATAAGCCACCTTCCATACCTGTGGTGGCCTTGGGCATCTTTCAGGGAAGTAAGCCGATTGAGGGAGGGGGGTGACATCTTCTGTCCCCTTCTCCACCGCCAGGGCATCTCTCCTGAGGATGGCGCTGACCCAGATGGCGGGCTGGACCTGGAAGAGTTTTCCCGTTATCTGCAGGAGCGAGAACAGCGCCTGCTGCTCATGTTTCACAGTCTTGACCGGAACCAGGACGGTAAGGCTGGCTGTCCTGCCTGTCGGCCAAGGCTGGGGGGAGCTGGCGCTGGGGGGCCGGGAGACGTCAGTGGGGTTAGAACTGGCAGGATGGGAGAGAGGGGGAGGGCCGCTTCTCCCTGATGACTCACAGGCTATTTCGGGAGCGCTCCTCACCCCCAGCTAGGTGGTTCGAGGCCCAGCCAACCCAGCCCACCTCCTTCTCCCTTCTGGGGCAGAACCCCTCACTTCTTTTGGATTCCCTGTATAAGGGCAGAGACTGCCCGCCCATAGCATCTTCTGGGTTTCAAATATTGCCTCTCAAGCCCCTGTGACATAGAGACCTCTATAGTTACCGCTGGATTCATTCATTCGTTCATTCATTCATGGATCAGAGGACCCCCCCCAATATTGCCCAATTCCACCTCTCTGATCCCAGTGGGTCAGGGATCCCCCCCAAAACCCTGCCATAAACCTTGCCCTGGGTTTCTGGATCCCCTGGTCTTGGTGGACCATCTCCATTCCAAGCTGTCCTGATCCCTGGTCCTGGGGCCCCCCAGGGTCCCCACGTACACACCGTCCCCCACCTTGGGCCCTCTCACCAGGTCATATTGACGTCTCTGAGATCCAGCAGAGCTTCCAAGCTCTGGGCATTTCCATCTCGCTGGAGCAGGCAGAGAAAATTCTGCACAGGTGAGTCGTTAGGGGTCCGGAATCCCAGGTAACTCAGGACCCTGTGACCGCTCGGCCACCTTGAACGTCTGGACCCCAGCCCCAAGGAGGATGGAGCTGAGAGGTTGGGACTTTGGAGTCAGACAGACCTGAGGCCCAGTTGCCTCCCTTCTCTGAGCCTCAGTTTCCCCCTCTGTAAAATGAGGACAGTAATACCACCTCCCCAGGATGTCCCCAGGATAGAGTTAGTGTGAGGAATCAACACGGGACAGCCGGTGGAACGTGATTAGACCAGTACTAGACACGTGGCCAGCTCCCAGTGTGTGGAAGCTCGCTCTCCCCCCAAAGCTGCAAATCCCAGCAGAACCTCACCCCAGCCTCCCCCAGCCCCAGGCACTGAGCCTGTCCCTGCCCCCATTCTCCCTGTCCCCCACCCCCAGCATGGACCGCGACGGCACAATGACCATCGACTGGCAGGAATGGCGCGATCACTTCCTGTTGCATTCGCTGGAAAACGTGGAGGATGTGCTCTATTTCTGGAAGCATTCCACGGTGAGGTGGGGGTGGCTTCCCCAACCGGGAGACTGTGCCCCCTCCCCCAGGGTGGGGTGGTTTGTTCCTGTCTCCCCAGGGCTTGGAAAGGCTGTGCCAGCATTCTCGAGAAGGAGAAGGCACTGGCAGCAGCTGGGAGATGAGACCCTCTCTTCCTCCACTTGGGGTGCAGGGGTCCCATTCGGGACATCTCTGCTATCTGATTGGAGCCCAGCCCTTCAGACTTACTTTGGGGCCTCTAGGGGCAGCTTGTGGGGGCTGGGGGTGCAAAGAAGAAAGAGCTCCCCAAATGGGGTACCAGGCCTCCCACCCTCCACCCACACAGCTCCCCTTCTGCCAGGTTCTCTTTGCCTAAATAAAGGATCCTTGTGCTGAACAGAAAAGTTGGGAAGCCACTGTCTTTGGAGGATCCAGTGGATCCACTGGAGCTGGGGGAAGGGGTTGCTCTAGATCCCCACTTCCTGGGTGGGAATCCACAAGTGATGTGTCTGGTACAATCTGATGGCATCTGTGGGAGGGTGTGTGGCCCTGGAGGGATCTTCTGGAATCTTTACACGGGAGACCCTTGAGTGGGATCCTTCAATGGGGTCTGATTAGCTCTGGAGAGATCTTTATGTGGCAGGATCCTTTGGTGGGATTTGGTATAGGTCTCCAAGAGTACCTTACAGGGAGACCGTTAGGTTGGCATCTGGTAGGATCCAAGAGGCATCTCCTGGGCTCTCCAAGCAAGAGTCATTGGCAGCCTCTCTGGGATGTCCTGGCATTCATGGAAGAGACTCCCTTATTTAGGACTGAGCCACATGTCCTTGTCTCCACCATGGCATGACATCGCCGGTCCCTGTACCTTCAGGTCCTGGACATTGGGGAAAGCCTGACTGTGCCAGACGAGTTCTCAAAGCAGGAGAAGCTGACGGGCATGTGGTGGAGGCAGCTGGTGGCTGGCGCAGTGGCGGGCGCTGTGTCACGGACCGGCACGGCCCCTCTGGACCGCCTCAAGGTCTTCATGCAGGTGAGGGACCCTGGAGAAACCCACCCACTCCCGCAGGTCTGGGACATTGGAGGGGACCTCAAAGCCGCCTTATCTCCCCATCAGGTCCATGCCTCCAAGACCAACCGGCTAAACGTCCTGGGGGGCCTTCGGAGCATGGTCCGCGAGGGGGGCATCCGCTCCCTGTGGCGCGGCAATGGTATTAACGTACTCAAAATCGCGCCTGAATCAGCTATCAAGTTCATGGCCTATGAGCAGGTGCGAGCAGGGGCAGGGAGGGGTGTGCTTGGTGTGGGGTAGCCTGGGCTAGACATGAAGACTTATGGGATTGGCTTGGGGGCAGGGGACGAATGAATGCAGGTCCCTGGGAGTGGGCATCAGCTCCTCTGAGTGATGCCCCCAGCAGGTCAGTTCCATGGAAGTCGGGAGAACAGTGGAGTGCAAGGAAGGCTCAATCCCCGCCATCCTACGCATCCCTGTGTCTCCCACCCTCAGATCAAGCGGGCTATCCTGGGGCATCAGGAGACATTGCGTGTGCAGGAACGCTTTGTGGCTGGTTCCCTGGCCGGTGCCACGGCCCAAACCATCATTTACCCCATGGAGGTAAGAAGGAGGGACCCCGGCAGAGGGCCCACTACGGGGTAGGGAGCCCTCTGTCCCCACTTCACGCCACATTTCATGATACACACTGGGATGGTACCTCGGCCTCTCTCTGGTTCAAACTGCAGCTCATTAGAGCAGTGCCGTTTCCTGTGTATCCTGTCTGGTTATTTGAGATATATTTTCTGGGGACAGCAGTGTTGGTTTATCATTGTTGGGATGATCATCATGGGAGCCAGCTGTTGATGAATATGCCTCTTCTAAGGATAGGATGCTTGTTCCCAGGGGAAGCATTTCTAGGTGTCTAGCTGTTTTCAGAGAAATTATTTCAAGTTTCAGGTTGTGCAGTGTATCATTAGGATTCAGAAAGTGACAGAAAACTTAAATCACATAAATGAAGTCTAGAGATGAGCAGTTCAGACTTGGAGTGGTAGCTTCAGAGTGTTGGGGACCCGGTTCCTTCCGTTTATCTTGTTGTTCCACCACGTCATGGACCAACATAGCTGCCTGTGCTCCATTCATCACATCCCACATTCCAGCCAAGAAGGAAGAAGTGGCAAAGGAGGAGAAACACCTCCCCACCTCTAAGGATGCTTTCTGAACCTCACACATACCTCTTTCTTCTCCTTCCGTTTTACTGACTAGAACTTAGTGACATAGCCACATACCTAAGGAATCGGGGAAATATAGTCTTTATTTGTAGTAGCTGTGTGCTTGCTGAAAGTTACAGTTTCTGTTATTAAGGAAGAAAGGAACAAAATCATAGGACACAGTTAGTGCTGGCTGCCACATGCCACTCTAGTAGGTGTCACCATTTCTAGCTATAGAGATTCAGGGTTAGCAGAAGATTGTAGGTAAGTGTTTTTCGTTAATTCAGTTATTCTCAAGGCACCGAGGAGTAGCTATTTCTAGGTGACTTCATTCCTGGATGTAGTGATTTGGGGCGGGGGGGGCAGCTTTTCCAGGGATAACCAGGTCCTCCCCAGGTGCTGAAGACGCGGCTGACCCTGCGCCGGACAGGCCAGTACAAGGGGCTTCTGGACTGTGCCAGACGCATCCTGGAGCGCGAAGGGCCCCGCGCCTTCTACCGTGGCTACCTGCCCAACATGCTGGGCATCATCCCCTACGCGGGCATCGACCTGGCCGTCTACGAGGTCTGTGGGCAGCCCGCCCCTCCCTCCCTTCTCCCCTCTGGGACATGCTCACGGGACACCCCTTCCCCTGGGGCTGGCTCGATTGACCTCCCGTAGCCAGGGATGGAATGAGAGCACGGTGGGCTCTGGACTCCTGGGGGACCCCTCCAGGCCTTGGACTCTCCCACTCTTCCGCTTCCCGCAGTGAGAACCTTTGATTTTCAGTTCAGCCCTCTGGGATCCCCCAAAAGCCAGGGGCCCCTCTAGCTCACAGAGCTGTGAGAGCAAGAAAAGACGCATCTCAAAGATGTACACCTTCCCCAAAGCCTCTGTCTCCAAGCCAGTTTGTCTTCAGGGCCCGCCCATTTGAGCGTCCCTCACCCAATGACTAGCATCTCGGAAGCCTTGATCGACAAAGGCAGGAGCAGGGAGTTTTTGCTGTTTCTTCCGGGGGGGACTCATCTGTTGCTTTTCCCTTCTTCTGGTGGGATCACCAGGTTCCACCCACCCTCCCGAGTCACAGCAGCCCAAGATGTCCCCAGGAGTTCCCCCCCAAAATCTTTGTATCCAAGACAGGGCGAGCTCCATGGACATGCAACCTATGAATTTGCTATGAAGTCGCTCAGAAGCACCCTGTGCTTGGTTGTTTGTTTGTTTGTTTGTTTGTTTGTTTGTTTTGAGACAGGGTCTTGCTCTGTCACCGGGGCATCAGGGCAAAGACATCATCATAGCTCACTGCAACCTCAAACTCCTGGGCTCAAGCAATCTTCCCACCTCAGCCTCCCGAGTAGCTGGGACTACAGGCACGCTCCACCACACTCAGCTAATTTTTTCTATTTTTAGTAGAGATGGGGTCTCGCTCTTGCTCAGGCTGGTCTCAAACTCCTGGCCTCAAGCGATCCTCCTGCCTCAGCCTCCCAAAGTGCTGGGATTACAGGCGTGAGCCACTACGCCCAGCCCCCGTTTAGTTTAATGCTCTGCTACTGCCATCTTGAAATTGTCAATAATTTTCAAACAAGGGACCGTCCATTTTTATTTTGCACGGGGTCCCACCAATGATGTAGCCGGCCCTGATCTAAAATACTCTGTAGCACCCATCCATCCTCGTCCTCCCCAGCGCCCCGCATCTAGACAGCCAAGGGAGACAAGGACATTGCTCACTCGTTCGTTTGTTCCTCCACCTTCTCGTTCACTCATGCGCTTAGTGAGTATTCACTAAGCATCCACTAGGCGCCGGGCACTGCGCTCACTGCTGCAGGTGAGGCGTCCAATGAGACCAACGTGCTCCCTGTCCTCCTGGAGCGCCCATTCCAGAGAACTAGACAGTCAGGCAGCAAATAAGACAGTGTCAGCTCCCGAGAAGTTCCCAGAAGGCAATAAATTGGGATTTGTAATGGAAAGTAGCAGTGGGCAGGAGGGGGGTTGAAGAACCCCCCTGAGGAAGAGTCGCTAAAGCCATGAGTTAAGTACATTTTCAGAAGGGAGTGCGACCCAAGCAGAGGGCACAGCAAGGTGTGGAAGCAGCAATGAAGGTGACCTTTTAGAAGAGTAGAAATCTCAAGTGGCTGGAGAGAACTGATGAGGGCAGAAGACAGCGTCAGAAGATCATGCACGGATTCAACAATAAGGGTATATATGAGTTTATCCTAAGTACAATAGGAAGCCATTCATGGCCATGAGCAGAAATAAGAAGCAACCTTATTTAATACATTCTTCACCAAAAAAGGGGGTTGGAAAGTCTTAAGAAGTTTTAGAAACCTTGAGCCCTCTTTTAGACTTTCAAAATCTATGTTAGCCCCTTAAAGGCTCTGAGAAGTCCTGCAGTAAAGTGACTTAACTCTTTTTTCTTTTAGCTCAGTGTTGGCCATAGTTATCTAGTAACCTCTTTTCAACAGACAGCTCTTAATAACCCATTAAACATCTGTTTGGCAAATGCTACTCCAAATGCAAAAGAAGGCTACTAAAATTACAAAGGCAATAAAGGTAAAAACACTTGTCTGGTTTTACCCGCGCTATGCCCAGGCCAGGCATTACTAATCCATCACAGCACTGAATTCCTCTCAACACTGTTCCACTTCCAGGCAGCCATTACCAATGGATCAGAATTGACGTAGGAAATGGCCTTGCGGGGTAGCTCGCGCCTGTCATCCTAGCACTCTGGGAGGCCGAGGCAAGAGGATGTCTTGAGGCTTGTAAAGATGTCACTCTACTCTCTGCCTCTGTTGTCACCTGGCTGTCTTAATATGTGTGCGTCTCTGTCTCTGTGTCCAGTCATATTGGACTAGGGGGCCCACCCTCCTCATCTTAACTAATTATATCTGCAAAGATTGTTATTTCCATAGATGGTCACATTTTAAGGTACTGGGGGTTAGGACACCCACATCTCTTTTGCAGGGAGACACAATTCCACCCACAACCGTGGCTTATCAAGCAAGTTATCACTGCCGGCAAACGGAGCTCAGTTTCGCTGGGCACCCCTGGGAGGCAGCATAGGACGTGCCCTGCCAGAGAGGTGAGGGAGCTGGGGTGTGGATACCCCACGTCGGGCATTCGAAGGTTGCTTCTGGAGAATTCTCCATTTCTTCCTGCCTGCTCCTAAGTGGGCAGAGCAGCCCGGCCCGGATCCAGAGAAAGTTCTCAGGCGGAGCTGGAAGTCGGCAGGTCTGAACCGAGGAGCTAAGGGGTGAGGACGGGGCACCCCCAGCACCCGCCTTGGGCAGCGTATCTGTCTCTCCCTCGGCTGCTGTAACAAATGACCATGAACTTAGTGGCTTAAAGCAACACGATGCGTCATCTTACAATTCTGGAGATCAGAAGTCCAAAATGCCCTTCCTGGGCTTTATAAAATCAAGGTGTTGGCAGGGCTGTGTTCCTTCTGGAGGTTCTAGAGGAGAATCTGTTTCCTGGGCTTCGGAAAGCCTCTAGAGGCTGCCTGTGTTCCGTGGAGCGTGGTCCCTTCCTGCGTCCTCAGAGCCAGCAGTGTAGAATCTTCCAATCCCTCCCTCCCTCTCTCCTCTGCTTCTGTCTTCACGTCCACCATCTACTCTTCCGAGGGCCTGTGCTGGCTTCGGGCCACCCAGGTGATGCAGGGCAATCTCCCCCCATCTCAAGGTCCTTAACCGAATCGCATCTGCGGAGCCCTTTGTGCCACGTCAGGTAGTGCGTGCTCAGGCTCAGGGGTCTAAGGCACCATTGTTCACACGGTACAGGGATCATGATTCTACCTGCCGTAGAGAGTCAGGCTGAGGATTGAGTGAGGTCCCCTAGGAAAAGAGCTCGCACAGCCCCCAGGAGGTACTAAGTGCTTGGCTAGTACCAGCTGCCATGGGATGCAGAGCTGGCCAGCAAGGTCCTACTGTTAGTCTAACCCTCTTCCCTCCTACTGCAAAGGCCGCCAGGCCTAGCCCTGGGGGTGGGGTGTAGGAGGGGGAAGTGAGAGGGGAATTTTGGCCTTACCTAGCCCCCCACCTCCTCCCAGCCTCCATTGTGGGTGCCCCTGCCCCGCCCCTAGCTGTCCAAGCCAGGGTCCTGGTATCCCCCAAACCACCCTACTGCTCCCTTCTCCACTCCAGACCCTGAAGAACTGGTGGCTCCAGCAATACAGCCACGACTCGGCAGACCCAGGCATCCTCGTGCTCCTGGCCTGCGGTACCATCTCCAGCACCTGCGGCCAGATAGCCAGTTATCCCCTGGCGCTGGTCCGGACCCGCATGCAGGCCCAAGGTGAGGCCTGGGCGGGAGGATGGGACGAGTCCAATCTCACCACGCGGGCGAGCCCTGGGCCGGGACCCTCCAGCATTTAGACGGCCTGTCCGGGTCTCAGTTACCTATTCGTGACGTCGGAACGGGTGTCCTTGATTCTTACGGAGCTGCGGATTAACCGGGAGGACAGATGCAGTCAGTACCGCGTGAGCTCCCTGGCAGCCTCAGCTGGGAGGCCACCGTGGCAAATGCCTGGCATTTCCAGGCTGCTAACCTGAGCCCCAACTTGCAAGGCTGGGGTACAGTGAGCGGGAGGCTAGGAGCAGGGTAAGGAAAGCCAGGGCCCAGCGGATTATTGCTTTCATTTGTATTTTTCTTTTATGAGTTCTTCTCCCCCAACACACACGCCACCCCCATCCCCAAGCCTCCCACCATCTGTGAGTCTGTTTTGAGAATTGCCTTGGAAATTTTAGCGTTTTGTGGTTTTTTTGTGATTTTTCACTGGGATGTGTCAAGGCACAAGACAGACGTGGTCCCCACAGTCCTAGGGCTCCCAGGCCAGAGAGGAAGAACGGTGCTGAATAAATCATTCCGCAATTAAGTATTGATGGAGGGTTGACTGAAGGGGTGGGGGACTTAGGCTGACTTAGGCTGGGGCGACAAACAGGGCTCCCCTGAAGAGCTGGCTTTGGAATAGAGGTTGGAGGATGCATAGGAGTTAGCTGGGAACAGGGGGGCATGGAGTTCCAGAGAGAGGACATTTCTGCCCCCTCTCCCACCACACACACACATACACATACCTGCTCTGTTTCTAATCGTCCTTAAACTTGGGTCCCCAAGATTGGGGTGAAAGGGTGAGCTGCCAGTTTCAAGGCCAGGGGAAGTCCTGACTCAAAGCGGTAGGTCCCACTGTGAGTCTAGCCTGCTTCCCTCCTGCTGCAACAGCCACCTGGCCCAGCCCTGGGAGGGGAGGTGGTCGCAGGGGGGAAGTGAGAGGGGAACTTTGGCCTCACGTGGCCCCCTGCCCCCTCCCAGCCTCCGTCGAGAGCGGCCCCCAGGTGTCCATGCTGGGTCTGCTCCGTCACATCCTGTCCCAGGAGGGCGTGCGGGGCCTCTACCGGGGCATTGCCCCCAACTTCATGAAGGTTATTCCAGCTGTGAGCATCTCCTATGTGGTCTACGAGAACATGAAGCAGGCCTTGGGGGTCACATCCAGGTGAGGGACCCGGAGCCCGGCCCCCACCCCGCGACCCCTCACCCAGGTCGTGACGTCCCCCACACCTCCAGCTGATGACCCAACCACTGGATCCCGATGCTCCGACTCTAGATCCCAGATCCCCTGAACGGTAACCTCAACTGTGGGTCCTGCACTTTGGCAACCTGAGTCCGACACCCAAACCACCAGATCCCAGATTACACCCCGGCCCTTAATCCCTACCCCCCCCAGATCACTGGATCCTGCACCCCCACACCCCCAAGGTGGATCCCACGTGTCCCTGTCCCGCCCACTGTGTCCTTGACCTCCGTGTCTTAACCCCTGGATCCCACTTAACTCAGCGAACGGGTCCCGATACCCCGACCACAGGAGCACATGTCACCCCCGCCTGTACCTCAGCACCCAGATCCCAGCTCCCTCGGGCACCAGATCCGGTGTCCTCGCGCTGCCCCGGATCCCAGATCCCCCAACCCCAGATCTGCATGCCTCAAGCCCCGGCTCTCCAAGCTCAGCCACCGGATTCCGGACATCAGGAAACCTCAGCCACCCAATCCTGCCAGTGCAATGCGAGATCCGGGGGCCCCCACCACTAGATCCCAGATCCTCTTGCCCCAGCCACTGGATCCCTAAATTTCAAGCTCCGCACCCTCAGCCCCCAACCACGGGGTCCCAGATTCCCAAGTCCCTGACCCGCTGGATTCTGGCTCCTAAAACAAACGCAGAAGCCCAACAGCATAACAATCTGCAGCCAGTGGATTCCAGATTCTGGAACCCAAATCCTTCCGCCCCGCGTCACTGGATGCTGGAACCTCATACACAGAAGGCAGACCCTGGCACTGGGTCCCGCCCTTGGTTCCTGGTTGCTCATCTGCATACTCCGGGCGCTGGGTTCCGAGTGGTCAGGCTCCCTAATCTAGATCCCAACAGCCCAATCTCAGCCTCCTGGGTCCCACACAGCCTCATCCCAGACACACCCAGAGCCCGGTGCCCACGACATGAGACTGCGTGGTCTAGGGACCTGCAGGGAAGCCCGGATCCCACCTGCCCCACAGCTCCGGAAAACCTAGAGCATTTGTCCCAAGTCTTGGTATGGGACATCGCCAGGAAGCAGGGGAAGGGGTGCCTCTCCCACGACCTGCGTGATCCTGGGTCCTCCCGCACCTCCCAGCCCTGCGGGGAATCTGTTCCCTGAAACCACGTCCATTCCCACCCCACCCCACCCCCTGTGGCGTCTTCCATCCCCTTCCCACTTTATAGGCTCATAACCCCCAGGGCCCGAGTCCCTTTGGAGGATCCAGCCGCTCATGCTTGGGGGCTTCACGAGTGGGAAGCCAGGAGCAAATCTGCATAGCCCACCCTTCCCTAAACCCAAGCATCCAAATTATGCAAAAACAAACAAAAAAAGAGCCAAATCCCAAAACTCATTCCGGGTATATTTTTGTAGCAGAAAGAGGAACAAAGCCTCCCTCCCCCTCCAACCCAAGCCCCAGCCCCCCAGCCCCCTAACATTCTGCACTTTATAGTTGGATTCTGAGCTTAGGATAATTGGAGGATGCCATGAACGGACTTGGAAAGAGGGCCTGGGATGTTGCGGGGGCTAGAGGACTCCCCCACGGCTTCCACCTCCCCGCCTGTGTGTGTTATTTCAAAGGAAAATAACAAAAGGAATAAATTTTCTAAGCTCTTTTATCGTGGTTTTTACTGAAAAGGGGTGGGTGGATGTGGGACCCCTTCAACCTGCCCCCAGGGAAGGGACATGGGACAGTTTCCCATCACACACAGTTCTAAGAGCCTGGAAATGACTCTCTCCTTCAGCCTCAGTTTCCACATCTAAGAGAAACTGGCGGGGGAGCGAGTCTATATTTAGGACTTCTTCTTCAAGTTTATTCTGTATTTTTTTCTAATAGCATGAGTGTATTGGTTTCCTAGGGCTGCCATTACAAATTACCACAAACTGGATGGCTCAAAACAACACAAATTTTTATTAACCATTTTTTTAATCAAATACAAGACATGAAATTTACCATTTTACCCTTTTTTTTTAATTTACTATTTTTTTTCTTTAGAGACAGGGCGTGGGGTCTCACTATGTTGCCCAGGCTGGTCTCAAACTCCTGGCCTCAAATGATCCTCCCACCTCAGCCTCCCAAAGTTCTGGGATTACAGGTGTGAGTCACGTTCACGTCACAGTCACGTCATCATGCAATAACGTCCCCTTCCCTCTCCCCTCCAGTCCCTGGCAACCTCCATTCTACTTTCTGTCTCTGTGACTCTGACGACTCTAGGGACCTCATATAAATGGAATCATACGGTATATTTGTTATTTTGCGTCTGGTTTATTTCACTTAGCATAACGCCTGCAAGGTCCATCCATGTTGTAGCGTGTGTCCCAAATTCCTCGCTTTCTGTGGCTGAATAGTAGTCCACTGTGTGGATGGACCACATTGTGTTCATCCATTCCTCCGTCAGTGGCCACTTGGGTTGCTTTCACCTTTGGGCTACTGCGAATAAAAATTCTGGGAGCTAGAACCATAAGAGGATACATTTTTGTATTTTGCAACGTGCTTATTTCCAAATAAGGTCACCTTCACAAGTCCTAGGAGTTAGGACTTGAGTTAAGCCACACATCTGTGGCGGATAAAATTCACCCCATGACAAGTGGTTCAAATTCATTGCAGGAAAAATAGAAAATGCAGAATATCGGTTACATAGATATAAATATATATGTGCGTATCTCAAAGCCCCTAGATAACCACTGTGAGGCTATTAATTTATATTCTTCCGAACTTTTTCCTGCGTAGACTGTGATCGTCACCCTTCAAGGTATTCCCCAGCGATTCTTGCCTCTTAGTATTACGCTCTTGTGAAGTTCCCTCTCTCACTGTCCGAGGGTGGGTCTCTTTGACCAAGAGAACGCGGAAGTGATGGTACATTACATCCAAGATTGGGTTATAAAAGACACTGCCCCTACTATCTTGATCACATCTCTCTCTCTCTTTCTCTGTCTCTCTCTCTCATCTCTGGTATCGTGTGCTCTGAAGGAAGCCAGTGATGATGAACTCCAGCCAGTAGCCATGTAACTGAACTTGGAAGAGGATCACCCCAACCCTGGCCAACTCCACAAGAGACCCTGGAGACCCCAACCCTTGGAGATCCTTCCACCCAAACAACTGGATCTCAGATCCTGAATCCTGAAATCTTAGACCTTTATACCTCAAACACTGGATCACAAGAACGCCCAGCTAAGCTGCTACTGAGTTCCTAACCCTCAGAACCAAACCTGGGTGAGATGATAAATGTTTGTTGTTTTAAGCAGCTAGATTTTTTTGAAGGGGAGTAATTTGTTACACAGCCATAGCTAGCTAATACATCCACACACGCATATATTTGATTTTTCATGCACTCAAAAAAGGGATCAAACCTTGCAAACTATTTTGTATGTTTACTTCCTGTAAATTATATTCTTATATCCCATGACAGTTTGGCTGAGAACTAGGAAGCTCTGCCAACTAACATACAATATGACCTCTGACAGACTCAGTTTCCCTACCTACAATATCAGGGATGTTTCAACCGACATCCTTAAAGCGAAAAGAACTTATATTTAGCGAGCAAGTTCTATGTGCCTCACTGTGTGACAAGCCTTTTAATGTATCATCTTATTCATTTATTCATTGAACACTTACTATGCGCCAGATCCAGTTCTAGACACGGGATACAGAAGCGAATGAAACAAATATCTCTGCCCTCGTAGCCCCAACATTCTAGTGGGGAGACATCGACAATAAATAACATGAATAAATATACAGCACTCTAGGAAGCAAACAGGAAAATAAAAGAGGGAGAGAGGATACCAAATATTGCAAGGCAGAGTTTAAATTTTAAATAGGGTGGTCTGGGGAGGCCTCATAAAGGTGACAGTTGAAGAAAGACTTTAAGGTAGTGGGGAAGGGAGCCCTGGGACGTCTGGGGGAAAAGCATTCTGGAAAGAGGGCACAGCCTGTGCAAAGGCCCTGGAGCAGGACAGCACCCGGCATGTTGAAGGCACAGTGAGGAAGCTCGTGTGCCTGGAGCAGAGTGAGGAGGGGGAGAGAGCAGAGAGGGGACAGGGGAGGACTTGGGCTTTGACCCTGAGGGAGGTGGGAGCCATGGAAGGCTGTCAGCAGAGGAGGAACGGGCCCTGACTCAGGTGCCCACAGGCGCTCTCTGGTGGCTTCTGAGGGGAGGACAGACTGGGGCAGGGGAAGGCAAGGGCAGGACCCAGGGACCAGGGCTGTGGGATCAGGGGAGCAATGACCGGGCAGATGAGGGTGGCGACCCCACATGGACGTTGAGTGAAGCAGCCAGAGTGTGGATATATTTGGAAGGCTGAGCCAACAGGGTTTGGTGATTTGAGTGCGCGCTTGAAAGAAAAAAAGGAGTTAAGGAGTATTTCGACCTCGACAACTCAGATGATGGAAGTGCCCTCAGCTAAGCCTCTCACTGGATCCTGCTGACGATACCATGTAGTAGAGTTTATCGTTACTTCCACCTTCCAGATGGGGAAACCGAAGCTCGGAGAAGGAAAGTGAGAACCCCAAGATCGCACAGCAAGAAGCATTCAAGATGGGATTCGAGTCAGGAACATCTGACATCAAACCTATGCCAGTCTCGTTTTGGGGACCAACTGTGTCTCTCTCTCCCGGAGCTCCAGAGCCATCTCCTCCTCTCTCGCTTAGTTGCTGTGACAATGAAACCCAGCGTATGAGTCTCCATTGGCTGCTGTAACAAGTGACCACAAATATAGAAGCTCCAAGCAACACGCATGCATTATTCTGGAGGTCAGAAGTCTGTCATGGGGCTTGCTGGGCTAAAATGAAGGTGTCAGTAAGGCTGGTTCCTTCTGCAGACTCCAGGGGAAAATCCATTTCCTGCCTTTTCCGGCTTCTAGAAGCCACCCGCATTCCTGGGCTCATGATCCCCTTCCTTCCTCAGTGAGGAAGAAAGAGAGAGAGAAAAAGAGAGAGAACAAACAGTGGCTCATGCTTGTAATCCCAGCAGCATTTTGGGAGGCCAAGGCGGGAGAATCACTTGAAGCCAAGAGTTCAAGACCAGGCTGGGCAACATAGCAAGACCCCACCTTTAGAAAAAATAAGAAAAATCATCTAGGCATCATGGTGCACGCCTGTAGTCCCAGCTACTTGGGAGGCTGAGGCAGGAGGATTCCTTGAGCCCAGGAGTTGGAGGCTGCAGTGAGCTATGATAACGCCTGGGTGACAGAGCAAGACCCGAGCTCTGATCTCCCTTTTCTTATAAGGGCACTAATCCTATCATGGGGGCCCCACCCCCAAGAACTCATCTAGCCCTCATTGCCTCCCAAATGCCCCACCTCCAAATTCCATCCCACTGGCGGATAAAACTTCAACATAATAATGTTGGTGGGACACAAAATTCAGTCCACCACAAGCACATAGTCACCAGTCTGGGGGATTAGGATGAGAACCTTTGTATGGGGGCGGGGTGGGGGGGAAGGATCATCGCTCTGCCTGCCACACTCAGCAAGGTCACAGGGCTTCTATGACCTCACTGTCCCCTAAGCATCCCACCCACTAGACACTCCCGCATAGTAGCTGGACAGGCAAAGGACTCCTCAGAAATTTGAATCCAGGTGTCCTAACCTCTAGCTGCGATGGGATCTTCTCGCGAGGAGGCTCAGAAGCCTTGTTCGGGGGTCCAGACCCTGCTGAAGAGGGTCAAGGCCCTCGTTATCAAAGCCCCGCCTCCGCCCCCGCCCGCCTCCCGGAACCCAGGCTGTACTCACGTGTATGGGTACGTGTTCGGGCACGTGCCCGAAAACAACCTCGAGCACCTGCCATCCCAGCAGGTGAGCAGATCTACAATTCTACCTTCAATCGGCAGGTCTGAGTCGGGGCACAGGGTGGGTCTCTCTGACCAGGAGGGTGTCCCAGAGGCGCGCCTGGGGCCAGGAGCCCCAGCCTGGCCGAGTGTGAGCGAGGGCTGGCTCTGCCTTTGCAGGTTCTAGACACAGGAGAGCAGTTGATGGTTCCCGTGGAGGTCTTGGAAGTGGGCAACGAAGGGGCCTTGTGGAAGTTTCTGCTCTCGGGAGCCATGGCCGGGGCGGTGTCCCGCACGGGCACCGCCCCGCTGGACCGCGCCAAGGTGTACATGCAGGTGTGTGCGGTGGCGGCGGAACGCGGAGGGTGGGGACGGGTGGAGATGACGCCGATGGGGTTCAGAGTTGGGGTGCAGGCTGAAGTGGGGGACTCCCGTGCCCTGGTTGAGAGCGGGGTTGTGGGCATGGCGGGGCAGATGCGGATGGGGCATGGACCTGAGTCGGGGGAATCTACTAGGGACAGGACCCAACACTGGGCCAAGGCTGGGGCTGGAAATCGGAGAGTTGGATGGGGGGATCTTTGGGTTGGACTAGAGAGAAGAGGAAGGTGGGATGGGACAGGAATGCGGGGCGATGCTGGCTTTGGGTCTGGGTTGGTTTGGACACTTGTAGGACTGGTCCCCGCGAGGCGAGGGAGGGGAAACGAGCTGGGGAGGGAGATGGGGCTGGGGCTGCGTGGTCGAGGAGGACGGAGGGGGCTGCTGTCCAGGCTGGGATGGGGACGGCGATGGGGTGCAGGGCTGTTCACGGGGCTCCTCCAGGGTCCTCCCTCTCCTGCCCCCCAGGTCTACTCCTCCAAGACTAATTTCATGAACCTGCTGGGGGGGCTCCGGAGCATGGTCCAGGAGGGGGGCGTCCACTCCCTGTGGCGTGGCAACGGGATCAACGTCCTCAAGATAGCCCCCGAGTACGCCATCAAGTTCTCCGTGTTTGAACAGGTGGGGAACGGATGGGATACTGTCCCCAGCTCAAGCCCAAACCCAAAACCCCTCCTGTACCCTCCCAAAGTCCAAGTCCTCGTCCAAGACACACATTCACCCTCCAGCCCCCTCCCCCCGGGCAGGTTCCCAACCGGAAGGTGGCCAGCTTCGCTCTCACTCTGTTCTCTCCCGTGCCAGTGTAAGCATTACCTCTGCGGAGTACACGGGTCCCCGCCCTTTCGGGAGCGTCTCCTTGCCGGCTCCCTGGCTGCAGCCGCCTCCCAGACGCTCATCAACCCCATGGAGGTAAGAGAATGTCTGTCCCCGCACAGAGGAGACAAACACCATGGAAATTAGTTGCCATCTTTCTCCTCCCCTGCTTAACCTGTCCTCTTTGTGACGCAGTCACAGCTCACTGCATCCTCGAACTTCCGGGCTCAAGCGATCCTCCTGCCTCAGCCTCCCAAGTAGCTGGGACTACAGGCGCCGCCACCACACCCAGCTTTTTGAAAAAAATTTTTTGTAGAGATAGGGTCTCGCTTTGTAGCCCTGGATGATCTCGAACTCCTGGCCCCAAGCAATCCTCCCACCTCAGCCTCCCAAAGTGCTGGGATGCCAGGTGTGAGCCACCATGCCCAGCCCCTCCTCCTTCTTGATATGAACTATGCATCAGACTTTTGAGTAGAAAGTACGCAGTTTCCTTATACCGCTCCCTCCTCACACACAGTTTCCTCTGTTGTTAACATTTCACATTACGGTGCCATATTTGTTACAACTGATGCATCGATGTTGATACATTATCATTAAGGGAAGCCCATAGCATACATTAAGTTTCACTCTTTGTGTCGTATAGTTCAGCGGGTTTTTGACAAACGTATAATGTGTCCACGTGAATAGTTTCACTGCCCTAAAAAGCCCTGGTTGGCTACCTACTCACCCCTCCCTCCTCTTCTCAATCCCTGGCACCACTGATCTTTTTACTGATACAGTTTTATGCTCTGTCTTTAACTTTTTTTGAGAGAGAAAGAGACACAGTCTCTGTTGCCCAGGCTGGAGTGCAGTGGCGTCATCATAGCTCACTGCAGCCTCAAACTCCTGGGCTCAAGGGATCCTCCTGCCTTAGCCTCCCAACTAGCTCGGACTACAGGTGTGCACCACCACACCCAGCTAATTTTTTTAAATTATTATTTTTTAAGATGGGGTCTTGCTATGTTGCCCAGGCTGGTCTCAAACTCCTGGCCTCAAGTGATCCTTCTGCTTCAGCCTCCCAAGTAGCATGCCACTGCACCCATCTTTCATATAAACTTTTTTTTTTTTTTTTTGAGACAGAGTCTCACTCTGTTGCCTGGAGTAGAGTGCCGTGGCATCAGCCTAGCTCACAGCAACCTCCAACTCCTGGGCTTGAGCAATCCTACTGCCTCAGCCTCCCGAGTAGCTGGGACTACAGACATGCGCCACCATGCCCGGCTAATTTTTTTTTCTATATAGATTTTTAGTTGTCCAAATAATTTCTTTCTATTTTTAGTAGAGACGGGGTCTTGCTCTTGCTCAGGCTGGTCTCGAACTTCTGACCTTGAGCGATCCCAGAGTGCTAGGATTACAGGCGTGAGCCACCACGCCCGGCCTTTTTTTTTTTTTTTTTTTAAGAAACAGGGTCTTGCTCTGTCACCCAGGCTGAAAGGCAATGGCCCAATCATAGCTCATTGTAACCTTGAACTCCTGGCCTCAAGCGATCCTCCCAAAGTGCTAGGATTACAGGCGTGAGCCACTGCACCCAGCCCGTATAAACTTTCAAACCAATCTGTCAGCTTAAGAAAACAAAATCACCTAGTGGTATTTATTTGTGTCTCAGTGGGATGGTGTTCAATTCATGAACAAGTTTAGAGATTTCTGCCTCCTATATGATGCTGAGTCTACGTATGCAACAACATATTCCACTCATTCAAGTCTCTCTGAATGTCCTTTAATGGCATTTTAAGGTTTTCTTCCTATAACTCTTGCACTTGTCTCATTAAGCTTCTTCCTAAATGCATTAGTGTCCTATTGTTGTGGAACAAATCGCTACAAATTGAGCAGTTTAAAATGACACACGTTTGTTATCTCACAGTTTCTGTGGCACTGGTTAGGTGGGTCTTCTGCTTAGGGTCTCATCAGGCCAAAACCAAGGTGTCCATTTGCCTACAAGGGAACGCATCTGAGGCTTGGGGTCCTTTTTCAAGCTCCGTGGTTGTTGACAGGATTGAATTTCTTATGATTGTAGGACTGAGGTCCTCCGTTCTTAGGGACCACCATTGCTCTCTGCCACATGAACATCTCCGTGCACAAGGCAGTTTGCTTTTTTGTCACCCAATAGGAGGCTGGGTGTGGTGGCTCATGCCTACGATCCCAGCACTTTGGGAGGCTGAGGTGGGAGAATTGCTTGAGGCCAGGAGTTTGAGGCTGCAGTGAGCTGTGATGACGCCACTGCACTCTACCCTTGGTGACAAAGGGAACCCTGGGAGGGAAGGAAGGAAGGAACAAAGGAAGGAAGGAACAAAGGAAGGACAGAGAAGACCCAATAGGAGAGTGCTTCCTAGCTCTCTGACTTCTTGTTTCTGGCTACAGACTCTCATTTTAAGCACTCACTGATTAAGTCAGGCCCACTGAGAAGTTTCTCTTTTGATTACCTTAAAGCAGCGGTCCCCAACCTTTTTGGCACTGGGGACTGTTTTCATGGAAGACAATTTTTCCACGGACTGTGGGGGGTGGCGGAAGGATAGTTTCAGGATGATTCAAGTGCATTACATTTATTGTGCACTTTATTTCTATTACTATTACATTGTCGTATATAATGAAATTAATTATACAACTCACCATAGGTTGGGGACCCCTGCCTTAAAGAGAACAGATTAGGGGCCTTAATGACATCTGTAAAACCCCATCACCTTGGCCTTGTGACATAACCTCCTCAGGAAAGTGAAATCTCATCATGTTCACGGTCCAGCCCATGCTCAAGGTCGCGAGAGCATCATATAGGGCATGTTTATGGAGTGGGGTGGCCTCTTGTGGACCATCTTAGAATCTTGCCTGCCACACTAGGTGTTCTATTTTTTGTGCAACTGTAGAGTTGGCAATATTGGAGTATCTCATCAAAATTCTGATTTCTGGCGGCTTTTGGAAAATTGGCAGGTCTGGCCACCTGGGCCCCGAATTCCCATGGAGGAATTTGGCAGGAGCTCGATCACAGCTAACAGATCTCACTTGGCTCATGTCACTTCTCTGGCCTTCTTGGTCTCTGTCAGCACGTGCACATCTGACATTCAAAATTTAGAGAGCAGTCCGGGGAGTCCGATGGATCTATGTTTGAAACCCAGGTCTAAATCCAATGAGTCACCTCACTCCCTACCCTCCCCAGGTGCTGAAGACACGGCTGACCCTGCGCCGGACAGGACAGTACAAGGGGCTGCTGGACTGCGCCAGGCAGATCTTGGAGCAGGAGGGCACCCGCGCCCTTTACCGGGGCTATTTGCCCAACATGCTGGGCATTGTCCCCTATGCCTGCACCGACCTGGCCGTCTACGAGGTGTGGGTCCCAAGAGACGGTGTCAGTTGTGGGGGAGGTAGCCAGGCTTTGAGTGTGAGCTTTCTCTTGGCCCCTTTCGCTTTCAGATGCTCCAGTGCCTCTGGCTCAAGTCAGGCAGGGACATGGAGGACCCCAGAGGCTTGGTCAGTCTGTCGTCTGTGACACTGTCCACGACCTGCGGCCAGATGGCCAGTTACCCGCTGACTCTGGTGCGCACCAGGATGCAGGCCCAAGGTCAGCTGGCCCCTGGTAGCCACTGCCTCACCCTAGATCTCTGGGTGATCTCATCTCCCGGAACCGACCCCCAGACTTTCCATGTTGGATCCTGGCCACATTCCCTGACCCCTGAGCCCACCAAGACTTACCATACTCCCCCCAAATCTGATACCAGCCCTTAAATTAACCCTTAAAAAATCACTAAAACTAACATCCATCTCCCAGCTGACCCCCACAAACTTCCCAAAATGTGACCCAGGCCCCCATACAGACCCCAAAGACAAATACTCCCAAAATGATCTCCCAACTTCTCCAAATCAGACCCAGCCCTCAACTGGCTGCACAAGCCAGTATGGTCTCTAAACTCACCAAGTCTGATCCAAAACTCACACCCTGGGAACGCCCCTAATCTGAATCCCCTAAATGGATTCTCAGCCAATTCACAAACCTCAAAACCAATTCACAAATCTCAAAACAGGGCCTTAGCCCACCATCCTGATCTTGAAAATGGCCCCAAACTACCCCTGGGTACACTCCCCAAATCTCTAGTAGATCTCAGATGTTCCCTCCCAAATAAGTTCTAATGTCTTCTAAGATGTTCCTTAAAATGAATCCCAAAAGCTCCTACCTGCTTGATACCCCCATTTCCCCAAAAACTGACCCATTTCCTCTATAAATCGTCCAAACTCCTCTCCAAGTGACCACTGGGCCCCTAGCCCTGGCTTCAGCCCTCACTTCACATTCCAGCCTCCCAGGAGGTGGAGTCATCTCTGGCCAAGTCCTGAGCCTGCCTCTGTCCCTGCAGACACCGTGGAGGGCTCGAACCCCACCATGCGAGGAGTCTTTCGGGGGATCCTAGCCCAGCAGGGCTGGCTGGGGCTATACCGAGGCATGACCCCCACATTACTGAAGGTGTTGCCAGCAGGTGGCATCAGCTACGTGGTGTATGAGGGCATGAAGAAAACCCTGGGCGTATAGCCTGTGAGCTGCATGACACTTCCTGGGCAGAAATGGGACAGAAGGACCCTTTCCCTCCATGGCCTCAAAGAGCCCTCCAGGCTCAGGTCCTGGGGCAGTTTTTGGTGGCAAAAGCAGGCTGGAGACGAGGATGAGAAGATTCCTGCGCCCACCTCCCCCACCCCCGGGTGCAGCCTGGGACTAGAATTTTGGGCTCCAGTCTGGCTCCTTGTAGCTCGTCCTAGGGCGAAATGGCCAATGCGCAGACAACCCACAATAAAGAGATGGCTTCTGCTGGACATGTCTGGGATCCCTGGGTTCAGGAAGGGAAATTGGGGACCTTAGGTCTCTGGACCCTAAATGAGAATTGGAAGCTTGGATGATGTCTGGGTCCAGGTGAAAAGTTGAGGGCCTAGGCTGGGAATTTGGGGGCTCAGATTCCGGGGCCTTATGTAAAGGGGGTGTGGGGTGTGGAATTAGGGGCTGGGAGTCCTCGGTTTTTCGAACGGACCTAGGACTCTTGCGTTCCGGAGGGCAGTTGGTTCCATGAGTCCTGGAGGAGAAGGGGAAGCTCTAGATTCCTGGGGCGAGAGAGGAGAGAGGAGGGGGATCCCCGGGTTTCGTGCTCTCTCTCCGCCCCACCCCCGGAAGCACCCCACGTCCAAGGCTTCAAGCAGGCCACGTGCTGGGCCTACCCAGCCGGGCTCCTGGGGAGCTAACCCAGACGTCAGGCCTGAGTTCGGGCAGCCGGTCGCCACCGCCCACGTCGGCTGCCATTCACTCCGGTTCCCGCTAATCCCCTCTCGCGGTCCGGCGGCCAGCTCCGCCCCAATGCAGCTGCGCTTCCACTGGCTCCCACCAAAACTGGGCACCTTTATTTCCTTTTTAGCCATTTGTCCCGAGCAGTGTCAGTCACCCCAACACCCGCCCCTGCCACTCAGCCATTGGTTTAGAAGTCAGGGCCAGAGAGGGATTCTGGTTAACAAGGAAAGCAATCAAGTCAAACCCAACCTTATCATCCAGAACTCGTCAGGGATTGGACTAAATCGGTTGCCAATCTTCACAAGTACCGCCTACCATCTGTATTCATTGGCTTGAATGAGCGACTATCAGGACAATCGCCCGCCCAACCCGTCCAAAGGTGGGGGGGGGGTCTTTCACTAGGCCCCGCCTCCCGGTCCACGTGACTCTTCCGAGCCTTCAATCTGGTTCAGAAGCCGCCCCGCAAATCTGGAACTCTCGCGTCATTGGGCCTCCCGCCTTCTCGGATCGCCTTGATTTGCCCGCCCAGCTCCGGCAGTCCACAGCCCATTGCCTCTGAGAGCTGTCAGTCACTAAACGCCTCCCGCCCACTGCCTCTCGCTGCATTCCGATTGGCCGCTCGCCTTCAGACCCCGCGATTGGTGTCCGGGGTGCGGCAGCCGCCTCCCATTGGCCCAGTAGAGCTGTCCGTCACGCTGGCGGCGGGAGGGGGCAACCCTCTCCCCCTCGTCGTCTTCCCAGCCGCTGGGTTCCCAGAGTGCTCCGCGGCCGTGTGGAGCGAGGCCTTGTTCCCGCGTTGAGCCGCCGCCGCCTCCTCAGCTTCAGCCTCCGCTCCAGGCCCGGCCCGGCCGCGCCATGTCGGACTACAGCACGGGAGGACCCCCGCCCGGGCCGCCGCCGCCCGCTGGCGGGGGCGGGGGAGCCGGGGGCGC
>NW_012147964.1:829137-872328 GCF_000956105.1 Propithecus coquereli
GGGTCACGTGCGCGCGCGCGCGGGGTCGCTGTGGGGGGGGCCGGGGCCGTCACAGGGTCACGTGGGCGGGAGGTGGGGGGCCTGGCCCTCCCGCGGCACCTCAAGTGGGCTTCTCGCCGGCGACCCCCCTGTAGGGGGTAGGGCCTCACCGGGGGTCACAGAGAGCGGCCCCTGGATGTGCAGGGGTTCCTGGAGCTCGGACACTCAGTTTGGGACCACCCCCATTAGGACACGTGGGGGCATGCTTTGCTCTCCACGTTAGGGGAAAGGGTTATGTTTGACCCCAGCCCAATCCCATTTCTGTCGCTTCCCTAGGAAGAAGGGACTTTGGGGGTCGGGAGGGGGAGTCCTCCTCTCAAGTCCGGAAAGTGGGTAGGGGACCTTTTTGCGGCCGGGGTGGCAGAGCACTTGGGCGAAATGGGGAAGATGGGCATAGGGACTGGCTCTTGGATGCTTTGGGTGGCTTCACCCGTGGTCTCTGTCTTTCTGGAAAAGAGGGGAGGGTCCCACCATCCTGTTTTGAGTCGTGATGACAACAAGGAGGTGTCAGATGCTGGGGTGTCTGACCTCCCCGGCTCCATTCGCTACCTCCCCACGGCCTGGAGGGGTGGGGGCCCATAGAATGGGAGGACTTTGCCGCCCTTTCAGGAAGCAGACCCGCTGAGGCCGATTGAGTGCTCTCGGGGGCTGTCCCAATGCCTCCGGGCTGGGACTGGCTCCTCCCAAGGTGGGAGGTTCCGTTAGGTGAATGCCTGTGTTCCCACCCTGTGTGGTCGGCCTCTGGCTTCCTCACCTTTGGCGCTGGGTGGGTCCTAACGTGCATTTGATCTGGTTGTCCACCGAACTGTCTTGATTCTGGGGCAGCTTTAACTGTGGGAGTTGGAGCTGTCATTTGGGGTGGGATAAGCCCTATCTGGGCACCCCAACAGCTTTGGCTCAAGGTGAGCGTTAAAAAAATTGAGAAAGGTAGAAAGATAGATCCTGAGCTCAGGTTTGGGTTTCTAAACCACAGACAGACTCTAGTCTTAAGTTTGCTGAATTGAGGTTTATTTGAAGTTGCTCTTTATGTGTCTAAAATGTAGCATGTGTTCCAAAGGGGTCTTTTGTTTTGGTCAAAAGAGGATTTCTGATGCCTTGACACAACCACTTGCCTCCAATGTATTCAGTAAATTTATGCAAAGATTTTGCGAGTGGAGGGGATGAAGGAAAGTTGAACTCTGCAGCATCCCAGAAGAACCCGGGTGCAATCGCACTGTCTGGTTCTCTGCGCTGGGGCCACCAGGAGGAGGAAGTGTCTGAAAGCTCTTGCTCCTGGAGATGACCTGAGGACCCTCCCTGATACCCAAGCACCTATTCCTTTCACCCTTAGAACCAAGTCAATGGACTACAGCCAGGCCACAAACAATCTAGACACAAATCTCGGCGAAAGGGAAAAGGGGAATTTTGATATTCCTGGATAATTTGTGAGAGCATCGAGGCCTTAGGGAAGCACTGCTTGTAGGATGCCTTAACCAACAGGCTCTTCCCCACATCGTGGGGGGACCAGCTCCCAGGCCTCAGAGCGAGACCCAATGGGTTTTCATAACCCAGAGATGTGCTGAGAAGTTGACCTGAACACCATGGAGGGTGGTTTTGGTGATAATTCTTACTACTTTATTTCTAGATCGCAGCCAAAATTGGAGGCGATGCTGCTACAACAGTGAATAACAGCACTCCGGATTTTGGTTTTGGGGGCCAAAAGAGACAATTGGAAGATGGAGGTAACTCACTCCCTCTGCTGCTTTTAGCTTGGGGAAGGAGGGCTGGGGGCAGAAAGAGGAGCTTTTGTTTGAGTGTGGTTCAGAGTTTGAGGGGAGGGTCGGGGAGGACCGCTGCCGTTTGGTCTTTTAAAACCTCAGCAATCCCAGCTTTGTTCATTCTTTTTGTTCAGTCTGCCATCCTGAGGTATCAGGTGGCGGAGAGGAGGGCAGATTGCTTGTGACTAGGTCGAAGTTGTAAGTTCCCAAGATGATTCCTCCCCCTCTGGGAGGCAGAGGAAAAGTGGGGTGGGTTATTGAGGCCTGATGTGAAGTTTTGGCGGCCCTGGGGCATGCAGCATCGCCAAAGCAGCCAGAGAGCAACTCAAGATCAACTCCCTAGGTCTGTCCAGGACCCTGTGTGCCCCGAGGCAGGTCCAACCCTAAATCGGAAGGACCCAGGTGTCACCGTCATTGTTCACTTGATATAAAAGGCTTTTTTACTCTTAATGTTGGGAGATGAGTGAAGTCTGGGTCCACTTTGGAGTTCTCTTCTGGGCTCTTCTCTCCACTCTTGTGTTGGAGGTAGGGGAAGAGGGGAGTTGTTTGCCCAGGACATGTGGCACCAGCATCGGGTTTGAGGCAGCATGGGTGGGTGGGTGCTGCATCTGACATCCTCTCTTTGACAGATCAACCGGAGAGCAAGAAACTGGCCTCCCAGGGAGACTGTAAGTCCATCGGGTGATGCAGCCAGAGGGTCGCTTCGGGTCTTCAGAGGTTTTTAGGAGTTGGGGGCTAGAAGCACTGAGTAGACAGCAGCTATTCTTTATGGGGGCTCCTGGTGTTGATAGTCTGGGGCCCACGAGTTTTAGGGATCCCAGGACCCCCTAGAATTGAAGCAGAACTACTCTGTATGTGCTTTCGTGGGCGGGGCTTCACCACGCCCAGCAGGCACTTAAGCAGGCACGGGACCACTGACAAGCGCCAGTTGCCCCTGGGGCGGGCAGGGTTGGGTGCCCAGAGAGGAGCTAAGCCAGTCTTTCTTTTGGGTTTTTTTCTCTGCAGCGATCAGTTCTCAGCTTGGACCCATCCATCCTCCCCCAAGGTAAGTCGTAGTTTGGGGCACACATTGGTTTCTCGTCTGTTGGCCATCTCTGGCCTTTCTGAGTGGCTTGAGGGGTACGGTTCTGCCCAAGGCTATACCGGTCCAGGGCTTTATCTCCCATCCCTGGTTGACCAGGGAGTACACAGACAGGGTGGGAAGGCAGGGGAGCTGTGTCTGTTCCTCATGCCTCCTGTCTGCGGTGCTGTGGGAAGGAGAGGCGGTGGCAGTCCACTGTGTGGACGGAAGAGCGGTCTCTGCACCCTGGTGCTTCCTCCACTGGGCTGGGACTCCCAGAAGCACCGATGTCTGTCCTCCCAGAAGAGGCTGGGAAGGACCTTGTTTTTCTCCCACCTCTTAACGCACATGCTTGTCCGCTGGGCATCGGCAGAGTGTAGGGGGCTTTGCCACCTTTTTGCCGCCCCAGGTGGAGTTAGATAAATCTGACATAGGTCGTGTGTGAATTGTCATGGTTTTTCTTTTTTCTTTTTTGTTTTTAATGGGCGATAGTTTTGTAAAATACAGTAAAAACAATTTACTAGGGAAAGAAAACAAAAAGGATACACAGCTAACTATTTTTATTATTACAAGAGTCAACAGACAGAAAATGACTCTGTCAGCTTGCTGGAAACGTGTCTGAGTCCTTGCTGTTGTCCTGAGTCAGTGGGACAGCGCCGGGCCATGGGTCACACTGCCCGGCCCAAGCCTCTCACGGCACAGATGGGGAAACTGAGGCCTTGAAGTTTTGTGATGTGTGTGTGGTCAGACTGCTTAGGCCTGTGGGGTCCTGGTCCCTGCGTTGTAGGAAGCAAGATCTGCAGCCAGAAGTGTCAAGGGCCGATGGGGACAGGGCCCTGGCTTCAGGAGACCTTCTAGGTCATCAGTCCTCCTCCTTTCCCACTTGAGACTGACTATCGTTGTCTCTCCTTGTAGGACTTCAATGACAGAAGAGTACAGGGTCCCAGACGGCATGGTGGGCCTAAGTGAGTTGTGGGTCACCTTGGTCGGGGAGGCCCAATACCGCCCCCTTTGCCTCTCAGGGACAGTGTCTCTGAGCCCCTGCCAGCCCAGAAGCCCTGGTCTGAGAGGGGCTCCTGTATCCTGCTCTCATTTGTCCTTCTGTCACCCTGTCTGGGCAGGTGGCACAAGGGAGCTTGGGATGGCTGCTGCCCAACTTAGTATCTGAGGGGCTGGGGACCCTGCACACAGGGGTCTCAGTTCCAGGCTCCCTCGGTCAACCTCTGTTTTCTTCCTTTTTTTCTTTCTGCTCTACCTAGTCATTGGCAGAGGAGGTGAACAAATCAACAAAATCCAGCAGGATTCGGGCTGCAAAGTACAGATTTCTCCAGGTACGAGAGGACCAGGTTCCCACCAGAACGGGGGCTGGGGTTGGGTCAGGCTCTTTGCACTTTTCTTTAGTCCCTTAATTTCTTGTTTAATTACTTATCTTCTGCTGGGTCTGTATAGGTGTGACACAAGCAGGCGTTTGTAGGTGCCTGCTACGCCGGGCTCACTCGGCTAGTACAGCCCTATGACGGGTAGCTGTGACTTTTTTTTTTCCCCCTTTACTTTTTACAGTTGGTGGGGACGGACTGAGGCGGGAGGTCTAGAATTGAGCACAGGGTGCCTCATTGCAGTAGGTTGCCACCTGAGATAGCCCGTGGGCGGGAATACACGAAGCAGGGATGGTGGGCTAGCTTGAGGTCAGGCCTGGGTTCCAGTCCCAGTTCTGGCCGCACATCTGATCTCGGACCAGTTACTGACCTCCTTGAATCTCGGATTCCTGAGCTGCAACACGCCGGCTCAGCAGGCGTTTCTGGAGACTTGGTCTCACGTCTGTGAGATGCGTTGTCTGTAGAAGAGGCTCGTGTGATGCCCAGTGCTGGTGGAGGCGGCCTGTGTCTTCAGCCTTCTGGAATCCGCCTCTCCCTCCACCTGATCTTTTTCCCTAAAAGTTCCTCCCGTACTGACTTTAAGCTTCCTGACCTTGGCCTTGCTTCACACAGCCTCCCCGGTGTTCGGGGGCAGTACATGGATTCGTCAGGCTGCCGAATGGCAACACAAGTGGCCGTGGGTTATTCTGAAGTGTCCTCGTCTCCAGGCCTTTCTGTTCCCGCAGGCCACAGAGGGCACTAACCCTATCTCCTCTTCCCTCCAGACAGTGGTGGCCTCCCCGAGCGCAGTGTGTCCTTGACAGGAGCCCCAGAATCTGTGCAGTAAGTCCTGGGCTGGACCCTCGGTGTGACGGGGGGAGCAGGTGGAAGCCCTCCTAATGCCCCTGAAAGGCGGGGGTGACTCCATGCCACATCCTCCCCTCCTGCCCCTTCCAGAGAGTTGTAGGAACAGGTTGATTCCCCAGAGTCCTGAGATCTGGGAGACCAGCCAGCCAGGCCCCAGTGCCTGGCCCCTCGTCATCCCTCAGATATGCACGTTGGGGTCACCTTCCTTTTGAGCCGGGTGGGCCCCTGGGCCGGTGCTCTGTCTCAGATGGAAGCACCCATTCTTCCCCTTCCCAGGAAAGCAAAAATGATGCTGGATGACATTGTGTCTCGGGGCCGTGGGGGCCCCCCAGGACAGTTCCACGACAACGCCAACGGGGGCCAGAATGGGACGGTGCAGGAGATCATGATCCCCGCGGGAAAGGCCGGCCTGGTCATCGGCAAGGGCGGGGAGACCATCAAGCAGCTGCAGGTGAAGGGGGTCCCGGGCAGCAGGCCCGGTCCTGGCACTTTTCCTCCCTGTGTCTGCAGCCCCCCACCCCCGCCGGCTCCTGTGCCAGCAGCTTTTATCCTTTTGCATGATGCCTGCACCAGCCCCAGAAGGTTCTGTGAAAGCCCAGCACTAACCGTTAACATTGCTTGTAAAGGAACGAGCTGGAGTGAAGATGATTCTAATTCAGGATGGTTCCCAGAACACGAATGTGGACAAGCCTCTCCGGATCATCGGGGACCCTTACAAAGTGCAGGTGACTGTGCTTGGGGGTGTGGGGGATTCTGGAGGGGGGCTGGCGGTGGGTGGGGGCACCCACAGGCTGTGCGAACAGGTAAACATGGAGTTTTCGAGATTACTGGCTTTGAAGTCAGCTCTGACTCTCTGTTTTCTCATCTGGAAAACGGGGCTGTTGTCGATGCCTGCCCATTAGGGTGGCAAAGAGCTCAGCAGGGTGCTGAGTTGGGCGCAGCAAAGATGTGCGGGCTTTCACTAAGGCCTGTGTCCCCTGCGGGGCACTGAGGGGCGGCAGGGCTTGCCCACAGCGACTGTGCCCCGTGTGTTTGCAGCAAGCCTGCGAGATGGTAATGGACATCCTCCGGGAACGCGACCAAGGCGGCTTTGGGGACCGGAATGAGTACGGCTCTCGGATTGGTGGAGGCATCGATGTGAGTGGGGCCCCCATGGGGATGGCTCCTTGTGGCCCACAGGCAGCAGAGCTGCAAGACAGACCCGGCTGACTTTGTCCCCCCGCAGGTGCCGGTGCCCAGGCATTCCGTGGGGGTGGTCATCGGCCGGAGCGGAGAGATGATCAAGAAGATCCAGAACGACGCCGGCGTGCGGATCCAGTTTAAGCAGGGTCGGGGCTTGGACGGCGGGTGGGGCGGGTGGGGCAGCCAGTCTTACCCCTGCCACCAGCAGCCTGCCCCGGGAGGCAAGCTCTGAGCAGCTTGGCACTAGGGTCAGCCCATTGGCCTCATTGGGGCACCTCCTTCCTCCCAGTCCAGCCATTGGGCACGCCTGTCCTTCCCTGTGTGGGACAGCTGCCGACGCGTGGTCTTTCCAAGCCCAGATGGACTGTGTGTTTGTTCCCGTCCAATCCCCCACCAAACAGCCCAGCCTGACAGGGCAGCCCAGTGAGCAGTGAGCTGGGTCGGGTCACTGTCCCTCAGCTCTGGGCTCTGCTTGGCAGGTCTGAGCAGCCTGCAGCGAGGAGCAGGCCCTCTGCTGCTCTTCAAGGGTGGATTGTTCTGGGGAACTCACGGGTTAGTTCTGGGGTGACACATGCTGGACAAAGCCTCAGCCGCCACCCTACCTTGGCTGTTCGGTTTCCTTCTGGGGACGTGGGCCTGGCCCTGCCCCAATCGTGCGTGAGTGGAGTCAGGGAGAGTGGGCCGAGTGTAGATGCCACGTCACATGCTCTGGCTCCACACGGAGTCTGCCCTGAACAGGCGATACTGCGGGGGGTTGGAGGTTGGCTTTTCTTTTAAATCAGTCTCTTTACTCTCTTGGTGGCGGCCCCAGATGACGGGACAGGTCCTGACAAGATAGCCCACATAATGGGGCCCCCGGACAGGTGCGAGCACGCGGCCCGGATCATCAACGACCTCCTCCAGAGTCTCCGGGTAAGGTCTGGGGGTGCTGGGAGCAGCAGGGGGTGCTGGGAGGAAGCCAGCCCAGTCTGCCAGCCCAGTCTGCCAGGGGCGCTACAGGGCCAGCTGCCATCCTGTATTCACCCTCCACCCTCCACTTTGCTGTCTTGCAGAGTGGTCCCCCAGGCCCTCCCGGGGGTCCTGGCATGCCCCCAGGGGGCCGGGGCCGAGGAAGAGGCCAAGGCAACTGGGGGCCCCCTGGCGGGGAGATGACCTTCTCCATCCCCACTCACAAGTGCGGGCTGGTCATTGGCCGAGGTGAGCATGGTCCCTCTGCCCTGTCCGCTGCACCCTGCTGCCACCCGACACCCCCAGCCCTCCCTTCACAGTCTGGCTCCACAGGTGGAGAGAACGTGAAAGCCATAAACCAGCAGACAGGCGCCTTCGTAGAGATCTCCCGGCAGCTGCCGCCCAACGGGGACCCCAACTTCAAATTATTCATCATCCGGGGCTCACCCCAGCAGATCGACCACGCCAAGCAGCTCATCGAGGAGAAGATCGAGGTGGGCTTCGAGGGGGCTTCAGGTGCTTGGGCTACATGCCCCTCGCCCTCCCTGCTCACTCTGTCTGCTGCTCCTCCCTCCAGGGTCCTCTCTGCCCAGTGGGACCAGGCCCAGGGGGCCCAGGCCCTGCCGGCCCGATGGGGCCCTTCAACCCGGGGCCCTTCAACCAGGGGCCACCAGGGGCCCCCCCTCAGTGAGTATTGCTCTCAGCTCCCCGGGCTTTGGGGCATGGGGGTTGCCGTGCAGGCCACAGGGGCGATAGGCCCCATTTCCAGTGACCCCCAAGAGAAGCCAGCTCCCCCACCAAAGGCCTGCTCGTTGGGGCCAGGTCCAGCGTGTTTTCATAGATTACCTTTGGAGAAGGTGCTGCTCACTTTCCACCTGTAAAGCCCACGCTCCTTCGGAGACGTTCTGTCTGTGCATAGTGAATTTTGGGGGCTCGTGTTTCCTGTCCTTGAGCCAACACCGTCTGTGTCCTTTGCATTACTGCCTGTGGCGTGCCCTCCCCAGGCGCCCCGGCCTCTGGCCTGCACCCAGCCCAGCACCATGGCTCACAAATCCCCTCTTCCCTCTCGTTGTGCAGCGCCGGGGGGCCCCCTCCTCACCAGTACCCACCCCAGGGCTGGGGCAACACCTACCCCCAGTGGCAACCGCCTGCGCCTCATGACCCAAGTAAGTGGCGTTCCCCCGGGCGAGGGCAAGACCTGGTCCCCACGCCCACCCCCTCAGCCCAGACTCACCTTCCTCCTACAGGCAAAGCGGCTGCTGCGGCCGCAGACCCCAACGCCGCCTGGGCCGCCTACTACTCACACTACTACCAGCAGCCCCCGGGCCCCGTGCCGGGCCCTGCGCCGGCCCCCGCGGCCCCGCCGACCCAGGGTGAGCCCCCTCAGCCCCCACCCACTGGCCAGTCGGACTATACGAAGGCGTGGGAGGAGTATTACAAAAAGATTGGTGAGTCTGTGGAGCGGCTGGAGGGGGGGGTTCAATCCTACCTGAGAGGGTGCCCTCTGACCCTTCCTGGTGCCCCCACAGGCCAGCAGCCCCAGCAGCCCGGAGCGCCCCCGCAGCAGGACTACACGAAGGCCTGGGAGGAGTACTACAAGAAGCAGGGTGAGCAGCCGCCCGCTGTGTGGAGCTGGCGGGGGGGCAGGCGGCCCTCGCCCGTCGCCTCTCATACGCCCCTGTCCGCCCACAGCACAAGTGGCCACTGGCGGGGGTCCCGGAGCACCCCCGGGCTCCCAGCCAGACTACAGCGCGGCCTGGGCTGAGTACTACAGACAGCAGGCCGCCTACTACGGACAGACTCCAGGTCCCGGCGGCCCCCAGCCACCTCCCACACAGCAGGGACAGCAGCAGGCAAGTGGGAATTGCCACCCTCCTCCTCCTCCTTTTTCCTTCCAACCCCCGGCCACCGTCCATCCTGCCTTAGTGGGTAGCGCCGGAAATCCCTTCCCCTGCGGGGTGTGCCCTTGATGCCTGCAGCGGGGGCCGTGTGGCCAGAGGTCTCCGGGAGTCCCCACACGCCGCCGGGGAGCGTACGCTGGGTCCAGAGGTTAAATGAAGAGGCCTCCCTCCGCCAGCTGCTTGTTCCTGTGTCCCGCTGTCGTGATGCTGGGGGAGAGCGCGAGACAGACTGGCGGAACTTTGGAACTGCTGGGTAGTCCTGGGGTGGGGCGGGCGGGCGCTCCGCGGCGTCCCGTCGGCTGCCGATCACCCGCAATCTGGCCACTTGGGAAGAAAACGTCTATTTTTTTCCCTTCTCTGCATCACTTTTTTGGTTTTTGTTCTTTTTATTCTTTTATTTTTTAAACCCAAGATCTCTTTTCCCGTGTGTCCAAGTGACTGTGTTGCAGGCGGCCTGGCTCCGGCAGGGACGAGGGGCTGGCCAGGGCCCCCGCCCCGCCGCCGCCGGGCTCGGCCTCCGCGCTCGCGCTCGCCTCGTGTCCCGGTCTTGTCTGTGAAGTGGGCATGAAGATCGTTGCCACCTTCCAACCTACCTCACAGGGGTGTTGTGGGGACACCGTGATCTCTGACGTTGTTCATGTTGTGACGCGCCGGGAGCCGCCTGCCTTCCTGAGGACAGAGGGCACCCCTCCCCTCCAGCCCTGAGTGCGCTTCTCTCTCCCCGCCTCTGCCCTCTGCGGCCCCTGCTTCTCTCCTCCTGCTGTCCTGTCCTTCCTCCTCCATCAGGGAGCAGCGTGTGACTTCAGCCGAGGCCCCGAGCTCTTGACTAGACAGTTAACAGACAGCGTCCTTCCAGCCTGAGCCAGCCGCAGTTTGGGAGGGGGCTTCCTGGCCCCTGCGCTGGGGGGGTTCCAGCCCCTCCTCTTCCACCGCCCCCTAGTGTCCCGCCCTGCCCTCCCGGAGTGACCGATTCCTATCTCTCCCTCTCCGCAGGCTCAATGAATCGAATGAATGTGAACTTCCTCATCTGTGAAAAATCTTTATTTTTTTTCCATTTTGTTCTGTTTGGGGGCTTTTTTTTTTTTTTGGTTTGTTTGGCGAGAGAGCGATGGCTGCCGTGGGGGGTACCAGGGGAGCCCTCCAGCGAGCGGCTCTGGGGCGCGGCGGGGCGTGCCGGGCCCTCGCTCTCTCGCACATTCTGTGTGTGTCTCACATGCTTTTTCTTTCAAAATTGGTATCCTTCACGTTGAGCCAGCCATAAAAGATAGTGAGAACTAAATCTCTGCCAAAAAAAAAAATTTTTAAAGTTAAAAAACACAAAGCAAAACAAAACTTATAAAATTATATATATATATATTAAAAAAAATCTATACCCCCCACCCCCAGCCTTCCTCACACTGCCTCTCTGAGGATAAAGCAATTCATTTTCTCCCCACCACCCTTGGCCCTCTTCTTGTTTTTAAAATAAACTTTTAAAAAGGAAAAAAAAGTCAACTCTTGCTATTTCTTTTTCTTAGTTAGCGTTGGAACATTCCTTGGACCAGGTGTTGGTATTGCAGGACCCCCCAGCAGCCGAGCCCCCCTCTCTCCTCCTCCTCCTCCTTCTCTTCCTCCTCCTCCCCCCTGGCTCAGCTCCCCGCGGCCCCGCCCGTCCCCCCTCCCAGGACTGGTCTGGTCTGTTGTCTTTTCATCTGTTCAAGAGGAGATTGAAACTGAAAACAAAATGAGAACAAAACAAACAAAAAAAATTGTACGGCAGTTTTTACTTTTTATCGCTCGTTTTTAACTTCACAAATAAATGATAACAAAACCTCCCCGTGTCTACCGGATGCTGTCTGTCTGTCTCTCTCTTTCCCCACTAACTTTCTCCTTAGTTCCCCATAGTTTTGACGCAGATGTTTGTTCTTTATAGATGTTGGGGGGAAAAAAGCCTGATAATGGTCATTGGAGATTATGAGCTTTGTGGGGATTTTTGTAAGAAAACAAATATAAAATAGTTTTCTGCAGGTGCATTGTGCTTTCTTAACTCTCACTCTCTCCCCCCCTTTTTTTTTGGTTAAATAAAGTGCTTTTTGTTTAAAAAAAAAAAAAACAAAGCTGCGTGCCGGCCGCAGTTGTGTTTGGGGGAACAAGGCTCAGCTGGTGAGACGAGGTGGGGTCCCCCGAGACTTCGGAGGGCTGTGCCCAGGAGTGCTGTCTTCCCCAGCCTGGTCCCTCCCCTCTCCGAACATGGGGAACAGGGTCCCCAGGGACAGGTGTTCCCATGGATGCGGCCGCCATGGCAGTGCTGCACCTCACGGGGCAGCCTGGGTCCAGCCCATTTCGCTAAGGTTTGAGGCCCTGAGGTGGGAGCTGGCCTGTGCCAGTGCTTGCTGGCAGGCTGCAGCCTCCCCAGGACGAGGGGACTGGACAGGAGGTGGCAGGGGGCGCTGAGGGGCCACCTGAGCTGTCTGCCCTGGGGGTGCATCCCGAGGCGAGGTCTCAGGTCAGCGGTTGGTACCCACAGGCTGATGGCACCAAGCAGGAGCCACTAACAGCTCCTGCCTCTAGGTGGGGCTGTTGCAGCCCCCAGGGCCTCAACCAGGTGTGTCAGGCACCTGCGCCTGTGGGCATGTTCGTTGGTGGCCTCTGGTCAATTTTCCTAGTGGGAAAATGCACCGGGGAAGAGGGAAGCTGTTGCTCTGAGGTCATGAGGGGCACTGGTCCCTCACCAGAGGTCTCACCTCCAGGCCCTGTGCCCCTCTTGGACAGGTTCGGGGCGAGGCGCACGGCCAAGCCCCCAGCCCCTCCCATCTCTCTACAGACTTTCGATGACGGAGCAGCACTTGGCAAAGATGTTCTCTGGTGCCTCTTCTGCCAGGATCTAGGGAAGGGGGCAGAGGTCAGGTCTGAGTCCTGGGGCAGGGACATCTCTCTCCCAGCCCGACCAGCCTGGGAACAGCCCGGGCAGGTGAGGAGAGAGGGTCAGGGCAGGTGGGGAGAGCGCGGTCGGATGTTACTAACTGCTGTGCAGAGACGCCGTGGGGCAGAGGGTGTGTGGGGAGTCACCCTCCAACTCCCCCGTCCCCTGCCCGCGGGAGCCAAGGCTGGTTCTGGGGAGGGGACGCATTGCTGTCCCTCAGTTGAGCCTGGGCTGGGGCAGGAGAAGACATCTCAGACGTTTATCTTCAAGTGGGGACAAGGACATTGCCAAAGTCCTTTTATCTTCCTAACTGGAAGGTACAGGAGCTGGGTGGGTCACCTTAAGAACGTTAAGCTATGGTTGTGTCCACCTTGAGAATACAGGTGGCCAGATTTGAGCCGCACCGCCTTTGACCCTTGGCCATGACCTTATGTTCTTTGGCTGGGTTCTGAAATGTCTTTAATTGGCAGCGTTCTGGAGCCGGTCATCGTGCTTAGACCTTAAACGTCATGACAGCCCCACAGGCCGCAGCCTGCACTGACTCCGGGAAGAAACGGCAACCCTCAGAGTACACGCGGGAACTGGCCCCCGGGCACCCCGAGCTGCTCAGGCCCAACTCGCTCCCGGGGGGCTGGGGGTGCAGCGAGCAGGGAGCACTTACGTTTCGCAGCAGGCTCTTCTGCTGGTAGAAGGTCAGGACGGGCTCGCACAAGGTGTAGTGCGTCTCCAGGCGCTGGTGGATGGCTGGCTCCGAGTCGTCCGCCCGGCGTTCCACCTGGCCCCTGCGCAGCACGCGCCGGACCATGGTCTCCATGGAGCAGTCGAACACCATGACGACGTCGGGGGCCCGGCCCACCTAGGCATCCAACCAAGGGCACCGTGAGGATGGGGCTGGACGCACTGGCCCTCGAGCCCCAGCTCCCCCAAAGACCGGCCGTCTAGGACCAACACACAGGCAGGTAAAACATCATCAGCCCTCCCTCGTGTATTTTATTTTTTTAGTTTTGAGTTTTACGTATTTATCTTTCGGAGAGGCAGCACAGGCTGTTTGCAGCCAAACCACACACACACACACACACACACACACACACACACACAGGGAGCGGGGAAGCGTCTCCTCGCTGTCCCCAGCCACCCGCCCCTGGCATCTCCCTCTGCAGCTCTGTCAGGTGTGTAGGGTACCAGCAAATGCAGTCCCGATGTTCTTTCCCACCTTTTCATACAAACGGGAAAGACACTGCCTCCCCTGTGACTTCACTCACTTAGCAGAGTTCAAGATGGTTCCACGTTGGCATGTAAGGCGTTTGCTGATCCTTTTTGTTGTTGTTGTTGAGACAGAGTCTCGCTCTCTGCCAGGCTGGCGTGCCGTGGCGTCATCACAGCTCACTGCAGCCTCCAACTCCTGGGCTCAAGCGATCCTCCTGCCTCAGCCTCCCGAGTGGCTAGGACTACAGACGCCACCACCACACCTGGCTAATTTTTCTATATTTGGTAAAGACAGGGTCTCACTCTTGCTCAGGCTGTATGTATTTCCATTTAACCCAGCAATTCCTCTCCTAAGAATCTACCTCAAGGATACTAGCAAAAAGATTAAATGAAATGCAAAGGTTATTTAGTGTGGCCTTGTCTGTAGTGGCAAAGGATTGGAAACAACTTCCTGTCCATAGGAGGTCAGCTGAATGCACAATTGTGTGGCCACATGATAGAATACTACGCAGGTGTAAAAAGGAACAAGGAAGATTTTTTGACACTGATGTGAGATCTTCAGGATCTATCGTAAAGTGAAAAAACAAGTGAAGAATCGTATACACAGAATGCAAAGGAGGAACACACACATGCACACACCTACTTTGTATTTACAAAAAGAAACAGCAGGCCGGGTGCAGTGGCTCACTCCTGTAATCCTAGCACTCTGGGAGGCCAAGGTGGGAGGATCGCTTGAGCTCTGGAGTTCAAGACCAGCCTGAGCAAGAATGAGACCCCATCTCTCCTAAAAATAGAAAAATTAGCCAGGCGTGGTGGCATGTGCCTGTAGTCCCAGCTACTTGGGAGGCTGAAGCAGGAGGATCACTGGAGCCCAGGAGTTGGAGGCTGAAGTGAGCTATGATGATGCCACTGCACTCCAGCCTGGACAACACAGCAAGACTCTGTCTCAAAAAAAAAAAGAAAAAGAAAAGAAAGAAACAGCAGAAGGACAAACCAAGAACTAATGAAAAAGGATCCCTATGGGGGTGGGAGTAGATGGCGATAGAAACAAGATCTCTCTGGATGTACCTTTCTATGCACCTTTGACTTTGGAATCATGAAATAATTCACCAGTTCAAAAATTAAAAGCAATCTCTAAACATTGAAAAACAAACTGAAACAAATGACCCAACAGTGTATCAATTTCATTACATAACTACACAGAGAAAATAATTATTTCAAGTGACCCAGTATTTGTACAGTGCATCCATAGAGGGAGAGTCCGCCCTCCATATCTGTGGGCTCCACATCCATGGATTTAACCAACCAAAGACTGAAAATATTCAGGGGAAAAACAACTGCATCTGTACTGAACAAGTACAGATTTTTTTTCCTGGTCATTATTCCCTAAACAATACAGCGTAACAAATATTTACATAGCGTTTACATTGTACTACATCTTATAAGTAACCTAGAGATTTAGTGTACAGGAGGAGCTGTGTAGGTTGTATGCAAACGCTACCACCATCTTATATCAGAGACTTGAGCATTCGTGGATTGTGGCATGCAAGGGAAGGCCTGGAGCCAATCCCACCCAGATATCGTGGGACAACTGGTTTTTTTTTTTTTTTGAGACACATCTCGCTCTGTTGCCCTGGCTGGAGTGCAGTGGCATCAGTCTAGCTCACTGCAGCCTCAAACTCCTGGGCTCAAGTGATCCTCCTGCCTCAGCCTCCCCAGTAGCTGGGACTACAGGAACATGCCACCACGCCTGGCTAATTTTTCTATTTTTAGTAGAGACGGGGTCTCGCTGTTGCTCAGGCTGGTCTCGAACTCCTGAGCTCAAGCGATCCTTCCACCTCGGCCTCCCAGAGCGCTGGGGTTACAGGCCTGAGCCAACACGCCCGGCCAGACAACTGGATTTCATATAAGGAGAACGATAGCTGCAAAGAAATTTTCAGCTTCCTTCAGTAGTTTCATTCTTTTTAAAATTTCTTTTTACATTTTAAAAATTGACACATAATAACTGTACATGTTTATGGGCTACATAGTGATGTCTCCATATATACAAAGTAGTTTTATTCTTCGTAGTTAATACTGGTATATTGGTTTGAAACTATTTTGTAGCTAATGGTATCATGCAAATGAGTACATTAATGGTATTAGGAACCGAAATGTTTAGGGAAAGAGAAAAGACCGGGAAAAACACTAAATGTTACATGTGAACTGGAAGTATCAGGATAAAACTGTGATTCCCTTTTTTTTTTTTTCCCCTCCTTTCAAGAGTATATGTTTCCAGCCGGTTGCGGTGGCTCACGCCTGTAATCCTAGCACTCTGTGAGGCCAAGGGGGGAGGATTGCTTGAGGTCAGCAGTTTGAGACCAGCCTGAGCAAGAGCGAGACCCCATCTCTACTAAAAATAGAAAAATTGGCCGGGCACGGTTGCGCATGCCTGTAGTCCCAGCTACTCGGGAGGCTGAGGCAGGAGGATTGCTTGAGCCCAGGAATTTGAGGTTGCTGTGAGCTAGGCTGACGCCACGGCACTCTACCCAGGGCGACAGATCAAGACCCTGTCTCAAAAAACAAAAACAAAAAAACAACACCCTCAAATCCTCTTTTATCCCACACTGCAGGTGGCACTTTGGGAAGCACCAACCCAGACAGAAAGACTCCTGTCCCTGGGTGTTTTGGGGACTGTACCCGATGCTCCCACATAGTCCAACTTGATTATAATAACCAGAGCTACACATGCGTCCTCTGGGCATGTCGCCCGCTGTCCCGTGAGCGGGAGTGGAGTGGAGTGGAGTGGAGTGGAGTGGAGTGGAATGCTTCCGGGGGCAGGAGGGGTTGGTGCGTATTCATTCGACCTACACTTACGCACGGCCACCACGGGCCATGCCAGCCTCCAAGTATAAACAGCCATGGGCCTCGGCCCCTTGGAGCTGGCATTCTCATGGCAGATGTGACTGAAGCAATCCAAGAGACATGCGAAACTGCCACCGGAACACACCCCGCCCCAGGTCATAGAGAAGCTTCTAGTTTTTCTGTCCACGTTGGCAGAAGAGGAAACAGAGGCTCCAAGAGTTGAGTCATTCTCATGGGCTGCAGGATAAGGCAGGAGCTGGCCGAGTGGGATGGGAGCCCCTGACTCCAAAAAAGCCCTGTTGCCCATGGGGCAGGAGGCAACCTCAGGAAACCTTTTCCTCCTTGGGCCTCAATTTCCCCATCTGTAAAATAGGGGTGACGGCTCTAGGGATGTCGGGCAACTCAGAACCTCTGGGCAGACGCCAAGGCAGAGGCACCACAAGCTCGAATGCCTGCAGGGGGGACCCTGGCAAGGCAGGGAAGGCACACCCCTTCCGTGGTCTCCCGGTGAAGAGGTTACAATCGGGGCCAGGGAGTGGGGCTGCCTGGACTTCAGTCCTGCCTCTGCCGCCTCAGCGGTGTGACCCTGGGCAAGCTCCCCGACCCCGCTGCGAAAGATCGGGATGTAACGGGCGCGGGCGCCTGGAACGTTCGGGAGGATGAGTTCATCCGTGCAGTGTTGGGAGCGGCGCTGGGCTGGGTGAAAGCTCAGGGAGCATTCACGCTGCTGTTGCCATGGGGACGTGCAGGCCCCGCGTTGCCAAGTCAGTCGGTTTTCAAGAGGAGCTGCGGGTTTTGATGTGGAGGCGCCCCATTGTCGAGTGTTGGCCGAGAATGCAAAAAAGGAAACGCGAAAGGCTGCACGGTCCAGACCCAACGCGTCGGCGGTCGACCAAAGGGAGGTCGGCGTTTGCAGCCTCTGCTCTGAGACTTTGCGGCCACCTGTGGAATCCTTCGGTTGGGCACCTGCTGTTGGTCAGGCCAGGTGCTGGCCTGGGGCAGAGGCCGGCAGAGAAACGAATTGGCCTTTGCCCTCGAGGAACTCCCAGTCCAGGAGAGGGCGCCCGAGACTTGCTCTTTTTTTTCCTTTTCTTTCTTTCTTTTTTTTGGGGGGGAGGGGCTGGAGTGCAATGGGGTCATCAGAGCTCACTGCAGCCTCGAACTCCTGGGCTCATGTGATCCTCCTGCCTCAGCCTCCTGAGTAGCTGGGACCACAGGCACAGATGAATGAATAACTATATTCATTCATTCATTCATTGAGAGGAGGCTGAGCCCACTGGCTACTCAGTGGGCAAATGATTCATCCACCAGGTGCCAGGAACCAGGCAGGAAGATACGGAAATAACCTTCTCCTTGCCCTCAGAGAGCTTGCTAGTGCCTTACCTGAGTTCTAGAAGCTTCCAAGCCCCTGACTGTCCCTTGATAACAGAATGCTCCATTTTCCTCTAGGCACCTACTCTCCCGGGAGGCTCAGCCCCTCTGGTCTGCAGGCAGCGCAGCCTTACGCCAGGTGGGGAGGGACACACGCACACACACGCACACATACTTTGGGGTCACTCACGATGCGCTCAAACTCCTGGGCCTGCTTCAGCTCCCGGGGGAAGCCGTCGATGAGGAAGCCCCGGCTCTCTGGGTGGGACAACATGTTGTCACTGACCATATCTAAGATGATGCCCTGGGAAGGAAGAAGGTGGATTCAGTGCCCAAGGGCCCATCTCTTCCCCCCGACCCTCACCCTGGGGTGTCCAATTTCTACAAGGGTCACCCTAGCAAGCTCTGGTCCTCAGGTGGTGATGAGGTGACAATGTCCGCTAAGTGCGCCCTGGATTCTGGGTCTGCTCTGATGTCCTAGGGAGACCATTGCTGAGAACTGGGCGGCCAATGGATGACTGGGTGGGTGTCTGCCAGATGCCGGGCTTGCTGGGTGTCATTTAATCCGTGTTTGAGGTACCGAGTTTCCCTGCATGTCACAGGTGAGGAAGCAGCTTTGGACGGGGCCAGTGATAGTCGCAGAGTGATGAAGGAAATAAACACTTGCTAATTTTATTGGATGATTCTTAAGTGCCAGGTGTTCTGCTAAAAGCTCGATAGGGGTGACGTCATCCCAACTTCTCTATGGCCTTTTGATGTGGTCTCCCCATTTTACAGACAAGAAAATAGAGGCTCCGCATGGTAAGGTGATGTCCAAGCCAGGAGCTGAGGATTGTTCCAATGTACCCTCTTCCTTCCTCTCCCCCCGGCCCATGAGCTCTCACCGTGGGCACCAGGAGCCCCTGCCGCATGATGTCATGGATCTGCCGGCCCCGCTGGGTGCCTCTTTGGGCCTCCTGCCGCAGCAGCTGGCCCAGCCCCACATGGCAAAGGCCGTACTTGGTGGCCATATACTTGCACTGCGTCCCTTTGCCACAGCCTGGGCCGCCCATCACAAAGATGATCAGGGGGGACTTGAGGATGTCTGTGGTGCGGGGAAAGATGGAGGGGGATGGGTTAGCGCCTGGGGTGGAGGGGCAGCCGCCCCGATGTGATTGTGTCTACAGGTTAGTAGAGCATGTCTTTGAGTGACACTGGACCCAGGTCTCTTAGCATACCCTCTTTTGCCCTAGGGTGGCATCTGTGAGCACGTGTCTGTGCCCAAGGGTATATACAGCCAGGCAGGTTGTGAGTAGGTGCTGCTGTGGGTTGCGGTGGATGAAGACGTGAACTTGAACCCGCAAGCCCTTTGCACACGGCATCTCCCTGAAGCATCGCAGTGACTCTATTATCCCATTTTACAGTTGAGGAAACCGAGGCTCATCCCATCCCTCCATCCCCTGGCTTCACTCTGTCCCAGCCAGCCCCAGGGGTCTCCTTTCCGTTCCTTGAACTTGCCAAACTCATTCCTCCCTGGCTGTTCCCTCCACCTGCAAAATATCTACTTGGCTCCGATCTGTAAGGAAACTGCTTGCTAACCTCCTGTAAGCAAGGACATGCAAATTGCACCTATGTCTAGCACCTAAAACTAAGTCCTATCCGATTCTCAACTAATAATGAATTACAAGTTTATCTCACAGGTGACAGAACTGGAGACGAGACAGAATCAGAGATTCTTCCACCTACCCAGGGACATCTACATAATGATGTTTCCTTCACTCCCAGATTGTATGTGAAATGTAGATTTCTCGGGCCTCCTAAGATTGTAGCCGCTACCTCATCAGCCCTCCCGCCCCCCTGCCTTTATCCTTCTCTCTCTAAACGCCTTTAAAATGCTGAAGGTTTCAACCTCCCCTTCAAAAAAACAGCCACAGCTTGTCTGCGGTTCGTGTTTTTCCCGGGCGCGTCCTCAAAATCTTGGCTTAAGAAACCTCCATTGATTGAGACTTTTGCCTCGGTCATTTATTTGGGTTGACAGTTCCTTCTGGTCACACCTCAGCCATCAGTCCTTCTCTAAGCCCTGTCTAAAGAACCTCATTTCCTCCACAGCAATGGCTACAGTCAGTCCTGATTTCCTGTTTCCTTGTTCTTGGTGGTTGCCTCCCCCACGCCCCCCCCCCAGACATTGTACCCCATGAGGGCAGGGACTATTTCTGTCGCACTCACTCTGTATTCCCAGTAGTTGGCACAGTTCCTGCGATCTAGTAGTGGATGAGGAATAAATGAATGTCCAAGGCTACCAGACACATCTACGGACTCTGTCGTTTATAGTCCAATTTTGTGCCTTGCTTCCCTCCTTTGCTTAGCCAACTCCTATGCATCCCTCAGGGCCCAGCTGAAACTTCCCCTCTTCCCTGAGCCCCCAGAGCCAGCTGTGCTGCTTCTGTTCCCTCCTGGGTTGTAGATTCCGAAGTTATGAGTCTGTCTCCTCCACCCCTCTGTGACCTCCAAGAGGGCAGGGAGCTGGTTCGACAGATTCTCTCCTTGGGGAGCCAAGAACCCAGCAGGTGCGGGAGCATTTCCGGGAGGGGATCGAGGAAGGGCTGAACCGCGAGCATGCGCAGTTGTGTTAGTGCCACGATGGGGGGCCTGCCCCTCCGTCCCTGTCCTCGACAGCCTCCTTCCCTTCCTCCCCAGTACCCCAGCCACCCCGCCATGTTACCCTTCTCCTGCGGCCTCAGAGGCCTGCCCGTCTGGGGCAGCTTGGACCTGCACAGACCCATCCAGCCGGCAGCCCCTCGGGGTGGTCCCGCCCCATCCCCACCCACGCCCTGAACCCTCCTGGCTCAGCTCAACGTCACAAAGGACCCTGCCCCGATCACTTTGCGGGATGATAGGGTCCCCTCCCACTCCTAGAGCAGGGGGAGGAAACGAACCCCAAACATGCTCAGGAGGAGAAGGAGCTCGACCCCGCAGAGTTAGGCCTTGGTTGCTATGGTGATGCAGCCTCCTTGGACTCGCTTCCGGGGGACGACAGCGCATGCGCAAAGCGCCCGGGAAGCCACGAGGAGGGATTCCTTTCTACCTCCCTACCCAGGATGCTCCGCGGAGGGTTCATGTGATGACGTCACGAAGGCGTGCCCCAGCTGATTAAGGTAACGCGCTATATAAGAGCGCGCCTGCGACAGGAGACAGTTCGTTTACCTCAGACTCAGCCTGCTTTTGCTGTGTCTGTAAAGGGGCGGGAGGAGGCGCACAGGTGACAGTATTCAGGCGGCCACAGGCGCCGAGGGGTTTCACTTCCAGGTTAGGCGAAGGCGCAGACGGATCTGGTCGAGCGCAGCTTCCGGGTGGCTGATCTCAGGGCCGCTGGTGTCTAGGGCTTGGGGTCCTCGCTCTCCAAGCGACACCGAGAAGGCGGCTTCCCCGGGGACTGAGGGACGTGAACTCCGGGGGAGACACAAAAGAATCCGGGTCGGACCGGACCCGAGCCCCTGACCGTTGCCCATGGCGGCCCTAGTGAGTATGAATGAGGCGGGAGTTGCGGGTCCCGGCGCTGACCCCCGCAGCCCCGCACTCACCGTCCACCTCCTCTGTCCGCAGGGCCCCGGCAGCCAGAATGTCACTGAGTATGTCGTTCGAGTTCCCAAGTAAGTGCCCGGCCCCACACAAAGGAATTAAAACCTTCACGAGATTTCTAGGCGTTTCTGGCCCCGCCTGTGGTTCTCCGTCCAGACTGGGAGCGACTTGGAGGGCCGGGCTGGGGTTAAGCTGAGGCCTCTTGGGGTTGTCACTGTTTTTTGAATGAGTGAATCAGTGCATTTCATGCACAGCACGATTCAGCCCCTTGGCCTAGCATTCAAGGCCTTTGTGGTCTCTTGATGCCAGGACTGTAGCCCTAAGGACATAGTCTTCGTTCTGTTTTTAACTGGTCAGGTTTTTGTCCTTTCCAGGCCTTTGTTCATGCTGTTCCCTCTGCCAGGAATGCCTTCCTGTCCCTCTCGCCCCTCCCACCCCCCCATCAAACTGTGACTATGTTGGGTGGATTTTTCTTTTTTTTTTTTGAGACAGAGTCTCTCTGTGTTGCCCGGGGTAGAGTGCCGTGGCGTCATCCTAGCTCACAGCAACCTCAAACTCCTGGGCTCAAGCGATCCTCCTGCCTCAGCCTCCTGAGTAGCTGGGACTACAGGCATGCCCGGCTAATTTTTTCTATATATTTTTAGTTGTCCAATTAATTTCTTTCTAATTTTAGTAGAGACGGGTCTCGCTCTTGCTCAGGCTGGTCGAACTCCTGAGCTCAAACAATCCGCCCACCTCGGCCTCCCAGAGTGCTAGGATTACAGGCATGAGCCACCGCGCCCGGCCCGGGTGGATTCTTCTTGATACTGCAAAACCCACTTCCAATATTTTCCTCCTCCAGGAAGCACACCCTGCCTTCCTCCACAGGGCCGAGTTCTCAATTAAACCTACATCTTGGGTTCCCCCAAATCTTTGTCCAAACCTCCTTCTGTTCTTTGTATGGAGTTAGGAGGGGATGGGTCCAGCTTCCCTGACAGTCTGGGAGTCCTTGGAGTCTTTTAGGAGTTCCCAGCATTGCCCAGCACAAAGAGCTGAGCCAGGGTGGGCTTGCTGATTGAATGATTGGTTGAATTAACACTGCCTCTTCTTGCCCACTCCAGGAACACAAACAAAAAGTTTAACATAATGGCGTTTAATGCAGCTGATAAAGTCAACTTTGCTACTTGGAATCAGGTAAGTCTCTGGTCTTGGCGGTGGGGAGTGAGAGAACATGACCCTGGACTTAGTGGTTGTAATAGTTGCTTTTTTTTGCCTTTTTCTCTTTTATCCACATTGCCAGCTTTTAAGTAATAGTTGCTTAGATGTAATAGTAATTAAGGCTCAGTTTCCTCAGTTCTCCCCAAGTGAAGGTAAAACAATGACAGAGGCCCAGGCTGAGCTGCTGGGTGTCCCTGAAAGATTTGGCATTCCCTGCAAGAGGTCTTCTCCTTAAAGGGGAACATCTAAAAGTTGTGCCCACTAATGGGCATTTTTGGCCTAGATTTATCTGGGCCGAGGGCCACATCCTACAGACAGCCCCCAAGTGCCCGCTGTCAGAGGCTCTAGAAAGGACTTTGGATCTTGGCAGGGTGGTTTGCACCTGTCGTTCCGGCTACTCAGGAGGCTGAGGCAAGAGGATTGAGTTCAGCCCCAGCCTGAGCAGGCAACATAACAAGACCCGGTCTCCATAAAATAAAAGTAAAAATGAATCATTACTAGAATGAATCATTACTAGAAAGCACTTTGGAAGCCATTGAAGGGTTTTCAGCTGGGAAGTGGTAGAGTGATCTGGCCACTAAAGGGAGACAAACTGGGTTTGAGGACAGATGATGGGAGGTCAGGATGGAGGCAGCTGCGCTGGTCCAGGCGAGTCCTGGGTGGGCATTGGAGCCAACCAAGGGTCTGAGGGGTAGCCAGACTTTAGGGTGTTTTGAAAGTGGAAACAACAGGGTCAGTTGGTTGATTGGATATTGAGGGGTGAGGGAGAGTGAATCACAGACGATTCCATTTACTGAGACAGAGAAGCTCGGAGAAAGTAGAGTTTGGGTGGAGGCTTTGAGAATTCAATTCTGGGACATCTTGTATTTAAACTGCTAGTTGGACAGCAAGAGCGGGTGGTAAGTAAGCGCTTGGGTGTATAAGTTGGGAGATGGGGATGGAGGATCTGGGCGTTTGGGTGGCATTTGAAGCCACGGAGACTGGACCAGCTCAGCAGAGGAGTTGGCCCAACGTCCACAGTCAGCAGCTTCAGATCCTCCCACAGTGGGGCAACTCCTGGTACACCTCTTGTCTGTGAGCTCAGTTCTGTCTTTTGATTACTTTAAAATACTGCCTCATTCCCGGGAGCTGATGAAACTGTATTTGAGAGAGGGGTGATAGCAACATTTCTATGTGGACGTTGGGCAAGTGAGTGTTTGCTCAGGGAACCCTCTTCCCAGGGAGGAAGGTCATTGTCCATTTGAAAGCTTGCTGGGTGGGGGGCAGCCTGCCTTCCGGGAGCTCCAGCTACTCGTTCATATACAAACATACTTTCAGCTGGGCACAGTGGCGTGCACCTGTAGTCCCAGCGACTCGGGAGGGTGAGGCAGGAGGATCACTTGAGCCCAGCAGTTCGAGGCTGCAGTGAGCTGTGATGAGGCCACTGTACTCTAGTCTGGGCGACAGAGCAAGACCCTGTCCATTCATTCATTCATAAATAAATAAATAAATGACATATAAATTAATTATTACAAAAACAGATTTTCACAAACATTCAGTCTATAGTACTCCATCCTCACAGTCGAGTTATATGGTGGTTTTAGATCAATGTTCGGTTATCCCTGGAGTTTTGGTTTTTTTTTTTTTTGAGACAGAGTCTCACTCTGTTGCCTTGGCTAGAGTGCTGTGGCGTCAGCCTAGCTCACAGCAACCTCAAACTCCTGGGCTCAAGCGATCCTCCTGCCTCAGCCTCCCGAGTAGCTGGGACTACAGGCATGCGCCACCATGCCCGGCTAATTTTTTCTATATATTTTTAGTTGTCCAGATAATTTCTTTGTATTTCTAGTAGAGACGGGGTCTTGCTCTTGCTCAGGCTGGTTTCGAACTCCTGAGCTCAAACAACCCGACCATCTCGGCCTCCCAGAGTGCTAGGATTACAGGCGTGAGCCACCGCGCCCGGCCGATAAGTTTTTAAATGTGCTGTAATTTTAACGTTTGTTTAGTTCAGTTTTGTTTCTTTTTTCCTGAGATGGGATCTTGCTGTGTTGCCCAGACTGGCCTTGAATGAGTGCACCCAACTCGGTTCATTTAGTTTTCTTCACCAGCTCAGTCCAAAACTTTCCCCTAGTTGTGTAAATCTCACTGTGTCTAAGCGCATTAAGCATTCTCTCAGTTCCTTCCCTTGGAGGTTTCCCTCCCTGCCAGAGCCTGCTGACCTGCCCGTCTGCCCTGGCTGCTCTCCCCTGCCCTACGGCCTCTTCTAGGTGGGGTGGCATGGTGTGGGGTCTTCTCTGACCTTTTCCCGGGTCTTCTCCCTCCGTCTCCCCTGATTTCCCATTTCTTGGCTCCTACCTTGTTGTCTTTCCTGTTTTCTTCCTTGTTTGAATGAAGCGCACCCTGGAGCAGCTCCTGAAAAGGAGCTGTGGGAGGCATGCTGTGAGTGCTTGTGTCCCTAAAACTAGCTCTGTTCTCGCCTCACGGTTGATAGCATGGCTGGGTGTGAATCTCTAGGCCAGTAATCATTTTCCCTCGGAATTTTGAAAGTGTGGCTCCATTGTCCTTTTGCTCCCGGTGCAGCTGTTGAGGAATCTTTGCCATTCTCATTCTTGGTCTATTGTATTAGGAGTCAACAAGCTTTTTCGTAAAGGGCCAGTTAATAATGATGTTCAGCTGTTTTGGCCAGTCTCTGTCCTGTGTGATCTGTTCTGCCATTGCAGAATGAAAGCAGCCATAGACAGTAGTAAATGAATGGGCGTGGCTGTGTGCCAATAAAACTTTATTTACAAAAACAGGCAGCCAGCCCATGCCAACTTCTGCTTTATACGAAACCTGTTTTCCCTCCTCCCTGGGAGCCTATAGGATCTTCTCTTTGTCCCCAGTGGTCTGAAGCAGTGGGAAGTAATGTGGGTCTTCTTGCCTTCTTCAGTTAATAAGTCTTGGCAGCTGTTCCATACAGTTGTCTCTTTTCTTTCTTCGTTTTTGTTTCGGGCTACATGGTGTCCACTGTATGGAGGAACCCCGGTGTATTTAACCAGACCTGTCGATGTGCGTTTAGACCCCCTCCCAATCTTTAGCCACAGCAAGCAGCACTGCAATGCTGCGGCTCCCAACCCCCAGGCTGCCGACTGCTACTGGTCCGTGGCCTGTTAGGGACCTGGCCACACAGCAGGAGGTGACTGCTGCTGCAAAACATTATTTTGTGTGTATGTCGTTTCAACCTCTGCTATATCTAGAAGAATCCTTAGAGTAAGCAATCCGTGCATTCTAAAATGCAGCGTAGACTGCTAAATTGCCCAAAGATTGACCTTTTTTTTTTTTTTTTTCTTTAAAACAGTCTTGCTCTGTTGCCAGGGCGAGAGTACCATGGCATTAGCCTAGCTCACAGCAACCACAAATTCCTGGGCTCAGGCAATCCTCCTGCCTCAGCCTCCCGAGTTGCTGGGACTATAGATGTTCACCACCATGCTTGGCTAATATTTTTCTATTTTTAGTAGAGATGAGGTCTCCTTCTTGCTCAGGCTAGTCTGGAACTCCTGAGCTCAAGCGATCCTCCCGCCTCGGCCTCCCAGAGTGCTAGGATTACAGGTGTGAGCCACCACGCCCGGCCTTGCCCAGAGATTGAAATTTGGAAAAAACTCATCCTTTGATGACATCTAAATTCATGGGGCAATGCAGAGTCAAATGGAGAGTTCCAGGGAGGTAGTTTTTATTTTTTCTTTGTTTTTGTCATACCACTCCAGTGATCTTGTTTCTTTTTTTTAACTTTTAAATTAGAAATAATTTCAAACTTTCAAAAAGAGACACAGTACAAGGCTTCACCCAAATTCCTTTTTCCCAGATTGACTGAGCACTAACGTTCCACTCCCTTTTTGCCAAGCAGGAAGTTGGCTTTGAGCCTCCGGAGCTCAGCGTGGGGAGAGCGTAAGGTCATCCTGGCGGGGGGCACAGCCCAAGCAGAGGGCAGGACCCTGAGACGTTTCACTTCTTGTTCCCCCACAGGCCCGGCTGGAGCGGGACTTGAGCAACAAGAAAATTTACCAAGAGGAGGAGATGCCCGAGTCCGGCGCGGGCAGCGAGTTCAACCGCAAGCTCCGGGAGGAGGCCCGGAGGAAGAAGTACGGCGTCGTCCTCAAGGAGTTCAGACCCGAGGACCAGCCCTGGCTGCTCCGCGTCAACGGCAAATCAGGCAGGAAGTAAGTGGCAGGGAGGGGTGGGTGCCAGCCTAGGGACTAGCCCACATCCCCCCTCGTGCCGCACACTTTGTGGGATGCCCTCTCTGAACCTCAGTTTCCCCCCGTAAGATGGGGGCGCCAGCACTTCCGCCCTTGCAGGGTTTTATTTTTGCAGATGTACCGGGTTGGTGCTCATGCCTGGCTCTGTGGCAGCTCTGAGTGCCACAACGCAGGAAGCCCAGTGGCCGGCCCTGCGGGTGGTTTATGATGTTTGGGACGCCTCTCGGAGAGGGCAGCCCGAGCAGGAGGGGTGAAGATTAGGTTGAGGAAGGGCGCTCCAGGCTGAACAGCATGTGATGGTGACAGTGGGCCAGCTGGCGCAGGGCAGTGGGTGCCAGCATGTGGCCGGACCCTGAGCCCAAGGGAGCCCTGGAAGGCTGTAGGCAGGGAGGGGTACGCAGAGCAAGTTGATGGTCTGGACAGTGGGGGCAGAGGAGAATGTGGCGGGGGCCCCGAGGAGCTGGACAGTTGTTTAGCCTCCAGGAGATGCAGCCCTAGTCGAGTGCCTACTTCAGGTCCGGCCATGCCTCCCTGTCCCATCTCGGTCCCCAGCCCGGCTCCCAGCTGCAGCCCGTGAGTGGTGGTGGAACCAGAGGCAAATCTAGATGGGTCTGACCCCAGGGCTGGGCCCTTCACGGCTGATCTAGCCCAGTCCTTGCAGAAATGATGATGATGCGCATACTATGCCCAGCTCTGGACCCGCTCTGCGGGGCTCGAGCACTGGCCCTGCTCCCCAGATGTGGAAGTTGAGGCTCAGGCAGTCGAAGAGCCTCTCCAGAGCCTCATATAGTCCCGGGCTTTCCCTGGAGGAGGCAGGGCCGGGGCTCATCCCCTGACTGTGGCTCCCCACAGGTTCAAGGGCATAAAGAAGGGAGGTGTGACAGAGAACACGTCCTACTACATCTTCACCCAGTGCCCCGACGGGGCCTTCGAGGCCTTCCCCGTGCACAATTGGTACAACTTCACGCCGCTGGCCCGGCACCGCACGCTCACTGCCGAGGAGGCGGAGGAGGAGTGGGAGAGGTGAGTGAGCTGGGGGGGCCGGGGTGCGGGAAAGGGAGCGTGTTGCCAGGCCCTGTGCTGGGAGCTGGGGACTCAGTGGTGGCCGGGGCAGACCCATGCCCCCCTCACGAGCTCTCAGGGCAGTGGGGACACAGACTCGGAACCCTTAGGGCCGCGATGGGGGTGTGCAGGGCACCGTGAGGGCCAGTGTTGGAGCCCAGAGCACGGATCAGCAGAGCAGGGTAGGTCCAGCTGCCGCCTCAACTTCCCCGAGCCTGGGGCCGGCTCCTCTGCGGGGGGTCCTGGGAGGGGCTTCTGAGCAGTGGCATCATTTGGGGTCTCGAGATGGGGTGGGTAGAATGATTGGCAAGTGGCTGCAGGGACGTGGCGCACGAGGCCGGAGCAGTGTGACCGTGGGAGGGGGATGAGGCTGCACCGGGCCTCGAACGCCAGGCTGAGGATGAGACCCCCTCAGGGCCCCGACCACCCTGGGCAGCCGCACGCGGCGGGGAGGGCGCTCCGAGCAAGTCTGCAAAACGGCATTCGCGCGTGTCCAGGCTTAGCAGACGCTCACAGAGTTTGCGGCTCCCAAAAGGTTAAGAAACACCTTTTCTCCCCCCTTTGCTTAATCATTTTGTTTAGTTTTTACGTTTTTGAGTGAGTTATAGGTTGACTCACCCCAAAAGCAACCCCAGTAAAAGGCAGGCAGGGCCCAGCACCCTCCCCAGCCTGGATTGGTGCAGCGTCAGGCCTGGACCCAATGAGGGTCCAGTTCTCCCTGCTGCTCTGTCTGCTCACGCCGGTCAGAATTTCCCTCTGTCACCCAGGCTGGAGTGCAGTGGTGCAGTCACAGCTCCCTGCAGCCCCGATCCTCCCACCTCAGCCTCCTGAGTGGCTGGGACGAAAGGCCCACACACGTCCGGCTAACTTTTTTCTTTTCATTAGAGACGGGGGCCTCGCTGTGTTGCCCAGCCTGGTCTTGAACACCTGGCCTCAAGCAATCCTCCCGCCTGAGCCTCCCTAAAACCTGGGATTGCAGGCGTGAGCCGCCGTGCCTGGTCGATGCTCTTGGTCGTTTCATTTGCTGTATTTTCTTTCGAATCTACTTTGTAAGTTCATTAAATGCAGTCGCATTCTTTAAAACGTCCACGAGCAGTGGGATGACGTTACCGCGTTCCAGTGTTCTGATGTAGACGTCAGTCCTCCTTGTCATTAAAGAAGAGGCACCCAGGCTGGGCACAGTGGCTCACGCCTGCAATCCCAGCACTTTGGGAGGCTGAGGCGGGAGGACAGCTTAAGGCCAGGAGTTCGAGACCAGCCTGAGCAAGAGCGAGACCCCGTCTCTACGAAAAAAGAAAAATTAGCCAGGTGTAATGTTGGCACCTCTAGTCCCAGCTACTCGGGAGGCTGAGGCAGGAGGATCTCTTGAGCCCAGGAGTTTGAGGTTGCTGTGAGCTGTGATGATGCCACCGCACTGTAGCTTGCGGCCTGGGTGACAGAGCAAAACTCTCAAAAAAAAAAAAAAAAAGAAAGAAAATCACCCATAAACTCTAATGACAAGAGACCAATGTGAGTACATTGGGGCAGATTCTGTGAGCCTGAGGGAGGTGCGACGGCATCACGTGACCCTCCTCCTGGATGGACCCAGGCAGGGAGGGGGTCGAGGGAGGACCGGTGTCGTCCTCTGTGTGTGATCCGAGGCGTCCCTGCCGCCTGCTGAGTCCCCTGGAGGGTGGGGTCAGGGCACCTTTGCAGTCGCTCTGCGGTGCTCCCAGGCCCACCTGGTGCAGGCGCAGGGCTGGTGGCCTTATCAGCCCCACTGTCCCCCCTCCAGGAGGAACAAGGTGCTGAACCACTTCAGCATCATGCAGCAGCGGCGGCTCAAGGACCAGGGCCAGGACGAGGAGGAGGAGGACAAGGAGAAGCGCGGCCACAAGAAGCCCAGCGAGCTGCGCATCCACGACCTGGAGGACGACCTGGAGATGTCGTCTGACGACAGCGACGCCAGCGGCGAGGAAGGTGAGTCTGGGCCGTCCTGCGGTGCCTGGGCCTTAGTTCTTGGAGGTGACTGGTGGGTTAATGCCGCTGAAAGGAAGGTGTCACTCACAGTGGCCCTGGAAACAGGAGGCTCTGGAGGCCACCCGGGGAGGCAGGGCAGGCGCCCGGGGCACCAGGGCTGTGGCCTATAGTGGGAACCCACAGAGGGTACTGCGTGGGGTCAGCCAGTCTGAACAGTCCCAGGGCGCCCTGGGCTGCAGGGGCCGTCGCTGGCGCCTGGCAGGGGTGATTCAGGGCAGGGGTGATCGCCTGGTGTATGAGCGGTAGAGGAAGGGCTTGGGGGTGTGGGCTCTGGCCTGGGGCGTTTGCCTAGGAGAGGGGACCCTGGGCCAGCCCTTCTCTTTCCAGGAGCGCTGGCTGGCCCTGGAGGGGCCGGTTCCCCAGCCAGCCAGGGCCTGGGATGTCAAAGCACACAAAATACGAGAACCACGATTCATGTGTGCCCTGAGCCACCCCTTCCTCCCCCCGCCCCCCAGGCAGCAAAGCCCCCAAGGCCAAGAAGAAGGCGCCACCCACCAAGGCGGGCAGGAAGAGGAAGAAGAAGAAGGGCTCAGACGACGAGGCCTTCGAGGACAGTGACGACGGGGACTTCGAGGGCCAGGAGGTGGACTACATGTCGGACGGCTCCAGGTGAGCAGCTGGGAGGTGGGTGTGCGGCTGGGCCTGAGTCACTCACGGTGGCCTCGGGGCCGTGCTCGACCTCACGCGCTCCCTGTCTCACAGCAGCTCCCAGGACGAGCCGGAGGTGGGCAAGCCCAAGGTGCCGCAGCAGGAGGAGGGGCCCAAGGGTAGGCCGTGGTCCTCAGCGGGCGGAGGCTGTCGGAGCTCGGGGGATGGCCAGCTGTGGCCCGCTCCCACCCACACCCTGCCCTCTCGCTGCACCAGGAGTCGATGAGCAGAGCGACAGCAGCGAGGAGAGTGAGGAGGAGAAGCCTCCTGAGGAGGACAAGGAGGAAGAGGAGGAGAAGAAGGCGCCCACCCCGCAGGAGAAGAAGCGCCGGAAAGGTGGGGCTGGATTGGCCTCGGCATTCAAGGCTCAGGGCGGGCTCCCTCATCTGCAACGGCGGCAAGGGTGGGTGCAGGGTCAGGGCCGCTCCGGTCCTGAGCCCCGGCCTGTGCCCCTGCAGACAGCAGCGAGGAGTCAGACAGCTCGGAGGAGAGCGACATCGACAGCGAGGCCTCCTCGGCCCTCTTCATGGCGGTAAGGCCCAGCCGGGGCCGGGGTCCAGGCAGGGGCAGCCCAGGCGTCTGGCTCCGGCTGACGTCCCCACCCCACCTCAACCTCTGCAGAAGAAGAAGACGCCCCCCAAGAGGGAGCGGAAGCCCTCGGGAGGCAGCTCGAGGGGCAATAGCCGCCCAGGCACGCCCAGCGCAGAGGGCGGCAGCACCTCCTCCACCCTGCGGGCCGCCGCCAGCAAACTAGAGCAAGGTGAGTGCCCGGCGTCCCCCGCTGCCCCGGGAGCCCCGGCCAGGGAGGGGACAGAGAGGTGGGCACGGAGGCCTGTCCCTCCTTGAGCTGCTTGTGCCCCGATCCTGGCACTGCCCAGCCTGGGGTCCTGCCCAAGGGTCCAGCCTCCCCATTCCCAAGACTCAGCGCGACCCTGCTCCGACAGGGAAGCGTGCAGGCGAGACACCGGCACCCAAGCGCTTGCGGCTGGACGCCGGGCCCCAGAGCCTGTCTGGGAAGTCGACCCCTCAGCCCCCCTCGGGCAAGTCGACGCCCAGCGGCGGGTGAGTTGGCTGGGACGGTGGGGCGGGCGGGGGCAGCCGGGGAGAACCTTGCTGACGCCACCGCCCTGCCGTCTGCTCAGCAGCGACGTGCAGGTGACCGAGGACGCCGTGCGCCGCTACCTGACGCGGAAGCCCATGACCACCAAGGACCTGCTGAAGAAGTTCCAGACCAAGAAGACGGGGCTGAGCAGCGAGCAGACGGTGAACGTGCTGGCCCAGATCCTCAAGCGCCTCAACCCCGAGCGCAAGATGATCAACGACAAGATGCACTTCTCGCTCAAGGAGTGAGGCGCCCAATAAACAGGCTCGTCCTCCGCGGCCTCTCGGCTCTGCGTGCTCACTGTCGCGTGTTCCCCGCCCTGTTGCATCCCTCCCTCAGGCCCGGTGCCCCGGTGTCACCAATTCTGAAACGCCTAGGCAGTGTCCTCCTCCAGCCCCTTCTGGAACCTTCAGATGCCGTTTAGACCCTGTCATTCCCCTCCTCCTCCTCCTCCTCCCTTGACCTCTGTCGCGCTGACCGAGCCCGTGTGCTCCCCGCTGGGTCACTTCTGCAGCTCTGCCTTCCCCTTTACAGGGACCCTCTTCAGCCTCATTTGTCTCCCGCGCAGCCCATTAGGAATTTAGTTTGTCAGTGACTCCATTTTCGATTGCTCAAAGTGGTCTTTGCTTCCTTTGCAGGTCACTGCTCTGTTTGGATAGTTTATTTTTTCAATTATTATTATTATTTTAGAGACAGGGTCTGGCTCTGTCACCCAGGCTAGAGTGCAGTGGCGTCATCATAGCTCACTGCAGCCTCCAACTCCTGGGCTCAAGCGATCCTCCCGCCTCAGCCTCCCCAGTAGCTGGGACCACAGGTGCGTGCCACTGCGCCCGGCTCATGTTTTGATTTTAAGCATCCTTACAGTCTGTCAGACACATTTAGAATCTGAAGTTCATGGGCCTCCTGTTATTTTCTTGTGCTTTGTAATTCAGGACAGGTGCTCACGACCAGCTGGGGGCTCTTTGTAAGCATCCTGCGTGGCCTACTTTGCAGGCAGGTCCTTCCAGATGGTTCTGCCTTCGCTTCTGCCAGCCACCTGGGGGTGCCATCCAACGCCCATTCTATGTGTGGTTCTCAGCTCGGGGACTCTGTCCCTAAGTGGCCACCGAAGCCTAATCCTCCTGGTTTCTGGGCCTTGTCTCAGCTCCCCAGCAATGTTTCTCGGTCCGAGTTTGGGTATGCATTGCCAGGTGCTCTGTACAGGGAGGGCTTATTCCAGTTCCTGTGGCTGGAAATGGAATTTGGCTGCAGCCGCCACTTCGGAACCCCTGTTCTGAGTGACCCGGCTGGGGGCAGGATGTCGGGCTTCTGTCTTGCCCACGGTTGGAAACTGCAGGTGGAAAACTTCCCCACCCAGTTCTGCGGGCCCTTGGCTGCCAAGTGGGGATGCCTGAGATACCCGGCTAATTCCTAGGAATGTCTCCACTGGTCCAACCTCCCTCCCCATCCTCCTGCCAGGCAGGAAAGCAGCTCTGGCCCCTTGCCCTGGTGGTTTCTCCCCTGCTGCCCCTGTCATGTGGACCTCGGTCTAAGGCCTCCCCATTGGGAGGCCAGGCAGTGGCTAGGGGCAGGGGCCTTGCATTTAGGGAGGGACCTGGGTTCAAATCCCCTGGGTGACTTCAGACAAGAGACTTCAGCCACAGTGTCATCACTGCAGCAATGCCCATGGCTGGAGTTCAGGGCACCTCCAGTCCTGCCTTATCTAGACACAAGGCAGCGACTGTCCCTGCGCCGGCTGCTTCGCCCACCTGAGTGGGATGAACCCGGAAGCAGGTTTCCTGGGGCATAAGGTGTGATTTACAATCCCGGGAGCAGCTGTTCGTTCAAAGAGCTGCTACGAATTTACACCACGTGTCAGAGAGTGCCTGGGTCACCCACAGCTGTGTGCAAGCAGGTTCTCTGGTTTTTGCCAGTCTGAGGGGGTGCAGTCTCCGAGTTCCACCCCACTCTCTTGCGCATGGGGTCGAGCCCCTCTTCAGACACACGCACGCTATTTGTATGTGTATCCCCTTGGCATAGAAACTCCCAGCACTGCTACACACCAAGTGCCCGTCCGTCTGACCTCAGAGCGCCGTGTGAGAGGACTTCGGAATTGCCCCCTTGTCTGGTGAGGGGACAGAGGATCACCTCCCCAGGGTCACACGGGGCTGGGCGTGGAAGCTACCAGAGTACGCACCTCCCCGTGACGTGCTGCTGCTTCTGTCAACGTGCTAGACGCGACCATGACCCGGAGGGCCTCGACCTCCCCTCGGGCTCGACGCTCTTGGATCCCAGGGTGGGGCTAGTCTTGGGGTTCCCAGCTTGGCCTTCCGGAGAGAGGAGTCCCTGCTCCCTTGTCCCAGCCCTTGGCTGTCCCCCGGCCTCTCCCTTTTCCTGTTTTGATGCTGGCTCCGCCAGGCCCGGAGACAGGGGCATGATGCCTTAATCCTCCAGGCGGGAGCCATGATGGGCTCGGCCACCTGCGAAGCCGCCCTGCCCAGCACACACGTCTGCTGCACCTGGCACACGACATGTGACATGGGGGCTCCTGACCCCCAGCACCCTGCCTTAGCGGGGGGAGGGACCCCACAGGGGGACCCATGAAGCCCCCTGCCTCCCCCTCCAGGCAGCAGGTGGGGTGGGGACAGTGGTTGCCTGCCCTGGGCTCAGCCCCCGCTGCAGGCACAAGACTCGTAAATCAGGGGGTATCAGGGGCGTCGGAAATGGGTCTGTGGAATGTCGGGGTGGGGTGGGCTGGGGGGTGTGGGCCCTTAACTCTTAGGAGGGCGGGAAGCAGGGCAGGAGGAACCGATGCCTGGACCAGAGGACGCGGTAGCAGAACTGGTGTGGGACATGGGGCCTTCTGGCGCCGCGGCCGGCAGGGAAGAGGTTAGCTCCCCGGTCCGGGAGGGGGTATAAATTCAGGGCACAGGCCCCCTCCGGACCTGCCGTCACAATGGCCTCAGGGATGGCCCCGCTCTGCGCTCTACTGCTGCTGTCACTGCAGCTGGGCCTGGGCTGGGGCTCCAGTGCCTGGGGGACGCCGATGGTCAAGGGAGAGTCTGAGCAGGCGGCGGACGCTGGAGGGACCCAGCAGGGTAAGGACCCCCCGGGGCCCCTGTGACTTCCCATCTCCCTCCTGCCCAGACCCCGCCTGGTGTCAGCGCCTTTCTCTCCCGCAGGCGCCCACTGCTCCCCTGCCCGCCTGCGCCGAGCGCCAGCCAGCCCGTGCCAGCTGTGGAGCCTGACCCTGCCGGTGGCGGAGCTGGGCCTGGGCTACATTTCGGAGGAGAAGGTCATCTTCCGCTACTGCGCCGGCAGCTGCCCCCGTGGCGCCCGCACCCAGCATGGCCTGGTGCTGGCCCGGCTGCGGGGCCAGGGCCGAGCCCACGGCGGGCCCTGCTGCCGGCCTACCCGCTACGCTGACGTGGCCTTCCTTGATGACCGCCACCACTGGCAGCGGCTTCCCCAGCTCTCCGCAGCTGCCTGTGGCTGTGGCGGGTGAAGGCGCCAGCCTGGTGCCCTGAAGCCCGGAGGAGCTCAGCTGCCTTATTTATTGGAGGCCCAGGTGCAGAGAAGACCAGGAGGGGAGGTGCACCAGGGCCGCCAGCAATGAGCACAATAAAAGACACCACCTCCTGGCCTTGCGACTGTGTGTTCAGCCTCCACTGCCCCTGGGGTCTCCGAAGGCAGGTGCCACCCTGGGCTTCCCCTACACATCCCAGCCCCAGCAAACAGCCAGCACAAGGGTGGCTGGGTTGTCCATTCTCCACCTTTATTCACAAATCCAGTCTCTGTGGGAAGCTGGGGGACGGCCTGGGGTCAGCAGGCGGCGGGCGGTTGTCCAGGCTCCCCGGGCCCCATCCCCTCTGGGAGGGAGCGGCAGATCACGGAGATGCGTCGGCCCCGGGGAATCCGACGCTCCCCAAAAAAGGACTCTTCGTCCCGAAGGATCTCATGGGAGAAGTCGTAACGGGCTGAGCCCCTGTGAGAGAAAACGCAGGCTGCGTGACTGGGCGGGAGGAGGCAACCCCTGCTCCAGGCAGACGCAGGTTCCAGCCCGTCTGCTGCCTCCTGCAACACCTTGGAGCATCTGCTGGGGGCGCTGGATTGAGGGAGGTGCTCAAGGCAGCCGGTGGGCATCTGGCACATTCCTGGAGGGGTGGGGGCTCCCCCGCTGTCGGTACCTAAGGATGTAGAGGGAGCCTGGCTCCAGCAGGAGTTCCAGCCACTCCCCCGGCTCCTGGGTGTGCACTAGCCGCATGACGCTGGAAGACAGGAGGGACAGGCCGGCAATGGTGGCCCCGCAGAACTGGAAGAAGGGGCATGGTGGTGGGTCAGGCTCTGGCCTGGCCTGCCCACCCCCCAGCTGGGCACTCCAAAGCGCTGGCTTCTGCCCACCTTGATGCTGTCCACGTGGGGCTTGATGTAGCCCTGCGGCTCCAGGTCCAGCACGTGCACTGGGGAGAGCAGCGTCTGGCCAGGGCCAAAGGCGGCTGCCTGCACACGCTGCAGGATAGCCCGGCTGGCCTCTGACCAGCGCGACTTCTCCGTCTCCCGGAAGCCGTGGATGGCCTGCACAGAGGGCTCGGGTCAAGCCTGGGAGCTCACAGGGGGGGACAGAGAAACTGAGGCACGGAGGGGCAGAGCACAGGGCAAGGGGCTGGTTCTCCCAGCCGCACTCGACCCCGCCCTCAACTCGCAACCACTACCCTATCTAGGTCTTGAATCCATATAGGGACCCCTGCCCCAGGGCCCATCTAGGTCTGACCTCAGTCCCTTGCACCCACCCTCGGGCTCGAATTCCTTGTCCCCAATGCTGGGCCTGCCCCCAGATTCAATTCTCAGCCTCTGCGCACAACCACAGAGGCAACCCACCAAGTCTCCAGTCTCTGTCCCCAACAGCTGCCCTCCCTCATCTCGCTCCAACCCGTTTCCACCTCTTGGTTCCAGATCCTGTCTCCAGTTTCGGCCCTGCCCTCAAAGTCCCCTTCCCCCAGGTCCCGCTCCTCCCAAAGCCCGGGTTCCAGCCCCGCGGCCCTCTCTAGGTACAGCTCCCAGTGCGGCCCCGCCCCCGGCACCCAGGCCCCGCCCACCAGGCTTGGAAAATCCGGGCCCCGCCCCTGACGCCCGGGTCCCGCCTCCGACGCCGCTGCCGTCTCACCGCGTCCCAGTGGTCGTATTCGTAGCGGCGGCGGCGCAGCTCAGGCTCCAGCTCCCGTCTCAGCGTCTCCTCCTCGGCCGCACTCAGAAAGCCAGGCCGCACCACGGCCGCGTCTCGCAGGCGGCTCAGCACGGCCGGGCCCGAGCCCCGCACCCACCCCAGCCCAGGCAGCGTCCTCAGCGCCAGCCGCCCACTCCCGGCCATAGCCCTGGAGCCGGGTCGTGGAAGCTGTCGGGGTAAGGGCAACGCCCCCGCCCCAGAGCCATTGGCTGTGACTGCACCAGTCTCCTCCAGCGATTGGCTTTCCTCAGAGTCCCGCCTCTCGCTCGAGGCTACTGGTTGCTGTTCTGATCACCCTCTTAAGCTATTGGCTCTCCCAGAACCCGCCTTCTCTCCCGCGCTATTGGGCATCATCAATGCAGTGGCTTAGACCATTGGCTGTGCCACAAGTCCGTCTGTTGCCCGACCCTAGCCGCGCCTCTTTTATTATCCGAGAGCCATAAAGGTCCAACCTAGCCGGTGCTTGGCCGAGACTTCGCACAGCGGCCAGGGCAGGATCTGGCCGGGGGCCCGAGGTCAGGGGTCAGAGAAGGATCTGGGCCAAGGCTAAGGTCATGCAGTCGGCTAGGACTAGAGGTTAAGGGCAGAGTAGTCAGGCTGAGATGAAGGGGTCAAGGTTACAGGGGTCAGGGGACTGACGTCAAGGGCACGATTATGGGGTGGGGCCACATGTGTACAGTTAGGGATTGTGGTCAAAGGTCAAAGCGAGGCATCGGCATCATTCATTTCCCCCTTTCAGTAAGTATTATTGTTTTTAGGTTTGAAAATGGCATTATGGTTCTCTTTAAAGATTTCTTATCTCTATGCATGCTGAAATACAGATGAAACGATGTCTGAGATTTGCTTTCAAATAATGTGTGCGTGTGTATATATACACACACACACACACACCTTTTTTTTTTAAGAGGCAGGATCTCACTCTCTTGCCCAGGCTGGAGTGCAGTGGCATAATCATAGGTCACTGCAGCCTCCAACTCCTGGGCTCAAGCGATCCTGCCTCACCCTCCACAGTAGTTGAGACTACAGGCAAACCCCACCACGCTCTGCTAATTTTTATTTTTTTGTAGAGATGGGGTCTTGCTATGTTGCCCAGGCTAGTCTCAAACTCCTGGCCTCAAGCCATTCTCCCACCTCAGCCTCCCAGAATGCTGGGATTACAGGCATGAGCCACTGTGCCTGGCCTAAATAATGCATATATTTTAAATGGTCCATAATGAAAAGTTCAAACAACTGTAACTGATGAATGTAGCCCCTCTCCAATGCTCTGAATTTTAAAAAACAAAAAATTGACCGTAATTCTCCCTCCAGCCACATCTCTGGTGAAGGCTGTCTATCTTTCTAGCTGCTTTGGGCCAAGAGCTTGGAGGTTTTGGAGACTGCTCTCTGTGTCACATGCATCTCACATCCCAGCCCTGCCTTTAAAAGCTAGCTAGAATCTTCCTAGCACTTTGGGAGGCTGAGGTGGGAGGATCACTTGAGGCCAGTAAGAGACCAGCCTGGGCAACATAGCAAGACCCCATTTCTACAAAAAATTTTAAAATTAGCCAGATAGGGCGACACATGCTTGTGGTCCCAGCTACTTGGGAGGCTGAGGTGGGAAGATTGCTTGAGGTCAGGAGTTTGAGGCTGCAGTGAGCTATGATGGTGCCACTGCATTCCAGCCTGGGCAACAGAGTGAGGCTCTTCTTTTAAAAAAAAAAAAAAAAAAGCGGCGGTATGCAGGTGTGTGTGTGAGAGACAGTTACAGTTTTACATAGTGTGGTCAGGGAAAGCATCACTGAGGCGGTGACATTTGCCCAAAGACCTGTAGGAGGTGAGAGACGGACCCTTGTTAGTATCTGGGCAAAGAGCAGTCTGGGCAGAGGGCATAGCCAGTGCAAAAGCCCGGTGGCAGGTCTGTGCCTAGCATGCGGGAGGAACCACAGGAAGGCTGCCTCGGCCTCCCACAGTGCTGGGATCACAGGCGTGAACCACTGCGCCGGCCTGATTTTTTTTTTTAAGTGTCTACTCCCACAGCATGGAGGCTCTCTGGGAACAGTTTTTTGTGTTTTCTTCACGGTATTGTGGCCTCGAGAACTGCGCCTTGACTGTAGTGTATGTCCAGGAGAGTTTGCTGAAGGAAGGGAAGGTCCAGGTCTCAGCTCAGAGCAGACGCAGGAGGGTGAAGTACACACGTGTGCACACCTTCGAGGAGCGAGACGGAAGGTGCCTCAGACGCGGAGCAAAGAACACAAAGGTTTAATTTAAAATCAGTGTTTCAGCCAGGCTGCCCCGTCCACTGGGGATCCCTCGGATCCAAAGTTCCTCAAGGGGCCTCTCCAGGCTCAGCAGCGAGGGGTCAGCAGGGCTCACGGAGGGGTCTGGCTGCACCCGGCCCCTTGCTGTGACCCTGGAGATGAGGCTCAGCTCTCAGGAGCTTGCTGGAACAGGCTCTGCCACCGTCGCTGCCACCACGGGCTCCTTCTGCACCAGCTCGGGCTCATCCTCACCGTCCTGGGGAGGGTGGACCAGGACCTTGTCCAAAATGCCAAACTCCTGGGCCTCCATGGGGCTCATGTAGCGGTCCCTCTCCATGGCCGACTCTGGTGGGGGAAGCGGGACATGGTACACATGAGGGTAAGAGCAAAGGCCTGGGGCCAGGTCTGGCCTGAATGTTTGTTCCTCCCATCCCCCAAATTCCTATGTTGAAGCCCCAACCCCCAGTGGGAAGGTATTTAGAGATAAGGTCTTTGGAAGGTAATTAGGGTTAGATGAGGTCATAAGGGTGGGCCCCCCATATAGGATTAGTGCCCTTCTAAGAAGAGATTCCAGAGTTTGCTCTCTCCCCACCATGTAAGGACACAGTGAGAAGGCAGCTGCCTGCAAGCCAGGAAGAGAGCCCTCACCAGCAACTGAACAGGCCAGCACCTTGATCTTGGCCTTCCAGCCTCTAGGACTGTGAAAAACAAATCTCTGTTGTTCAAGCCACCCAGTCTGTGGTATTTTGTTAGGCAGCCCAAACTGAGTAAGACATCCTGAGTCTACCAATTCTGCCCTGTGTGACCTTGGTCTTCCTCACTCTGAGCCTTGCTTTCCCCATCAGAAAAATATCCATTTCATGCCAGGCATGATGGCTCACGCCTGTAATCCTAGCACTCTGGGAGGCTGAGGTGGGAGGATCGCTCAAGGTCAGGAGTTCGATACCAGCCTGAGCAAGAGCAAGACCCCGTCTCTACTAAAAATAGAAAGAAATTATCTGGACAACTAAAATATATATATATAGAAAAAATTAGCCAGGCACGGTGGCACATGCCTGTAGTCCCAGCTACTCGGGAGGCTGAGGCAGGAGGATCGCTTGAGCCCAGGAGTTTGAGGTTGCTATGAGCTAGGCTAACGCCACGGCACTCTAGCCCGGGCAACAGAGTAAGACTCTGTCTCAAAAAAAAAAAAAAAGAAAAGTATCTATTTCAATTTTTTTTAAACTTTTTATTGATTTATAATATACATCCAGGAAAGGGCATGATTCATAAATGTACAGTCAGATGGATTTTCAGACTGAACGTACCCATAGGACCAGCACCCAGACCAAGAAATGGAACCTCGCCAGTGCCCCGAAAACCCTGCTTGGGCCATCAGTCACTAATCCGCACCACCTCCTCCCCATACCCCAAAGTAACCCCCACCCTAGCAGCACAGATTAGCTCTGCCTATTTTTGTCATTTAAACCACTGTTGGCACACCCAGGCCACTGGCACCGGGCCAGTTTGGGGCTCCTATGAACTGGATTGCCATCGAGTCCCTGTACACATCTTTCACGGACACAAGTGCCCGTGGTCACACACTGAGCAGGGGAACCAAGGGGGACCTTTGTGCATGTTTAGCCTTAGCCGGTAACACCAAACAGCTTTCCAAAGTGGGCGTCCCATTTTCACGCCCACCTGTAGCAGCCAAGTGTTCCAGTTGCTCCGCACCCTCATCGGCGTTTCGTGTTGTCAGTTTTTTTGTATCTTAGGCATTGTAGAGGACGGAAATGGTATCTCTCTGTGGTTTTAATTTGCCTTTCCCTAATAACTATCTTTTTTTTTTTTTTTTTTTTTTTGAGAAAGGATGTCACTCTGTTACCCTGGGTGGAGTGCAGTGGCATCATCATAGCTCACTACAACCTCAAACTCCGGGGCTCAAGTGATCCTCCTGCCTCAGCCTCCTTAGTAGCTGGGTCTATAGGTGCGCACCACCAGGCCTGGCTAATTTTTCTATTTTTAGTAGAGATGGGTCTTGCTCTTGCTCAGGCTGGTCTTGAACTCCTGAGCTCAAGCAATCCTCCCTCCTCAGCCTCCCAGAGTGCTGGGATTACAGATGTGAGTCACGCGCCCGGCCTCCCTAATAACTGTTGATGTTTTTATTAAATATCATCACTAAAGATGATGAACATCTGCCGGGCGCGGTGTTATACTCTATAAATACTATACTCTGAAAGGGCTTAGAACAGTGGTTCTTAACTGCATGCGATTCTGTGGGTACCTGGTGATGTCTGGAGACATTTTGGGTTGTCACGATTGGGGGAGGCTACTGGCATCTAGTGGGTGGAGGCCAGGGATGATGCTACACACCCTACAGTGCCCGGGACAGTCCCTACCACAGAGAATGATCTGATCCGGCCCTGAATGTCCACAGGCCGAGGTTGGGAAGCCCCGGCTGAGAACGCCTGGCAAGTCCGTCCACATTGAATAAAATAAAGGAGGGCAGCCGGGGTCTGGCCGGGGCGGGGGCACTCACCGATCACCTGCAGGCTCTGTTTGGTGTGTTTGGCATAGATGTTGTACAGCTGTTTCTTGAGCTTCATGATCTCCTCCGCCTGGATGGCGATGTCTGTGGCTTGCCCCTGAGGGACGTCCCAAGTGCAGTGAGGGGACAAAGGCCAGAATCAGTGTCGGCCCCTCATGAGGAGGCTCGAGATGAGGACCCGGGAGCCCTCCCTGGGCTTCCGGCTTCCGGTTTTCAAGCAGGTGGGACAGGGATCTTCGAGTCCCACCACATCTTGCGTCATCCTTGCTGCCACCAGGAAGCCTTTCTGACTCTACTATATATTTTCTTATTTTCTGCTCTGGGCCTTGCAGACTGGGGAGGAACAGCCCCTTCCAAGGCTAGCTAATTCTTGGACACAGGAAACAACTCACTTTTGTACCTTTCAAATGCTGACCAGCCAATCCAGAGCCCACAGCCCCCACCACCTCCCTGATTGGGCTCTAACACGCTGGGCCACTGTCCTCCCCCTGCCCCAATCACCCCAGGGCTGGGTACCAGAGAACTAGGGGCCGTCTCTATACCCCAGAGTGATTCAAACCAGCCAATCCTAAGTCTACTCACCCTGCCTTGCCTGTTCCTTCCCGTAGAGGCTGCAGTAAAGGCTTCTGCCCATGTTTTCCCCCACTCCCTCTGTCCCCGACCGACCCCAGTGCTTCTCCATGTGACCCTGTGTGGCGTGCCATGGCTTGGCGCACCCCCTCCTCTTGGGATGTGAGTAACAAACTGTCTTTTCACTGCCAGTTGGCCCCCGATCTGTTGGCCTCACCATACCTGAGTGAATAACACTGACACCCACACTTGGCTTCCGCCCAGCCAGTCCTTGTGCCCAGACCCTGTCCTGCATCCTGATGGCAGCTCACAGCCTGGCACTCACCCGGGCGCCCCCGGACGGCTGGTGGATCATGATGCGGGAGTTGGGCAGTGAGTGGCGCATGCCCGGGCTGCCCGCAGCCAGCAGCAGGGAGCCCATGCTGGCGGCCTGGCCCACGCACCACGTGCAGATGGGGTTCAGGATGTACTGCATCGTGTCGTAGATGGCCAGGCCTGCAGTCACCACGCCACCTGTGGGTAGGGGTCTGAGTGAGGGGCTGTGTAGAAGCAGCCCTTTAAAGCAGAAGTCGCAGGGGCAAATGCCTCTGGGGGTCAGGAAGTGACAGAAGCAGGTAACCAGGTGGGGGCAAAAAGGACAGCACTTGCGTCAGAGTCAGCTGACTGCTGCCACACAAGCATATGGGCCCACCGGGACCAGATCTACCAAATTTCCAAGAGAAACTAGAAACCAGAAGAGAGTGTTGGCTAAGAGTGAAGGCTCTGGAGCCAGCCCGCTTGGGTATGAACCCTGGCTGGGCAAGTTATCATCTGTGTGACCTTGGGCAAGTGACTCAGCCTCTCTGAGCCACAGTGCCCCTCCGAGCAGATTGCAGATAACTAGATACTACCCCTCGTGGGGTTGCTGCGAGGACAAAATGAGTTAAATACGTATGAAGTGCTTTGAAAAATGCCTGGCTTAGTAAAGTGCTAATTAAAATTGGCTATTCTGTAAGCCAGGTGTGGTGGCTCATGCCTATAATCCCGGCAGTCTGGGAGGCCCAGGTGGGAGGATCGCTTGACATCAGGAGTTCAAGACCAGCCTGACAAAGAGCAAGACCCTGTCTCTACTAAAAATAGAAAAATTAGCCAGGCGTGGTGGTATGTGCCTGTAGTTCCAGCTACTCAGGAGACTGAGGCAAGAGTTTCACTTGAGCCCAGGAGTTCGAGGCTGCAGTGAGCTATGATTGTGCCACCGCACTGCAGCCTGGGTGACAGAGTGAGACCCTGCCTCCAACAACAGAATTTAAAATTAAAAAGTTTTAAAAAATTGGCTATTCTCTCTTTTTTTTTTTTTGAGACACAGTCTCACTCTGTTGCCCTGGCTAGAGTAAGTGCCATGGCGTCAGCCTAGCTCACAGCAACCTCACACTCCTGGGCTCAAGC
>NW_012147964.1:876348-906903 GCF_000956105.1 Propithecus coquereli
CTCAAACTCCTGGGCTCAAGCGATCCTCCTGCCTCAGCCTCCCGAGTAGCTGGGACTACAGGCACACGCCACCATGCCTGGCTAATTTTTTTCTATATATTTTTAGCTGTTCAATTAATTTCTTTCTATTTTTGGTAGAGACGAGGTCTCGCTCTTGCTCAGGCTGGTCTCGAACTCCTGAGCTCAAACGATCTGTCCGCCTTGGCCTCCCAGAGTGCTAGGATTACAGGCCTGAGCCACTGCACCCGGCCCTCATTCATTCTTTCTTTCTTTCTTTCCTTTCTTCTTTCTTTTTTTAGTGATGGGGTCTTGCTATGTTGCCCAGGCTAGTCTCAAACTCCTGGCCTCACGTGATCTTCCCACCTCAACCTCCCAAAGTTCTGGGATTACAGGTGTGAGCCACTGTACCTGGCCATATCCTTACCTGGAGCAATGTCCTCTGATATTTTCTATTCCATTTCATTTAAATTAGTGTTTCTCAACCTTGGAGCTATTGAAATTCCGAGTTGGAGAAATCTCTGGGAAGAGGGAAGGCGGGCTGTCCTGGTCACTGCAGGTGTTGAGCACCATCTCTGGCTCCACTCGCTTTGTGCCAGGAGAACACATCTCCCCCCATCATTACAATAAAAATGTCTCAGACATTGCTACATGTCCCACAGGGGGAGAGTTGCTTCCAGTTGAAACATTAATTTAAATCAAAGTGGGTAGTGACCTGAAATTAACAACAACAACAAAAAGGAACTTTTAACAGGGCCTGATACATTGTAGAGACTTCATAAATATATTTTTTAAAGAAGATATATATTTTTAATGTGTCTTAGTCTTTTTTTTTTTATAGTGATGAGTCCTTGATATGTTGCCCTCACTGATCTTGAATTCCTGGCCTCAAGCAGTAGGATAACAGGGTCAGCCACCACCCTCTAATAAGTATAATGAGTGTTTATTCCTCCAAACTTTGCCCAGTAAGTTCTGAATTAATGAATATTTTGGTTCTCAGCTGCAAATCAGCCTGTCCTACTGGTTTTTGGTTATCATTCTATGATCAGAGAAAAGCTCTGATTGCTGGGATGAATGCAGATGGGCCTATCAAATTGACAGAAATTGAAAATTAAAAAAAAAGAAAAGGATCTTTAGGGTACTCCAATAATGCATAAAATAGAAGAAAAAAAGAAAAGAACAGAACTGAAGAGGCCATGGATAATGAATATTCCAATAAGCAGCTCGTGGACATTGCTACAATTTCTCTGGGAGCTAAGGTGACATCCAATTTCAAATTCGCACAGTCCACTTCTAGTTATTAATTTTTTTTTTTTTTGAGACAGAGTCTGGCTCTGTTGCCCTGGCTAGAGTGCCGTGGCATCAGCCTAGCTCACAGCAACCTCAAACTCCTGGGCTCAAGCGATCCTCCTGCCTCAGCCTCCCGAGTAGCTGGGACTACAGGCACGCGCCACCATGCCCGGCTAATTTTTTCTATATATTTTTAGTTGTCCGATTAATTTCTTTCTATTTTTAGTAGAGACGGGGTCTCGCTCTTGCTCAGGCTGGTCTCGAGCTCCTGAGCTCAAACAATCCGCCCGCCTCGGCCTCCCAGAGAGCTAGGATTACAGGTGTGAGCCACCGCGCGGCCCTATTCTCTTTTTTAAAAGGTCAGCCAGGTCAAGTTGGCAAAACACTACCTGTGGGATCAAAGAGGTCACATTCTCAGCAGTGTCGCTTAAGCTTAAAAGCAAGCAGCAGGCACCTTTTGGCAGTTTCAAGACACTTGGGATTCTGAAGCTATGCACCCCTTCCTCCGAAAGCGAACATCCCTGACTACGGATTTTGGTCCCGAGTCTCCTGTGTGTCCCGAGTGACCCTGGCACCCAGGAAAGGCCCTGCTCACCAGGGCTGTTGATGTACATGTGGATGGGCTTCTTGTTGCTCTCCGACTGCAGGAACAGCAGCTGCGCGATAACAAGGCTGGCGACGCTGTCATCGATCTGCAGGTAGGGAGGGTGGACGGTGTCCCCAGATTGGGGGTGGGTAGAGTTTTAAGGAAGGGGGCTGGGGAGGGGAGGCTGGGGATGGGTCGGGGGACCAGGAAGGGGGTTCAGAGCCCAAGTAAAAGGGGTCGGGAAGGGTTCAGGACCCAGAAGGGGGTGGGTGGGGGTATGGCTGGGACTCAGGGGGGTTGGAGCACAGGAAGAGGGGAATCCGGACACCGGAAGGGAAAAGATCAGAATGGTCAGGGGATGCTAGGCGTTCAGGGAGAGACAGTCAGATATCCGGAGGGGAGGAGCAGAGGATTTGAAGAAGGGGGCAGGGGACTCAGGGCTAGGAGAGGAGTTAGAGGGGGAGGGGAGGGTTTGAGACCAGAGCGGAGCCTGGGGAAAAGCCAAGGGGGAGAGGTCGGGGCGTCCGGGAAGGAGGCGCGTGGGATCGGGGCAGGCGCAGAGGAGGGTCCCGGCGCGAGGCGCTCACCGGGCCCATGACGCACACGATGCGCTCCCGCAGCAGCCGCGAGTAGATGTCATAGGCGCGCTCACCGCGGCCCTGGGGGGAAGATGGAGGTGAGGGGTCAGAGAGCTGCCCGTCCCCGCAGCCCCGAGCCCGGAGCGCCCGCCCGGCCGCTGTACCGTCTGCTCCACCACGATGGGAATAAGCGGGAGAGCGCGGGCCGCCGTCGCGTGCAGGCTCCGCGGCAGGGCCAGGCTGCTTTCCGGTGTCCGCTGCGGCGGCCGCAGCGTGGGAAAGAGAGCGGGGAGACGAGGCCCCAGCGCGGGGCACCTGCCCGCCGCCACCCGGGCCCCCTCCGCCAATATTCCGGGCCACATCCCGCCGCGCGTCCGTCTCGGCTTCCGTCCGATGGCGGAACTACAACTCCCGGCGTGCTTTGCGCACGCGAAAAGCACGCTCGCGGCGGCGCCTACTTCCGGGGCGCTGGGCGGGCGCTGTTAGGGGTGGGGCGAAGATAGATGGGGCGGGGCCTGAAGAAGGCGGGGCCAGAGAAGAAAGTGGAGCTTGGGCGGAGCTGGAGAACTTTCAGATCTGCCGGTTTGAGTCCCCTTACCGGCCATTTCGTTTTGGGTTTTGTTTTTTGTTTGTTTTTTAATTAAAAACAATACACGTTAATATATATTTTGAGCCAGGGTCTAGCACTGTCACCCAGGCTGGAGTGTAGTGGCCTTATCACAGTTCACTGCAGCCTGGAACTCCTGGGCTCAAGGGATCCCCTCACCTTGGCCTCCCAAAGTGCTGGGGTTACAGGCGTGAGCCACCGAGCCTGGCCTCGTCTTAGATTCTACTTTTTTTATTCCTTATTTAAAAAATCAGCTGCAATGTGCCCACAGCTCATCTTGTAAGTGGGAGCCCAGAGGTTGGTGTTGTGGACTCTGCAAAAGGCTTCCTAGGAGGAGCAGGCATTTTGGATCTGTGCTTTGAAGGATGGGTAGGAGTTTGTTAGCTGGGGAAAGGCATTCCCAGCAGAGGAATGAGAGTGGGCAAAAAGTGGAAGGAGGAAGATTCCTGGTAACGTTGGGAACTCTCTTCCTCCAGACATTCTCAAGGTGGATTCTTTTTCAGTTCAAATGTCACCTTCTGAGAGGTGGCCCTTATTTTGTCCCCAGAGTCTAGAATGGTGCCTGGCACACAATAGGTGCTCATCACACACACAATGAACCAAGAGATGAAGAGGTGATAAGGGAGGAAGTTTAGGAGGAGAGGGCTTTGGAGACATCTGCAAAATGATAATGATAACCTACCTCCTAGAGTCGTTCTACCTAATGTCTTCAGAACAGGTACAGGAATATAATAAGTGCTGAATCTGAATTAGTTATCGATGTGTTATATCAGGGACCCTGGGGGCTGAGAAGTTCTCCAAGGTGGGGTCTGTTTGAAATGGGTTTTGACATACAAGTAGGAGTTCACCAAGCAAATAATACATAAGTGCTGGACTCTTCAACTTGATGCTGTGTGCTCTAGATTAGGATAGTTTTGTACCCTCTGTGACCTCGAGGGGACTTCAGTCTGATGAGGAGATAGAAGGGGACACAGACATCCCCAGCCTTGTAGAATCAGGGACAGGACAGAGGGAAGGACATGAAGGTGGAAGAGTTTGAAGGAGGCCTTGAAGGTACCCGAGGCAGAAGGCCCAGACAGAGGCAAATGCTGGCAGGCAGGACCTCCCTGTGGGGAGCTGGCATCTGGGCTCAGAGGGTGGTGCCCAGCAGTCTGGAAAGTCACCTTTATCTCCAACTGGGACTAAAGAGGTGAGTGGGCAGTGGCTGTCCCAGTTTCTGCTGTGAGTCAGGTGGGTGGCCCTGCCCAGCTGGTTCCCCCAGGGGCTCCTGCTCCACCCTGGGGAGAAGGGCCAGGCCACCAGCTGCCACCTCACTGCCGCAGCTCCTCCCTCGGGCACTTCCCACACCCCTCTGTCCTCTCACCCTCTGACGTGGGTCGTCTTTGCTGCCTCTTCCTCTCTGCCTTCCCTGACTCCCTTTGTTTCATCTTCAGCTCTGCACAATTCAACTACTTCTCACCGCCTTCATTGGTACCATCCTGGCCTCCTGACAGCTCCCTGATGGGTGTCCCAGCTTTACTCGTGTCCCTGTGCCCTGCAGCCTGAGTGATCCTCCAAAAAGCTAAACTGAACCATGGCTCCCCAGCACCCCTGCCGACCTCTGTCCTCATCACCTTCCAGCCTCCCTTCCCTGCTGGGCTGCATTCTGTTCCTCAAACACACCAAGCTCAGTCCAGCCACAAAACCTTTGCTTTGACTCCTTTGCCTGGAGTCTGGCTCCTTCCCAGCCTCAGCTCACAACCAAGCTATCCCTTGACATACCTTCCCTGACCACCTTTGCAAACATCCTAGGCATTCTCTAGAATGTTTGCCTTGTTTAACTGTCTTCTACACATTCCATTAATTCATTTGTTTCTTTATTGTCTGTAGAATGTTCTGCCGTCTTATTCAGCTCTGTGGTCCTTGCGATAGTGTTCATCAAACCTTTCTGATTAGGACTTACAAGGAGAAATATGTCTTGTGTAGTGTCTGAGTACATGAAAGTACAAGAGTTTTATGAAATAATACTTATCCTTTTTTTTTAATTCTTTTTTTTTTTTAAAGGCAAGGCTTACTCTGTTGCCCAGGCTGAAGTGCAGTGGTGTGATCATAGCTCACTGCAACCTTGAACTCTTGGGTTCGAGTGATCCTCCTGCCTCAGCCTCCTGAATAGCTGGGACTACAGGTACACACCACCACGCCTGGCTGATTCATTCATTCATTCTTTCTTTTTTTTTTTTTGAGACAGCATCACTCTGTTGCCCGGGCTAGAGTGCCAAGGCATCATCATAGCTCACAGCAACCTCAAACTCCTGGGCTCAAGCGATCCTCCTGCCTCAGCCTCCCGAGTAGCTGGGACTACAGGCACGCGCCACCATGCCTGGCTAATTTTTTTCTATATATTTTTAGCTGTCTGATTAATTTCTTTCTATTTTTGGTAGAGACGGGGTCTCGCTCTTGCTCAGGCTGGTTTCGAACTCCTGAGCTCAAATGATCTGCCCGCCTCGGCCTCCCAGAGTGCTAGGATTACGGGCGTGAGCCACCACGCCCAGCCAGCCGACACCTGTCTTCTTAAATACTTGGCTTGGAAGTCCCACGGCTACCCTTCTGCCACATTCTATTGGTCAGAGCAAATCACATGGCCAGACCCAAATCCAAGGGGAGGAGGTGGGGAAATAAACTCGGTGTGAGGAGTGGCAGGGGCATAGCGGGATGGGAGGAATCGATGGCAGCCATCTTTGGGGACAGTCTATCACGACGCTGCCCTAGCAGAGAGTTGGAAATAAATGTCCAGTAAGATGACACTAGTTAAACGACTGAAATTTTCAAGTTAAACCAAATTATCAAGTATCCGTATGGTGGAATGTGACTCGTATTTATTGAGTGCCTACTCTGGTTGAGGTTTATTAGTTAGGTATGACAGTGAGGGAGAGAAGTACCAATGACTTAGATATGATAGAAGTGTCTTTCTCTCCCAGCAGCGGTCTAGATGCTACAGTAGGGTGGCTCTATCACATGTCTCCATTGGCCAGCACCTAGTCACATGACCACACTTTGCCACAGAGGATGCTGGGAAATTTGTTCATTCACCCCATTGACATTTACTGAGCAACTACTATGTGCACAGCACTGGGATACGGCAGGAATAAAACGAAACAGACAAGTACAAAGAAAGACAAAAATTTGTGCCTTTGTGGAGCTCACCTTCTGCGTCACCCAGATGCCCCCTTCGAGGAGGGACTCGCTGCGCGGTTGAGTGACATAGAGTCAGCATAAGCCTCCGGCTGCCACTGTTACGTTCAGTCTCCTCTGCAAAGAACCACCTCTCTGTAAGTCCCATCCATCCCGAGGCAGCCCACACCCACTGCCTGGGCGAGGAAGAGGAGGAAAGGTCTGGGCATTATGACTTAATGTGGGACACCCTGAGCTCCCTGTTGGTTGGCGAAGGGTTTTTCCAGCCTCAAACCCAGGTCCCTTCTCCCTTTTCCCCATCTTGGTTGCTTCCTTCTTTGGCAGCTGTTAAGTCCTAATAAAGATCTCATACCCCAAATTCCACCTCACTCTCCTCTTCCTAAGAACCCAAACGGTGACCGAGAACTTCATCATCCTTTTATGTGGCTGTGGTGCATTCCCTGATATAAAAGACCCATCATTTATTTAACCAGTCCCTTGCGGAGGAATGTTTTCGTCGTGATGGGGAATTTTGTTTTCCTCTTGTCAGATTTGTCTTTGAAGGACCCCTCCCTCTTGGAGAACCCCAGGGCTCAGTCTCTGATCTTTTCTTTGTCCACACGCCCCTGGGGAATCTCATCCGGCCTCATGGCTTTAAGTACGTGTGTTGGGCCTGCATGTCTCCCAGGTGTCTTCCTCACCCAGATGTCTCTCCTGAGCTCCAGACCCGCCTCCTTCCTGTCCTCTGTCAGATGTCTAATTAAGCACCTCAAAATTAGCATGTCTGAGCCCGGTTTCGTTCCCACCGTGTCGCTCCGTCATCCGTCCACTTGCTCATGCTAAAAAGTCTTCCTTGGCTGGGTGCAGTGGCTCACACCTGTAATCTCAGCACTTTGGGAAGCCGAAGTACGAGGATCGCTTGAGACCAGGAGTTTGAGACTAGCCTGGGCAATTTAGCAAGATCCCATCTCTCCAAAAAATAGAAAAATTAGCTGGGCGTGGTGGTGGGTGCTTGTAGTCCCAGCTACTCAGGAAGCTGAGGCAAGAGGATGGCTTGAGCCCATGGGTTCGAGGCTGCAGTGAGCTATGATCACACCACTGCACTCACTCCATTCTGGGTGACAGAGCGAGACCCTGTGTCTTAAAAAAAAAAAAAAGAAGAAGAAGAAGAAGGTTAACCTCAGAATACCCATTTGGGGTTGTTGGATTTTGGAAGACGAGGCAATGAGGAATGACATAATGTCATTTTGTGGCAACGTTTTTGAAACTCTCTTTTGGAGGGAGGAATAAGGCAGAGGCTCAATTCAAGAGAAACTTCCAAATTAGGGTTTCTAGATTTAGCAAATAAAAATACGAGAGGCCCATTTAAATTTGAATTTCAGATACACGAGGAATCATTTTTAGGATAAGTGGCTCCCATGCGGTACTTGGAACGCATTTATGCTAAAAAGTTATTCATTGCCTGTCTTCTCTGAAATTCAAATTTAAATGGGCCTCCCGTCTTTTATCTGGCCATGCGTCTCCAAGTCAGTTATGGAGTGAACCCATGTTAGAAGATGGTGCGATGGATTTCTTGAGACTTTGAGGTGGCTTGGGGACCTGGCTGAGGCTGAAGCAGTTCACAGGCTCCAACGATACCTCCTAATAGGGGTTTTTTTATTTTTGTTTTTTGGAGACAGAGTCTTACTCTGTTGCCTGGGCTAGATTGCCGTGGCGTCAGCCTAGCTCACAGCAACCTCAAACTCCTGGGCTCAAGCGATCCTTCTGCCTCAGCCTCCCGAGTAGCTGGGACTAACATTTGACACCTTGTCAATGAGAACATCATCATTCTAATCATCATCAACAATGGCATCAGCCTCTTTTTATTCATTGCCCCATCTCTCTAAAAACGAAAAAAAAACCCAAAGTCTTTACGACAAGAGAAACCTGTAGTATGGAGTTCTGGGTCTGGGATGCCCGGTCCTGACTTCCAAGCACTTAAGGACTGTGAGAAGCTCTGAGTCAGGTTGGCCTGGGTTTGAATTCTAAGTTCCTCCACTTTCTAAGCTGTGTGACCTTGGACAAGTGAATTCCCCTCTCTGATCCTTGGTTTGCTCACTTGTACTATGTAGAGGAGGAAGATCGGTCCAACTGTTACAGAGGCACACAGAGATAGAGCACATCAAGGGCTTAGCTTGCTGCGTGGCCCAGAGTAGACTCTCAATAAATGGCAATGGCTTTTCTTATTAGAGCTGACCTTGAACTTTAAGGCAACCTTGTGGGAATAATAATAATAATAATAATAATAATAGCATGCTTTTCCTAATGGCTTACCAATGCTAGGCTCTTTTCTAAGTGCTCAGCATTCAGTATGATCTTTTTTTTTTTCTTTGAGACAGAGTCTCACTCTTTTGCCTGGGCTAGAGTGAGTGCCGTGGCATCAGCCTAGCTCACAGCAACCTCACACTCCTGGGCTCAAGCGATCCTCCTGCCGCAGTCTCCCGAGTAGCTGGGACTACAGGCATGTGCCACCATGCCCGGCTAATTTTTTCTATATATTTTTAGTTGTCCAATTAATTTCTTTCCATTTTTAGTAGAGACGGGCTCTTGCTCTTGCTCAGGCTGGTCTCGAACTCCTGAGCTCAAACAATCCGCCCGCCTCGGCCTCCCAGAGTGCTAGGATTACAGGCGTGAGCCACCGCGCCCAGCCAGTATGATCTTATTTAATGTTCTTGACCGCCCTAAGAGAGAGGAACTGTTTTTATCTCCAGGTTACTAGCAAGGAAACCGAAGCCCAAAGAAGTGAAGGAATTTATTATAGGTCATATCATTAGAAAAGGGTCCTGGGCAGTGAGCCAGGTCACCTGTCTGAACCTCAGTTTTCTCCCCTGTAAAATGGGAATTATAATAGTCCCACTCTCTCAGAGCTGTTGTGAAGACTTAATGAGCCGCCACAGTGTTTCCCGAGGAAGATAAACGTTGGTGATACGTGGACCCCCATTCGAAATCACTGAACTGTTGGCCAATAATGTCCTTTTTTTCAATTCTCAATAGTTAAAGGAGAAGGTTCAGTCTGTGCTACTATGTTATATGCCTCTTAACACTCCCTTTGTTTGACCAAAAGAAGTCCTTCAACAAGCAACAGTATCCAGATGGAAAGTAGCGGCATTATTGGTTTACATTGTATTTTTTTGTATTTATTTTTAAATAAGTGTGTCTTCCTGGCAGGTTGCATTTACTTTCCGTTCATAGTAGGGTTACAATGTTTCCTTTTTCTTTTTCTTTTCTTTTTTTTGTTTCTTTTTTTTTTTGTGACACATTCTTGCTCTGTCACCTAGGCTGGAATACAACGGCGAGCTCATAGCTCACCGCAACCTCGAACACCTGGGCTCAAGTGATCCTCCCACTTCAGTAGCTGGGCCTGCAGGTGGGTGCCACCACACCTGGCTAATTAAAAAAAAAAACAAAACTTTTTTTTTTTTTTTTTTTGGTTAAAGATGGGATCTCACTATGCTGCCCAGGCTGGTCTTGAACTCCTGGCCTCAAGCGATCCTCCTGCCTTCAGCCTCCCAAAGTGCTGAGATTGCAGGCGTGAGCCACCACCGCACCTGGGCTCCTCATAGAGGCTTCGAAGGTGGCTGCTGGTGGAAGATGGGCTATTCTGAGCATGTGAGATCTCAACCACCCAAGAGAAATGGCTTCAATCCAGCCCAGCTTTCCATAGCACAGATGGGAAGACTGAGGCCCCCAAAGGGGAAACAAATGGGCAGGGTCACATGGCCAAGGACTCCAAGGGAGCTGAGCTGGGCCCCTTGGGGCGGGCATCCGTTTGTGCTGCTCCTGACATGGGGCTTTGGATGGTGCTGAGATGGTAAAACCTAGTGGTTAAAAGCTTGGAGTCCAAAGCCAGGCTGCAGCAGTTACTTCCTGTGTGCCCTCTGCAGGTGACTTCACTTTCTGTGCCTTAGTTTGCTTGTCTGTAAAATGGGGACAATGATAGAGCTCATCTCAGTGGATTCTGTTATTATTGTTATTTTTTATTACTGTTCTAACAACCGTTCCCACCCCCTGATAACTAGTGAGCCAGGATGGGAGGCCTCCCTGCCCACCTCCACCCCGACGGCGTGCGCCCAGGGCCACTGCCACCGCACAGCCAGGCTGCCCTGGTGCAACCGGGGAGCAGCCTAGCAGGTTTTTCGTCTCGGCCTGCCGCGGGGCCCAGAGCTGTCCTCTCCCCGCCTTCCCTGGGCCTGGCTCTCCTATCCTCCCTCGCTACCCGTGGGCCACTACCCAGTGCCAGGCACAGCCAGCGGGTCGCCAACACTGTGTCAAGATGCCCAGTATCTTTGCCTACCAGAGCTCCGAGATAGATTGGTGCGAGAGCAACTTCCAGCATTCAGAGGTGGTGGCCGAGTTCTACAACACGGTGAGGGCCGGAGCGCAGGTGGCTGGGGTGGAGGAGTGTCACCGGACAGACGCGGGTTCGAACCCAGTTCCTCCACATCCTCGCTGGGGAATCTCGCTGGAGCGGTTCGCCTGTCTGAGCCTGGGGTTTCTCAGCTGTCAGCCAAGGGATGCCGGCTGTCATTCATTCGCTCGTCTTCCCTTGGCGCCGGGCTCTGTGGTAGGTTTTGGAAACAGCCCAGGTGGCTGGGCAGAGAATTGGTCCCTGCCCTCCCTGAGCAGAGAATGCCGAGTGACTGCAGGCATTTGCAGCCCAGGATGGTGACGCTGACAGAGGAAGCCCCTGAACCAGAAGGGTGGCTCCAATTAAGCAAAGCTTCCCAGGAGAGGTGACTGTATCTGTCTTGTTCTTCTCAGCTACACCCTCAGCCCAGGGTCACCAACCTGTCCCCGTTTGCCTGGGACTATCTCAGTTGCTGTACTTAGAGATCCACCTCCCTGGAAGCCCCTCAGTTCTGGGCATGCCAGGAGGGTTGGCCACCCTTCCCCCAACCCCTGCTAAAGCACTACGTTAGAAGTGCTCAAAAATCTTGCATGCAAAAATGACAATGGCATTTAACCAAAGCTTGAAAGACACAGGTGGCCAAAGATATGTGTGCAGCCGTGCTGTCCCCGTGCAGGGCACAGGGGACACAGCGGCGAAGGAAGCAGGGTTTGCCTTCCAGGAGCTCCTGCGATGGTGGGTAATCTACACCTAACGCTTAGCTCTGTGACTTGGGCACAGTTCACGCTCAGTAGACGGTGAGCAAATGCATCCTGGGAACCTTGGTCTTTACTGCGTGCTTGCTGTGTGCCGGGAATCGTGCTAACCATTTTACGTGAAACCCCTCGTTCGATTTTCACAATGGCATTGGGAGTTAGACGCGATGTATACGATATAGACTTCACCCCATATTCCGGGCGAGGAAACAGGTGTTCGGGGAGTTCGAAAGATACACCAGGGTCACCCTGGTAGGTGGAGTCACGATTGAGACTTGGTGAGTGCAGCAGACGTTTTGGGGAGGTGGCTGGGAGGCTCAGTCCCAACATTCCCCGGGTGGCTCTGACCCTGTTATCTTTGACGTGGTGGCTTCCCAGGGCTGGGAGGTGGAAGTGTGAGACTCAGGGTTCCTCATGGAACCTCTCCCTGGTTCTTGTTCTTCCTTGGCCGGAGATACGATTTCTGGCCCTCAGTAGTTCCACCTGTAAAATGGGAGGGAGCTGAGTGTGCTCATCCCCAGAGGCTGGGGAGAGGGGCAGGGATGTCAGAGCTGTTGTCTCTGGATCCCCCAGCAGACCCTGTGGTCCAGAATGTTCTCTGTTCAGCCCATCCCCAGGTGGGGCCCCCCCACGGAAGGCGCCGAGAGAGGGCTGACTCAGGTGTGGGCTGGGCCCAGGTATAGCTGTGTGTTCTCATTTCATGCAAAATCCTCCTCCGCTGTGTCCTCCTTTCACCGTATGTCAAAATGATGTAAATTGAGCAACCTACAGCTGCTCCACGAGGCCGCAGGTCTCCAGCTCTGTCATGGTTGTGACACTTATGAGGAAGGAGATTTCACATTGTCCTCGCCTTGGCCTTGCATTTCCAGATATTTATCAAGGACAAAGAAAAGTGTCACACAAGACTTAACTTTCCCTGGTGCGAACACACTTGGGTATTTTCTATTCTATTCCACCCCAAATGCTCTGACCAAACAGGTTACAGGATGAAGAGTAACATCAGGGTTATATTAGACAGGGTTCCTTTCTGTCTCTAGTTTAGGGCTGTTCAAAGGAAAAAAGAAAAATAGAAAGGAAGAGTTTCCCTAAAACTTTCTCCTCCAAAACTTGTGAGTAGCCCAAACCTGTCACCATAGCTAATAAATCATATAGTTCAAAATGGTGGGTGGTAATCTTTTTCTCTACGGGGCTAGCTAGTAAATATTTTTGGCTTTATGGGCTATGCAGACTCTGTTTGCAAATACTCAACTCTGCCATTATTGCTGGGAAGTAGCCGTAGATAATATATAAATAAATGGGCACAGCTTCGTGCCAGTAAAACTTTTGCCAACTTCTGATATACTTCGCACATACAACAATAGCCAAATAGAAAGTAGTAAGTTTGGGGCTTTTTTTACTTTTATTTTTTTGCCTCTCATTTCAAGGATTAAAAATGACTTTACTTCTAGCGAATGTGGGCACACTCACCTATCGTGGCTTCCCGTGGCCAGTTTGACAACTTATGTTGGGAGATGAATTTACAAATGACCCTCCTCTTCCCGACTTAGTCATTGCAGCTCTAGGAATTTTTACCAGAGACATAATCCCCATAGAAAGGAAGATTTATATACACAGTCATCCCTGAATCATTTTGTAATTGCAGCAAATAAATGAGAAAAAACACGGAAGCCGTAACATTGCCACCGAGGTATGGAGGGCAGAATACATTCTGGGGAGATACTATGCAGCTATTTAAAAGCATGCTTCTGATCTAAGCAAAATATGTAGCAGAAAAAATTATAAAAATCTGTTTACATTGCCCAAACACGGTGGCTCATGCCTTTAATCCTAGCACTCTGGGAGGCCCAGGCAGGAGGATCGCTTGAGATCGGGAGTTTGAGACCAGCCTGAGCAAGAGTGAGACCCTGACTCTACTGAAAAAAAAAAAATAGAAAAAATTAGCTGGGCGTGGTAGCACACGCCCATAATCCTAGCTACTCGGGAGGCTGAGGTGGGAGGATCCCTTGAGCCCAGGAGTGTGAGGTTGCTGTGAGCTGGGCTGATGCCACAGCACTCTAGCCCAGGCGACAGAGCAAGACTCTGTCTCAAAAAAAAAAAAAAAAAATCTGTTCACATTGACTTCATCATTATCCACTGATGAGTCATTATTTCATTCAGTTGGAAAATACTTCTCTGAAGAGGAATCTTTTGCTTTTTTGCTGCTCTGCTTTCAAGGAGCTGAGTTTGGGGTTGAGGAAGCAGGGTCAGGGTTGCAGAAGAAGAAAACACCAAAGGACTCAGTCCAGGTGTGGGGAGTAAAAGGGCACCTAGGAATTGGGTTTTGAAGGATGAATAGGAGTTCGTCAAGTTGGGTAGGAGTTCAGGAAAGGAGAACAGAGGAGGGGAAAAAGATGTACTCAGTCCTGGAAGGAAAAGAGGAGCTGGTCAGATTGGGAACAGGGGGAAGTTTGTTCCTGTGGCTAGAAGGTGGGAAGAAATGAAGACAAACATGTTTTGCATGCTGGGTTGGAGTGTTTGAAATTTATCCTGTGTCCATTGATGAACTCGCTCATTCATTCAAGCAAAATTTGCTGTAAATCTACCCGTGCTGGGTGGGTGATCCTGGGGTCCCAGAGTGGCTCAGTGCTCCCAGGCAGTGGGAGGTTTAAAATTAGAAACAGATTCCTCCAGCCACGTGGTTAGCTTGAGGCAGATGGAGGAAAAAGATGCCAAAGAGGGGGCAGTGGGGGGTGCCACAGGGCGGGGTGTGAGGCCTCTGCTTGTTGAGTGGGGAGGCAACATCAGCGACACTGCGCACGGGCCGGGAGAGCAGGGAAGGGTCATCTAGTAGGAACAGAAGTCAGGGGTGTGGGAGGCTCTGGCTCAAGCAGGGCAGGGGCAGAGGGCAAGGTGTGGGCTGCTGCAGTTGACGTTGACCTGGTAGCCTCCAGGAGTGGCCTCCTTCTGGGTCTCTGACAACTTAGGAGAGTTTCAAGTGGTACAGGGGGAAGTTTCAAGGCTCCTCAGCTCCCAGAGCACCTACTGTGTGCTGTGATCCTGGATTTCCTCCCCCGAGGGTCCTGCCAAAGCTTCAGAGGCTCTGCGTCTCATCCTCTGCAGAAAACTCCCTCTCAGACACTCAGGTACAGAACAAAGGAATGGCATTCCTGGCACAGGGAACTGCATAGGCAAAGGCACAGGGGCGGGAAGGAACAGGAGGTGTCTGGAGGCGCTAAAGAAGGGATGAGATCAGAGAGGCTGATCTTCTGAGCTGCCTTGCTGCTGGCCAGTGCAGTGTGGTTCCAGCCCTGGCTGTTCCCCAAATGCTGTGTGACCTAGCAGGAGACCGGCCCCTCTCTGAGCCCCTGGCTGCATGCAACTTGAGATCCAATCACACCTCCCTCTTCTGCCTCCATCCTCATCAATATCCACAGCCAAAGCAATGAATGATGGGGTGCCTGTGGTGTAGCAGGCCGTGCAGAGAGCAAGGTGGACACAGTCCCTGTCCTCAGGGAGAGGCAGACACCATGAGTCGAATAATCACATGCACAAATCCGGTGATCCAGCCCATGACACATCTCGGGGCCCAGATCCAATAGGTCCCTCTCGACTTCTTTTCTCCTTTGGAAAAAAGTGGGTGTCAGTGATCCACATCCTGCTGGCCTCCTGGGGCTCACAGAGGGGCTCCCATCTGAGTCGATGGAGAACAATTTCTTCTTCGTTCAACAAGAACTGATGGAGCATCTGGTATGCGTCTGGTGCTGTTCTAGGCTCTGGGGACACAGCGCTGACCGAAACGGACAAAGCCCCTTGCCCTGGTGGGGGCTGATCTTCTGGGGATAGGAAGACAGACATGAAACCAAAGTCAAGGCTACGGGCTGGCAGGTGGTGGTGGTATGTGCTAAGGAAGAAAATCTCATTCACTCATCCTTTTCTTCAGCTGATATTTCCTGAGCACCTATCCCAAAAGAGGGCAACTATGAGGCCCTAACTCCTAGCACCAGGAAGGGGATAAAATACCTGCTAAACACCCCAGATGTCCGACAGATGACTGGATAAACACAATGAGCTCTGTGCATGCAATGAAATATTATTCAGCCAGGAAAAAGAGGAAATTTGGACACAGGCTACAACATAAACAAACCCTGAAAACATCAAGCCTGCCGAATCACGAAGGACCACACATTGTATATTTCCATTTGTGGGAAATGCCCAGAAAAGGCAAATTCACAGAGACAGAAAGTGGACTCGTGGTTGCAGGGTCCAGGAGAGGATGAAGGATTGAGGATGACTGCCCAGGGGGCCAAGATTTCTTTTTCGGGTGATGAAAATGTTCTGGAATTAGATGGCGGTGATGATTCCATACCTTATGACTATACCGAAAACTATTGAATTGTTCCATTTTAAAAAGAGTGACTTTTATAGTAGGTGATTTATGTCTCAATTTTTAAAAATAGAAATATATATATTTAAAAAAACCCCACAGCTCCTGGTACATCCTAAGCATCGAATACATTGAAGCTATTATTATTAGAAGCAAACCTAATGGTAGAGAGATGTGAAAATGACATTAATTTTATCTGACATTTATTCATGTTATTGAACAAATAGCACTTACTGTAATCTTTGTAAAAATCCCATGAGGTAGATACTCTCATGCGTCCCATTTTACAGATGGAGGAAATCGAAGCTCAGAGAGGGTAAGTTTCTTTCCCAGGGTCACACAGCATGCAAATTACAAGTGTGTGAAAGTTGCAAATGCCCAAACAGGCTGGTCCCAGAGTCTCTCGCTTAACCATGGCACTACGAGGCCACTTGATTACCGATTAACAATCAATCGTATTTATCTCAATTCATGCAATTGAATTTTGTGTCGTGTCTGATGTGCACACCATGTCCCCTGCCTGGCACCAACATTAATGGGCACATGTTGAGTGGATGCAGGTGTGGGGGGAGGGGTTTAACCAATGACAAAAGCCAGGTGTGGGTGGTGGGAGTTTGAGCTTTGGCAATGAGGAGAAAGGGCCAGGTGGTGTTTGGAGATGTTTGTTGACTCAACGGATCCAACACATTTTTCTAGGGTGCTTACAGGTCGCCCCAAGTGAGAGGTGTTAGGGACACCGTCAGGGATCAAACAGAGGTGTCTCCTGTCTCAGAGGAGTCCAGTCCTGTGGTGGAGGGCAGAGACAGACAGACAGACAAGTCAAGAAATGAATGAATGATTGGAATCCTGAAATGAAACAGCATGTGGGGAGAGAGGCTGTTTGTGGGAGCTGGGTGTGGGGGGGCTGCAATGTCAGCTTGGGGTGAATGAGAAAGGGGGCCCCCCACTGCCTTTTCCCAAGGCTGAGGTGAGGGGCCAATTCAGCCCGCTTTCTTCCCTTCCTCCTGCGCTAAGGTATTCATTCGGTCCCCTCTCTGGGCTACTCATTCTACTGGACACTGCCGATAAAACAACAAACAATTCTAGAATAATTGCAACCCCATAATACACAACCACTACAGCACGAGTGCCGGGCACCTGTGTATATTATTTAGGTGCATTCCGTGCACCCATGATTCGCTGCAACAACTTATTGAGCACCTACTGTGTGCCAGGCACTGTCCTAGACATGGGTGGGGGAGTTGGGGCAGGTTTTCGACAGCAGCAGACAAAACAGGCAACACTACCCGCCTGGAAGGTCAGAGGAGGAAAATGGGGAGCATCTTGTCCCCCGAGATCCTGATTGGACACACCTCAAGAAGGCAGGGGCTTTGTTTTCAGGAACAGGTCTGGTCCTTGGGCACAGAGGAATAGGGACTCAAGGAATGGTTGTTGAATAAATGAATGAGCAAGTGAATGAATGAAGGGAGGTGAAGTCACCAGGTGGGGCGGGGACCCAGGGAGACCAGGTCATGTATGTCCAGACTTCGGGGCTGGGCTGGCTCTGGGCAGGATCCCCAATGGGTGTCTCTCCCGCCTCCCAGGTGGGGCAAGAAGCTGGGAACATGGAAGCCCAGCCCAGAAGGGCAGGGACAGAGACTGGCATCGGGGCAGTTGATAACATCAGAGACTCCGGAGCTGGAGCCGCCAGTTAGTCACTGTCTCCACCCGCTGCTCTTTCCTGCCTCTGACACTAGGGACACTGTTGGTGACTCCTGTCTCAGTTCTGCTGGGCTCTGAGCTTGGAATCGCTATACCAATGGCAGGTCCGTTAGTATCTCCCTTGACAATAACGACAATAGCCTTTGCTGTTCCTCCAGCCCATACCACGTTCCTGGCAATGCACATCTTCGAGGCCTGGCCTCGTGCGTGCCCCTCGACGGCCTGCAAGGCAGCACTGACAGTTCCCTCCCCTGTTACTGATGTAGGACAGAGAGACCTGGAGGCATGAGTCACGCAGCCAGGCAGCAGGGGAACCCTGTCTTCATCATTGCCACCCATCTGGTCCTCCCAGCTTTCAAGGCAGGGGTTGAAAGCAAGCTTTGGAGTCCCACAGAGCTGTGCAACCTCAGAGAAGTCACTTCACCTCTCTGAAACTCAATTTCCTCACTGGCAAACGAGAACCAGAAAGTTGTGTGGTCAAAATATGAGAAAGTAACAGCCATGCTGCTTTTCTTTCTTTCTTTTTTTTTTTTTTTTTTTGAGTCTCTCGCTCTGTTGCACCCGCTAGAGTGCAGTGGCGTTCATCATAGCTCACGGCAGCCTCGAACTCCTGGGCTCAAGTGATCCTCCCGCCTCAGCCTCCCGAGTAGCTGGGACTGCAGGTGCATGCCACTATGCCTGGCTAATTTTGCTATTTTTGGTAGAGACAGCATCTCACTATATTGCCCAGGCTGGTCTCAAACTCCTGGCTGCAAGCGATCCTCCCTCCTCGGCCTCCCAGAGTGCTGAGATTACAGGCATGAGCCACTGCGCCCGGCCAAGTAATTGATCCATTGATGACCAGTTGACAGTGAAGGTCAACTGAAAGGTCGACAGGCGAATGACTCCCGGTTGCCTGAAATGCAGCAGGGGGCCGATTGGCTAATGACTGAGGTTTTGGACAGAGTGGGCAGCCCTCCCTTCCCTGCCTCTCCTGTCTGACAAACCCCGTCCCCGTGTCTCTTTCCGCTCCAGTTCAGCAATGTGACCTTCTTAATCTTCGGGCCACTCATGATGTTCCTGATGCATCCCTACGCGCAGAAGCGTTCCTGCTATATCTATGGCATCTCGGGGCTCTTCATGCTCGTAGGTAGGCAGATGCGGGGCTGTGACAGCAGGGACAGTGGGGTGGGGAGGGACGAGCCCCCTGACCGCCCACCCTTGCCTCTGCCACCGCAGGACTGTTCTCCATGTACTTCCACATGACGCTCAGCTTCCTGGGGCAGCTGCTGGACGAGCTCGCCATCCTTTGGCTCCTGGGCGGTTGCTACAGCATATGGATGCCCCGCTGCTACTTCCCCGCCTTCCTAGCGGGGAGCAGGTGCGGCAGGGACTGGCTGTTTGGACAGAGTGGGGCCTGAGTCCTCAGTTGACCCTGCCTGAGCTCACCTGGGCCTCACCCGGGTCTCCTCCCCTGAGCCCCTTTGGGGCCCTTGGAGTCCCTCCCCTGGCCACGCTGGGTCTTCTCCTGACCCTGCCTGACCTCCCTGGGCTCCCAAGGGGTTGTCGGTTTCCTGGAATTCCTCCCTTTATCCCATCCAGACAAGCCGGGACCTTCTCCAGACTCTGTCAGAGCCACCTAGGGGTCCCAGGGCCCCATGCCTAAGCTTACCTGGCCCCAGGGACCCCTTCCTGAGCCTGTCACCCAGGCCCCCTGGAATCTTTCATCTGGCCCTCCTGGGCCCTCCAAGTCTCTCTCTTGACCTGACTGATCCACCCCCACCCAAGCCCCTCTGAAACTCTCCTGGGACTTCCAGGACCCCCCACCTCACCCCATCACCCCCGGGGCCTTCCCCAATCTCTCTTGGGTCCCCAAGAACCATCGTTTGACGTCTCTTAAATTCATCTGGGTCCAGGGATCTGTCCTCTCAGCCCACCTGGGCTCCCCTGAATGCCTTACCTGACCTTATCTGGACCCTGGGAGCCTTCACTGACCCTCCTGGGCCCCCCTGAGACCCTCTCCTCATCCTACCCAGCCCTCCCTGGGTCCCCCTTTCTTTTTATTTTATTTGTTTACTTTCTGAGACAAGGTCTCCCTTTGTCACCGAGGCTGGAGTGCAGTGGCGTCATCATAGCTCACTGCAGCCTCAACCTCCAACTCCTGGGCTCAAGCGATCCTCCTGCCTAAGTCTCCCAAGTATCTGGGGCTATAGGCGTGCATCACCACGTCTGGCTAATTTTTCTATTTTTTTGTAGAGATGGGATCTCGCTGTGTTGCCCAGGCTGGCCTCAAACTTCTGGCCTCAAGCGATCCTCCCGCCTCAACCTCCCCAAGTGCTGGGATTACAGGCATGAGCCACCGCACCTGGCCTGGGTTCCCCTTGAGACCCTGCCTGGGCCCACCTGGGCTCCCTGAGAACCTCTGCTGAGTCCACCTGGGAAACTCAGGACCCTCTTATGAACCTAGCTGGGCTCCCCAGATCCCTTCCTCTTTCTCACCTGCCTCGGCCACAAGGTCTCCGAGTGACCCCACCTAACCCTCCAGGACCTCCCCTTCCCACATGCAGCTGAGCCCCTTTGTCCTCAGGCCCCAGTTCATCCGCCTGGTCTTCATCACCACCATGGTCAGCACCTTCCTGTCCTTCCTGCGGCCCACGGTCAATGCCTACGCCCTCAACAGCATCGCCCTGCACATCCTCTACATCGTGGTACAGGAGTACAAGAAGTGAGTACAGGCTGCAGGTGGCCGGGGGTGCGGCCCCCATACCCGCTCTGAGCCCCGATGATGTTTGCTGTGTTCCAGGCACTGAGTTCTGTTTGACTCCAGGCTCAGGGAGGGGACATCCCTTCCTCAAGATCATCCACTAATGCATGGCAGGGCCAGGATTTGAACCTAAGTCTGTCTGACTGCAGATATCCTTTTTTTTTTTTTCTTTTAAGATCAGGTCTCACTCTGTCTCCCAGGCTGGAGATCATAGCTCACTGCAGCCTTGAACTCCTGGGCTCAAGTGATCCTCCTGCCTCAGCCCCCTGAATAACTGGGAGTACAGGCATGCATCACCATGCCTGGTTAATTTTTTTTTTTTTTTAGAAACAGGATCTTGCTATGTTGCCCAGGCTGGTCTCAAACTTCTGGCCTCAAGTGATCCTCCAGCCTTGGCCTCCCAAAGTGCTGGGATTATAAATGTGAACCTCCACACCTGGCCAAGAGTTTGTCCTTTTGAGGATGAAACCCCCAAAGCATACATATAGGTAGGCATAATTGTCCCTTAAACCTCCATGCACCCATTAACCAGCCACGACACCCGTCAATATTTTGTCAACCTCTGTTCCATATTTCCTCCAGATTTCATACCATTTCACCCCTAAATTTTTCAGGATCTGACTCTTGTGATAAAGAATCAATTTTTCAAACTGTAATAGGTGTTAACAGGACAGAGATGGGGCTCCCGAAAGGGGCTATTTTTTTTTTTTTTTGTATTTTTAAATTTTGTTCCTTGAGAACCACTTGAAGTACAAGTGGGGACATTTGAAGAAAGTTGAATGAAAAGATTATTTACAGTGGAGAAGGCGGAGTGTAGAAAAATCACTAGAATTGTTAAGGATCTTTGTGCTAATAAGTGTGAGAGTCTATGATCATCTGGAGGCCTGGGCCAGCGGGCGATGGGAGTGGAGGCAGGAGGGAATACTTGCAAGAACTGGGAAGGAGTGGTCTCTTGAAGAGAGCCTCCTTGAAGGAGCTGTGCTCTCCAGTCTCTGGTTGCAGCCAGTATAAGGCAGCCCCACAGGGACGAAGCTAGGGAAATCATACTCTAACAGAACCAAATAAATGGTTTCCTGTGGGGCTCCCCATTGGCCAACCCAACTGGGGACCATTGACCTACCCAACTGGGGATCATTAGCCTACCCAACTGGAGACCATTGGCCAGCCCAACTGGAGACCATTGGCCAGCCCAACTGGGGGCCATTGGCCAGCCCAGCTGGGGACCATTGGCCAGCCCAACTGGAGACCATTGGCCAACCCAACTGGGGACCATTGGCCAGCCCAACTGGAGACCATTGGCCAGCCCAACTGGGGACCATTGGCCAGACCCAACTGGGGACCATTGGCCAGCCCAACTGGGGACCATTGGCCTACCCAACTGGAAACCATTGGCCAGCCCAACTGGAGACCATTGGCCAGCCCAACTGGAAACCATTGGCCAACCCAACTGGAAACCATTGGCCAACCCAACTGGGGACCACTGGGCAGCCCAACTGGAGACCATTGGCCTACCCAACTGGAAGCCCAAGGACAAGGGAGCCTGTGGATTTGGCCTACACATGTCACCATACAGGGCACAAGAAGAGAAAGATAGGGATAGATCTAGAGGTTTAGAAAATGGGAGATATGGCTCACACATGTCTAACAAACACTCCCTCCAAATAGTATCTGATACCCAGTTTATATGGACCTCCCCTCAGTTTCTCAAAGATGTCGTCTTATACCTGGTTTTGTTGAAATCAGAATCCAAATATAGTCTTTTAGGTCTCTATTTCATAGCAGTGCCTTCCTCCTTCTCCCTCTCATTAAACCTCTGATTTTTCACAGCAGCTCAGCCACTGGTCATGTAGTGTGATTCGTGGTCTAGATTTGGCTGACTTTCCTGCAGTGTCTTTTAACAAGTTCCCTTATTTTATTCTTTATTTTTTTGTATTTCCTGCAAATTAATTGTTAGATCTAGATTGAAGTGGAGTTTTTTTTTTTTTTTTGCTAGAATATTTCATGAGTGGTGCTGGGTGCTTCCTGTTGCATTCCATGAGAACCCGGCAGCGAGTGATTGTTCCGTATGGAGTGTTGTCAAGGTGGACCAGGATGGTGTCTCTGGGTTCCTTTGTTAAAAAGTTTCCACCTAATGGCTTCAGCAGCCATAGGTACATGCTGCTTTGATTCATCATCTCATTACAGGTTGCAAAAGGGTGATTTGCAGATTCTATCATTCCTTCTGCATTTATTATCTGCATCTCTTCCATCAAGAAGGACTTTTGCTCATCGACCTTGAAATACAGTTTGAACAAGAAAGGCTGGATGGAGGATCGATTCTTTCCCTTTACTTACCAATTTCCAGAGTAATGAGTTGGTGCCACCTTAGCCTTCTCTAGCAGGGAACTAACAAAGTGGATTTTTAAAAAGATTCATGATGAACTCACAGATTTTTATAGCTCTGAAGTATTTCAATTCATTGCAGTCATTATTCTATTTTTTTAAACCTTTTATTTTGAAATAATTACAGATTCACAGCAAGCTGCAAAAATAGCAGAGTCCCATGTATCTTTCTCCCAGCTTCCCCCAATGGCGACATCTTACGTAACCACGGTACAATTTCAAAAGGAGGACACGGATGTCGGTACAATACTGTCAACCAGACTGCAGACTTTGTTCAGATCTCTCCAGTTCTTACTCATTATGCATTCTGATGTTTAAACTGTCCCATTTTAGGCTATGGGCAGAGCCTGTGCTGAGACAAAGTCTGGCTCTGTTGCCTGGGCTAGAGTGAGTGCCGTGGCATCAGCCTAGCTCACAGCAACCTCAAACTCCTGGGCTCAAGCGATCCTCCTGCCTCAGCCTCCCGAGTAGCTGGGACTACAGACATGTGCCACCATGCCCAGCTAATTTTTTCTCTCTCTATATATTTTTAGTTGTCCAGATAATTTCTTTCTATTTTTAGTAGAGACGGGGTCTCGCTCTTGCTCAGGCTGGTCTCGAACTCCTGACCTTGAGCGATCCACCCGCCTCGGCCTCCCAGAGTGCTAGGATTATAGGCGTGAGCCACCGCGCCTGGCCAGAGCCTGCGCTTTTAACCATGAAGTTGCTGTCTCATTCATCTCTGATATGCTTTTTCCCAAGGGACACCAGGGTTCGCTCTACTGTCAGGGGAAGCACAGATTTTTTTTTTTTTTTTTTTTGAGACAGAGTCTCTCTCTGTTGCCCCCGTTAGAGTGCAATGGCATCATCATAGCTCACAGCAACCTCAAACTCCTGGGCTCAAGCAATCCTCCTGCCTCAGCCTCCCGAGTAGCTGGGACTACAGGCATGCGCCACCGTGCCTGGCTAATTTTTCTCATTTTCTGTAGAGGTGGGGTCTCGCTCTGTTGCCCAGGCTGGTTTCGAACTCTCGACCTCGAGTGATCCTTCTGCCTCAGCCTCCTGAGTAGCTGGGACTACAGGTTTCAAACTCCTGGCCTCAAGTGATCCTCCCACTTCAGCTTCCCAGAGTGTTAGGATGACAGGTGTGAGCCACTGTGCCTGGCCTTTTTTTTTTTTACCCTGTCTGTTTTTTTCCTTATGTATTTTTTTCTTTGTATATATTCATGGGGTACAAGTGCAATGTGGCTGTGTTGACACACTGCATTGTGGTGACGTCAGCACTTCCAGTGCATCCATCACGGAAGCAACGCCCCCTGCACCCACCAGCGAGCGTCAGCTCCAAGCAGGGGTCGTGCACCCTCCGCCCTGCACGCTCACTGCGCGCTCCTTCCTTCCTCCCAGCCTCTGAGCCTCATCTCCTCGGAAGGAGGAATTTCCCATCAGCCCCTTCGGGTGCTGCTCTCTGAGTCAGGCCCGGGTCCCCTTCCTCCCTCTCTAGGAGCACCAATAAGGAGCTTCGGCACCTGATCGAGGTCTCTGTGGTTCTGTGGGCCCTCGCCCTGGCCAGCTGGCTCAGCGACCGCCTGCTCTGCAGTTTCTGGCAGCGGATTCATTTCTTCTACCTCCACAGCATCTGGTAAGCACCCGTCCTGGGGTCCAGGGAGACCCAAAATCAGAGAGAATCTCGGGTGTCTGAGCTCAGAGCGAGGGGAGCCTGAGGCATGGGTGTGGGGACGCAAAGGAAGGAGACCCAGATGCGGAGACTTGGGGTCGGGGAGAAGGTCGTAGTCCGTGGCACACCCAGAAGGTCCCTTGGGATGGTCCGCACCCTTGAGAAGGAAGGGTGAGGCCGGCGGCGCGTCGCAACTTCACCGCCTGCCCCTGCGTCCCACAGGCACGTGCTCATGAGCTTCACCTTCCCCTACTGCATAGTCTCCCTGGCCCTGGTGGACGCCAGCTACGAGATGCCAGGGGAAACCCTCAAAATCCGCTACTGGCCTCAGGACACTTGGCCTGTGGGGCTGCCGTACATCGAGGTCCAGCGTGACACCAAGAAGTGCTGAGGCCCGCCAGCCTTGTGACTAGCTAGCTGCCTGCTGGCTTGCCTGTGTCTTGAGGAAGGAGGCCTGGATCAAACCTGAGCCCGAGAGACATTTGCGGGTCCTTTCTCCGTTTGTCCCTTCCCTGTCCTCCTTGTCCTGGGCTGGCCAGCCCCACGGCGGGGGATGGATTTTGTGATGTCTCTGATAGGGTGCGCACATCTCCACTCCGTGACCTGCCCCCGCTGTCTTCTTTCATTTCTTCCTCTGTCTTCCCCACGGCCACTGTCACGTGACCTGGCGGGGCTGGATCCCCAGGTGCTGGGATGACGGATTGATGTGGCGTCACCCAAGGCTTGTTTGGGTTTGTTCTCTGAGCACCCTTATAAACACTGGTGGTCCCTACCAGATCTGGATCTGTCTTTGGCTGTGGCAGTGTGCCGGGTACTTGGCGGGGGCATCCCAGAGAACAGACGTGACTTCCAGGCACCTCATTCTACACCCACACACGCGTGCATAGACCTCGCAGACCCTCCCACGTGCTCCCGTGGGCTTGTGAGGTCCTCAAGTTCACAGCCGAGGAAAACAGAGACCCAGTCTGGGCAATCTGGATGCTCTGGGACATCCCAGAGGCGTGAGGGTGGCCAGCAGAGACTCTCAAGGCAGTGGCGGGGTGGCGGAGGAAGGATGGTTTCCATGGCGGTAAAGAGCACAGGGCTTGCAGACAGGCAGACCTAAGTTCGAGTCCCTGCGTCACCACGTTGTAGTTGTATAATCCTGAGGAAGTGGTTTTTCCTGCCCCTGAAGCTCAAGCACCTTTTCTGCAAGATGGAAATAATATTCCTTCCCTCATGGGGTTTCTGTGTGGATGAAACAAGCTAACATATGTGAAGTGCTTAGCAGAGAGTCTGACAAACATCCATCCATCCTCCATCCTTTAGCTCATCCACCCGCTAGGTTGGCCATAATCAAAAAAAAAAAAAAAAAAAGCAAACAAACACCACCTCCCCCCACCCCCCATGGAAAATAGGCGTTGGAGAAAAGTGAAGAAATCAGAACCCTCATACACTGCTAGTGGGAACATAAAATGGTGTAGCTGAGGAAAACAATTTGGCAGTTCCCCATGAGTTCCATTCATGTCTTGATGAATGGATGGATCAACAGCATGTGGTATAGCCACGCACTGGAACATCACTCAGCCATGAAAAGGGACGAGGCTCTGACACAGGCCACAGCGTGGATGGACCTTGAGGACATTGTGCTCGGTGAGAGATGCCAGACATAGAAGGACGCACAGTGTGAGACTCCATGTATATGAAACGTCCAGAACAGGCAGAGCCACAGAGACGGGACGTGGATTCGTGGGTGCCAGGGGCTGGGTGGGGGGACAGGGAGTGACTGCTGACGGGGTTGGGGCTTCTATTTGGGGTGATGAAAATGTCTTGGAACTAGTTAGAGGTAATGGTTGCACAACACTGAATATTCTAAATGCCACTGAATTGTACTCTTCAATGGGGTTAATGGTTAATTTTATGTCAAGTAAATTTTATATCAATTAAAAATTTGGAAAGCTCCCAGAGTCAATCACGGATGCGTTTGGGTCGTGGGCTCCCCCCTTTGAACCAATCCCAGTAGCCAGAGGGATGTAGTCCTTTGATTGGCCAGGCCCGGGCATGTGACTGATCCCTGGGGTTGGGGGAGGAGGGAGAGAGGGAGGGGGTGAGAGGTTCCCCCTCCCAGACTACGTTGACTGAGAGTCACGAGAGAGGGCCAGTGGGGGCTGAAGTCCTCCCTCAAGCTTGAATCCTGTCATGGCTTGGCACTCTCCCAGAAGGGGGCTGCCATTTTTAAATTTCTACAGAGGTATCTTACGTTGGCCCTGGGAGGAACCCTCCAATCAGGGACTATTACCAGAAAAAAGGGGGGAATGAGGCTAAGAGAGGGAAAATTCTAAATGTCTAATGTATTGCCTTTTTTCTGGGGAAGTGCTTGGTTTTTACCTATTTTTGCTCTGCTCCCAAACTATTCATGGCTCCGTAGAAGGGTCACACGCCCAGTATGACATTCAAGGTCTTCTCCAAGTTGGAGTCACTCTGGGGTAGGTCTCTACTGACTGGCCACAGGGTTCTGCTTGCAGCCTCATCACAGTCAACCTTGCTGTGAGTACGTTTCTGGCTGGCTGGGGGCTGGACTGTCTATGGGGTGAAACGTAGGGGAATACCAAATGCCAAGGTCTCCCCTGGGGTACAATGTAGGTTATTCAGGTGATGGTTACACTAAAAGCCTCAACTTCACCATTATCCACAACACCCATGCACGTGTACCTTTTAAATTTATAAAAAAAATCTTTTTTTAATTAAAAAAAAAAAGTCTCCGTCTTGGGTGCAAACAAACTGAACCACGAGAGGGCGGTAGAGACTTAGTGTAGTGGCCGTTAGTGGCAGATTGGAAATTGGATCGCAAACATCCAACATGTTACTTTGTAGCGGTGAGATCTTCTACACCACCTCTGTGTCTCAGTTTCATTGTTTGCAACATTGGGAGAACGTGTTCAATAGTTGCTAAATAGATTTAACACCACCCGTCATTCGTTCTGCCAAATCCTCAAATTATCATCTGCTATACGTTTTTCTTTAAATCTACCCTGCTTACATCGATGTATTTAAAGAGGAAACATTGTGTCACCTCGATAAAGAGTTTGTCAGATCAAAAGTAGCCATATAATTAGATACAATAACAACAAAAAGTGTTACTATTTTAACTGCAGCTCAAGTGATTCTTAAAGCAGGCTGCAGATAGGAGACGATGTTCCTGTCCTATTCGAGACTAATAAAACCAGAATCCTTGAAGGTGGGGCCTGGGGACTGGTATATTTTTTTTTTTTTCTTTTTGAGACAGGGTCTCACTCTGTTGCCCAGGCTGGAGGGCAGTGGCATCATCATAGCTCACTGCAACCTCAAACTCCTGGGCTCAAGCAATGCTCCCACCTTGGCCTCCCAAGGTACTGGGATTGCAGGGGTGAGCCACCAGGTCTGGCCCATTTTAACCATTTTTGAATCGCACAGTTCAGTGGCATTAAGCACATGCATATTATTGTGCAACCACACCGCCCTCCGCCTCCAGACCTCTCTCATCTTCCCAAACTCACTCCCCACCCCCCTCCCCAGCCCCTGGCACCCACCATTCTACTTTCTGTCTCTGTGAATCTGACGACACTAGGGACCTCCTGTGAGTGGAATCACACAGGATTTGTCCTTTTGTGTCTGGCTTATGTCACGGAGCATTATGTCCTACAAGGGTTCATTTATGTTGTCGCACGTGTGCAAATTTCCTTCCTTTTAAGGATGAATAATATTCCATTGTATGGATATACATTGCGTTTGTCCGTTCATCTGTCAGTAGACACATGAGTTGCTTCCCTGTTATTCTTTTTGATGCTTAAAGGGTTCTACCTCAGCCAGTGGGAGCCCAAGGGATGCAGTTTTGAAAATCCCCATCAGTTCAGAACATAATTTAAGGGTAGACTCCGGCTGGGCATGGTGGCTCATGCCTGTAATCCCAGCATTCTGGGAGGCCGAGGCGGGAGGATAACTTGAGGTCAGGAGTTTGAGACCAGCCTGAGCAAGTAGGAGACCCCCCCACACCCCGTCTCTACTAAAAATAGAAAAATTAGCCGGGCTTGGTGGGACCTGTAGTCCCAGCTACTAGGCAGGCTAATGCAGGAGGATCTCTTGAGCCCACGAGTTGGAGTCTGCAGTCAGCTAGGCTGGCGCCACTTCACTCTGTCACAGGCAACAGAACGGTGTGGAGGGCTGAGTTCCTGAAGCTCATCTTTGCAACAAATGTACCCTGAAGGTCCTTCCTGCAAGTTTCTCTCAGACAGATTGCTATCTCCCTTCCCATTTTTGATCCTTTACCTGGGGCAGCGGTTATCAAAGTGGAGTGAGCCTCAAAACCATCTGCAGGGCTGATTAAGCTACTGACTGCTGTCCAAGCCCACTGAGTTTCTGATTCCATCAACAAGGGAGGAGACCAGAATTTGCATTTCTAACAGAGTAAGTACCCAGGTGATGTTGACACTGCTGGGGACCACTTAGAACCACTGATCTACTTACATCCAGTTATAGGATTAAAAAAATTTTTTTTAGTTAACTTTCATTATATTTGAAAAGATTTTTTTTTAAGTTGTACCAACATCGGAGTTGCTGCTTATTTTCTCAGCATGGTCTCCATTTTTTTTTTCCTTTCCAGCAAGACCTGCCCTAGATTAAAAAGCATGGTAGTGTTACCATGACAGCAATCTGGCCTTCTTCAGAGTTTTTGTCTAGACTTACTTCCATTCCAAAGTTATTGATTTTCCGGCACTGATCTTCAGTGCAAAGCACCAGTGCTTGACTGACACTTAAATGAGAAGTGGCGGGCAAAGCAACCCAAACAAACTCAAATAACCCAATTTTTAATTAGAAGAAGGAATTTAAAATAACTGCAGAAGGGTCCCCCAAGTCGCAAGCAGACAGACGTCTTACTGTGTGAGGAAAAGGTGGCTTGCAAGATCTTGAAAGAGATGGGGGTATGCCTGTTTCCAACTTAAATACGGTTTACAAGTGGCTGTAAAATTTTGTGATCCTAGGTAATTTAAAAATAGTTTTTTGGGGGACCGGGTGCGTGGCTCACACCTGTAATCAATCCCAGCACTTTGGGAGGCCGAGGTGGGAGGATCACTTAAGGACAGGAGTTCGAGACCAGCCTGGGCAACATAGCAAGACCCTGTCCCTACAAAAAAATTAAAAGCCAAAATTAGCCAGGGTTGGTGGTGGGCACCTCTCGTCTAGCTACCTGAGAAGCTGAGGCAGGAGGATCCCTTGATTGAGCCCAGGAGTTAGAGTTTACAATGAGCTATGATCTTATCACTGCACTGCAGCCTGGGTGATAGGGTGAGACAATGTCTCTTAAACGAAAAATTGTTTTTTGGAGGGATTAACATTATTTAAAATTTCATGGATAAAATGAGACCCTCTCTTTAACAACTTTATTGACAAATAATAATTGTATGTATTTATGGGGTACAATGGGATGGTTGGATACATGTACACATGGTGGAATGAACAAATCAGGATTATTAACATATCCATCACGTCGCATACGTCTCATTTCCTTGGGGTGAGAACATTGGAAATTCACTTTTAGCAATTTAAAAATACACAGTACATTATAACATAGTAACCTTGCTGTGTAATAATAGATCACCAGAATTTATTCATCTTGTGTAACCGAAAAAAAAAATGAGGCTTTCCCGATCATTTCGACGGAGCACGATTTCAAATTTGCATCATTCAAAATCGCCTAAAGTAGAACCACACAGTACTGTCCTTGTCCCTATTTTACAGATGGGGAAACTGAGACTCAGGGAGCGGGGAGAGAGAGGCTGACCGGCCTTGCCAAAGTAGATCCACGATTTAGAAAATTAATCTCCGGTTTCAGAGCCCGGGGCTCATTCCATCACATAGTAGCTATACGTGGTCAGGAAACAAGTGTCCCTGAGGCTCCCTGCCCGGAGCTCGAACCCGCAACTTCGGCTGCGACCCGGGAAAGCTTCTGCCCCGGGATGTAGCGGCCACGCGGCAGCGCCCCCTGCGGGCCGCAACGCGCAGGCGCGGCGCGCCCGGCCGCCCCCGCCCCCCTCCACGTGCGGCGCACACCTCGCGCTCCGCTCGGCTCTGCTCGCCTCGCGCCTCCCTCCCTCCCTCCTCCCGCCCCCCCGCTCCCGCCTTCCCATTGGCTGCGGGCTTCGTCCCTCCGACCGCAGCCCGGCAGGCCCCCGCCAGGCCGGAAGTCCCGCCCCACGAGAGGCAGTTCTCGCCGCCGATTGGTCCAGTTGGCTGTCCGTCGGGGCGGCGGGCCCGAGTCGGCGGCGGGGGCCCGTGGTCGGTGCGCGACCCTGACTGGCGGTGGTTTCCGGTTCCGCGGGGCTGGCGGGCGGGCGGGCGGCCGGGAG
>NW_012147964.1:907122-977155 GCF_000956105.1 Propithecus coquereli
GGCCCTCCCCGGTCCCAGCCTCCCTGCCCCCGCCCTGCGCCCGTCTGCCCCGCTTTGTGCGCGCCCGCAGCTCCCCGGGCCTTTATGTGGGGCGGGGGCGCCCCTCCCCCATCCGCGACCCCCAGCCCGGCCGGGGCGCCTCGGACCTCCTTGAAGACCTTAGCCTGGCCCAGAGTCCCCAGGGACGGCCTCGGGGACCCCAGCCTGGCCCCAACCCCCCTGGGACGCCCCTGGGGAGCCCAGGCTGGCCGAAAGCACCTTGGGGGATCCTTCTCGGAACCCCGGTCCCACCCAGAATCTCCTGAGACACCCCTGGGAACCCCGGCCTGACCTAGAGTCCGCACATCCAGTTCTCGGGATCCCTTCACACTCCCCGGATCTGTCCTGCACCCTTTTCCCCCCTTTGGGTCCAGGGCCAGCCTGTGTGTCCTGTCCTCTCTGGACCCTTCTTTCTGCGTCGCCTCAAACTCCCTGACCCCCTAACCTGCCACCTGTCCTCCCCTAAACCTTAGCTCAGGTGTGAGTCCCCGCAGGACCCCTGGGACCCTGGTCTGCAGCCTTCCCCTTCGTTGAGCCCAGGCCCAGCCTAAACGTCCCTCATGCCCTACCTGGCCTGCCCCTGCCTCAGTTGGAGCGTCCCTTTCCCCTCAAAGCCTGGCCCCGGCTTGAGCTCCCTCTGACTTCCTGGGACCCAGCCTTTCCTCCGTAGCTACAAGGACTCAGTCCAGTTTAGTGTCCCCTTCCTTTGGACTTGGGTTCACTTCTTCAGACTCCTTAGAGGCATCCTCCTGCCTCAGCCCCCTTCTGGTTCCAGGCCCTGCTCACCCTCCCTCGCACCCCAGTGCCTGAGGACTGTCTCTTTCACGTCTTCTCTTAGACCAGGACCAGGGGCAGTTTCTTCTCTGACCTGGAGCCCCTAAACCCTTCAGACCCCAACTGCCTGCCGTTCCTGTCAGCTTGGGCCCTCTTTGCAGCTGGGATCCTGGTTTGTGCTTCCCCACGTTTAACCCCAATCCAGATCTCTCTCCTCCATCTGGTCCCTGGCTTCACAGTCCTGCAGTCTCTGCGGAGCCACACGCCTCTCCTTACGTTCAGGGTCTCCCATTCATCCCAGCACCTCTGCCTGACGCGTGTTTCAGCTACTACCCTCTCCCTCCCTCCGCCTCGTTTCTTGCTCCTTCCCCGAGATCCTAGAGCCTCAGTCTAAACCCAGGGTGGGTTCCCCTCCCTGTACCTCCTGACAGCTCCTTCCCTTCCATCTGTGTAGGTTCCCTTAAACCCGAGGCCTTTCTGGCCTCCGGCACCCCCTGCACCCAACTCTGTTGCCTCTTCTTCGATACCCAGGTCCCTTCCCCTCTCCCTCAAGCGCAGAACTACTGCTGCCCCCAACACAGGATCATTTCTTCCCCCCGTCCCTGCTGCCCCAGCTTTCAGGGGCGCCAGGCCAGGAAAGGTGCTGTGGGGGTGGTGGCTGCAATCTCCGCCGTTAGCGAGGGCAGGTTGGGGCGTCCCTGGCTCTGGCGCCACTGAGGCGGCTCTGTCTGGTGAGGCGCTGTGTGGTTTCAGGGTGGGGGGCAAGGGCGCTCCCTCCTGCCCATCCCGCTGCCTGTGGCACAGGGTCATTGAGGCGGGTGGCATGTGCTTCTGACACCCACTCACCATGGTTTCCCTTTTGTCTTTGGTGTTGCCACCTTTCTCTTAAGAGGTAAGGAAGAGTTTCCAGCAGTTGACTGGTGGATTTCCCCAGCGTGGTGTGAGTTGATTTTCCTTGAAGGGACGGAGCATCTTGCTTCCAATGTGTATTGAGTTAGAAACCCAAGCACAGTGTACCTTCAGTGTCTGCTTTCAATGAAGCCCACCTCTGGGGAAGTCTTGTTAGGTACACAAAGGCGTAGAGTGTGGCCACGACTCTCACCCCTGAGTCCCCAGGGGTGATGTCTTCATTTGAAGTGTGTCCTTTCTCCTTGTGATGTGCTAGGCTGTGGAAGTCTGCGCGGCCGTCACTCAGAAATAGGTGGCATTCTTGGTCTGTGACAGAGGGAAATAAAGGTCTTGGTTCAGGCTGACAACAGGGAGAGCTAGACTTGCACTGCCCAGTGGGACAGCCACGAGCACCTGTGGCTACTTTAAACTACAATGAAAAATTTAGTTCCTCAGTCACACCAGCCGCATTTTAAGTGCTCAGTAACCACCACTACTGAGCTGCCGGCCACTTTGCTGGGCAGCATGGACCCGGCATTTCCATCATTGCAGAAAGTTCCACTGGACAGTGCTGGTCCACATCTTTGCAGAAGTATTTGCAAGGGAAGCTGGTCCCAGAGGGAAGTGTGCGTGGACCCACAGTCTCATTCTCCTTCCCCAGCTGTGTTTGCATGCAAATTTGGGAGAGGCCCAAGAACTCTGTCCCTTCTGAACAGAGCCAGAGGCCCCTGGGGAAACAGCAGAAAATGGTGTCTTTTACCCAAGTAGGTGAGTTGGCGGAGAGCGTCCCAGCGTGACTTTTGGCTCCGGGAAAAAATGCTGGTCTCCTTCCCGCCCCCCCAGATGCCACAAACCTGTAAATGCTTTATAGTGGGAGCAGCGTGACTAGGTGGAAAGTGGCTGGCTTCTGGAAGCTTCGATTCTCTCCTGCGTGTTTTACTTTCCTCTGGGACTTTCAGATTCAGCTAAGAAGTGGGATTTCCCAGTTTGCTCTGGGCTCCCACCTTCTCGGCATTGACATTCCACGGCTGGGAAACAATCTTTCTGGGTCTCTTTGCTCCAACCCTAACCCACATGTTTCATTCCCTGCCCATCCCCCAAACCTGTGCTGGTTTTGTGTTATTTTTTTGGCAGGGGCATGAATGAGTTCTTCGCTCACTTAAGGGTCGTCTCTGGGAGGAGTGTGGTTTATCTCCAAGGTTGGGGCCGGGAGGAACTGGGATGTGACATGATGTGACATGGATAAGGCCAAGCAGATGCTGAAAAGATTGGGGAAGGATCCGGGAGCTGGTCACTGGGACCAGGGTTGCCCGGGGAGCTGGGAGGTGGTGTCTGCGTCTGGGCGGCCGTGTTCTCCAAAGGGACCAGAGAGTGCCCGCGTCACAGAGGACTGGGGTGGGGCAGCCCAGGCAGATCAGATGGTCAGATTGCTGCTTGCCAACTCTTCAGTGTCTCCTGAGTTTGGATTTGAGAGCACCACCTTGTCATGGTCCTCTTTGGAGGGGAAGATTAGTTTCTGATAGTGGTGGCCTCAAGCAGCCGCCAGCCGCCCATTCTACAGACGTGGAAATGCAGGCCCAGGAAGTCTCGAGAGACAAGTCAAGGCCTGGTAGGATTCTTTCTCCAAACCTATCGTAGGAAAGCTCGGAACTACCCAGAGCACTGACTTGGGGGTGACAGATTTCCTCCCCTGCTCCCAGCACTAAAACTGCCTGGAAAGTCAACCTGCCAATTTCCTGTCCTTAAGTTAGTGTAGCGTAAAGTACTCGAGAGCAGGGACCAGAGTCCTGTTTCCCTGCGTGTCCGCTGTAGTGTCTAATGCAAGGTTTTGCGCTCAGCTTTGCCAACTGCTGGTTAAATAAGAGTCCCTTTGCAACCAGGCGCGCCTGGTCTGATGACAGATGACTTTATTGGGGTTGTGTAGATTCAAAAAATCCTCCAAGACTGCCTCCCCCCCGCCCCTGGAGAACTTGGGAGACACTCGGCACACTGTACGTCTGTGGGTACCTTGTGTGGAAGTCCTCTGTCCCAGCCTCTCCTGACAGTTTGGTGTGTTTGCATATCCACACGGTCTGCACCCCCATCCTTAGAGAGTTTCCAGAGAGAAATTCATCAAACCCCTCCTCGTCCCTTTGTCATTAACCTTGTGCCCTGGGTCAGAGGGACAAGGAAGGGGGCTGTGCTGGCCACCAGCCCCCCAAGTGCCAGTGGTTGGAGGACCAGGGCCTCAGGCAGCTGTCAGTGAGAGGTCCCTGCCCTCCGCTTTAGAGGACTGTTGCAGAGGAGATCCATGATTCCCCGTCTTTCTTACATCCTCATTCCGTGGCTACTCCCAAGAATCCCCCCCCCCGGGCCCTGGAGGGAGAAAGTTCCGCAAAGAGTATTTTGTCTGGTCCTGTTTTTCCGTCGCTCCACGGGATGTTTCAGGCCCCGTCACCTTTTCCCGTTTGCGCACGTGTGGGTCCTGTTGCCAGCAACCGCGCTAGGTCCAGGAGGACCTCGAAATTAATTCGGGCTGAAGAGGGAAAAGACTTCAGTGCGCCCTCCTCCTGGGAGGGGAGGGGATTGCTGCATCAGAGGGAATTAGAGGCAGTAGCCAAACTCCAGGCATAATTATACCACTTGGTAAATGCGAGTTCCCAGAGGAAAGGGCATCTGTTGAAAAGTATTCCCACCAGAAAATCAGGGGAAATCTTAACAGATAAACTAGTTGTTAAAGACCTGCCTTCTGGGGCCCAGGCTTAGGGCAGGGCTTGCAGGGAGTGGGGTGGTTGAGTGGGGAAAGGGCCTGGACTCGAAGGAGCTGTTGGAACCAGGCAGGCGCTTTTCTCTTTGCCAGGTGAGGCCGGCCATTGCATCCACACCTGGGAATATCTGTACTCAGTAGTGCAGAAGTGCCTCAGAAGCCGCCCGCCAGGATCCGTTTGCCTGGCTCGCCTGATTTAGGATTTGGGCCCTTTGGTTCCAAGTGCCCACTGCCAGCTGGCCTGGAGAGAGGATAGTGTCCCATTGAGGCCCTCTGCCCACACCTAACTGTCCCCAGATGGCCCTCGCAGGCCTTGTGCTGCCTCCCCTGTGCACTGTCTTTCTGATGATTTCCGAACGTTTAAAACGGCTGATGCTTTCTGGGGCAGTCACAGAATGTTCCCCTGTGTTCTGCGCTTCTGTTGGGGAGCGGACGACAGGGTGATCCCAAAAGTGTAAGGAAGGGGCAGCCGCTGAGGCCAAGCCCCCGGGGTCATTTCCAGCCACCCATTCGGAGGTTCCTCGAAGTGGCCTCCATGCAGCCGCGGTCCTGGTGCCTTAAAGGAACTTGCTGGGGTTGAGGCTGCTGTGTGGAAAGTTGGGGGACAGCTAATGACGAGCCAGGTTCGTTCATTCCCAGATATCCTCGAGAGCTCAGCCTGACTGTCGGTTGACCTCGGCGGCCAGGCACCCTTCCTGGAGAAACAGCTAATTGATTTGCTTCAATTCTTTGGTCCTAATGGCCAGGGAAGACGTCCAGGTGGAGTGGAGGAAGGAGGGGCGTAACCCTTGGCCATGGAATTGGCTTCGCCTTGCTAATACATTCTCATGACTTGACAAGTCCGAGGACTTGGCCGGGACTTAGGTGCCTGCCTCCAGTGAATGTAGCTCGAGTGTCTCACTGAATCAGAGACTGCTTTTTATTTTTACTACAATGGCACAGAATCTGTGTTTCCCCACCATCTTCATTTCCGAGAAGATTCCAGCATTCGGGGAGAAGGCCCCAGAGTGCAGAGGCTGGGTGCTGGGACCTTGAATCTGTTGGCTGAGTCTGCGGTGTGCCCTTAACCGGGGGTGTTGAGGCTGAAACTGGCGCCAGCCCCGGGCCATAGATGTCACCCGGGCAGTGCTTTGGGCACGGCCTGCCGGCTGCAAAGATCACCCGTTGCTGCCTTGGAACCTTCCTGTTTACTTTGGCCGCCGTGGCCGAGTGCTGGTGCTTACATTTCTGCCCATCTCCAGTGGAACTGTGGTCTTTCGTGCTTTCACAACAACTGCCCTGCCGCCTGTGGGCCCTGGGTAGGAACTCCGTGTCATCAAAAATGCCGAGAAGTCAGCCAAGGTCTGAGCAGCCAGATCGAATAAGTCAACCCGAGGAGACGGTATCATCGTGTAGGAGTTACCTCTCAGAAGCCGAAGCCGCTTTCCAGCGTAGTGGCGGTGGTGTCCTGATGATATGTGTTTAGTTTTCACCTGTAACTCTGCCAGCAATTCAGGGTTTGTCTTCCTGTCTCTCAGCATGAGCACAGGTCAGGGAGGAAGGCAGAGGCCCACGTCTGCAAGCGTACGTGGTGATTACAGCCTATTAGGGGTAATATAAATATTGTTTTGGGTTTGTTTGTGTTGAATGTTCTCCATATGCAGCGCTACTCAAATAGAGGCTTGCGGTTGATTTGAGTATCAGTTGTTTATCCAGACGTTCAGCCCTCGTATCTAGCTTTCGGCTGGGTATTTTCACCTGAATTCCACAAATCCTCAGTGCCTGGGCTTTACGAGGGCACCGAGCTCCCGTCCCTGCCCCTCCTACCGTCGCTGGCGTCCCCGCTGCCTGGATCTTGGAGTTGTTTGAATCTCTTCCACTGTGGGGTTCTGCCAGTTTCCCCTATACCAGGCTCTATTTAATCTCCGTCTCTCTCTCTTTTTTTTCCCCCTTCAAGACGGAGTCTTGCTCTGTCGCCCAGGCTGGAGTGCAGTGGTGTCATGATAGCTCACTGCAGCCTCAAACTGCTGACCTCAAGCCATCCTCCTGCCTTGGCCTCCCAGAGTGCTGGGATTGCAGGCGTGAGCCACGGTGCATGGCTTATTTATCTCTTTTCCCAGCCACTCCCCCTGCGTCCTCTGGGTGGCTGGCTGGGCTGCTCGCCTGTCTGCCCTGGTCTGCCTCTCCGGGCCTGTACACAGATTGCCCGAGGACTTTGACTCAAACTGCGTTTCCTCGTCTCTGTCACCCTCTTCTCATTGGTCCTCGTTTCTGTTGTGTCCGATCTGCACATTCCGCCCAGGTCCCTGCCCCTCCCTGCGGTGTGCCTGGTCCCTGGTGAGTCCCTGCTCCCTCTCCCTGCGGAGCCCCAAGTGGACAATTGTCCTGAGCCAGGGGAGCTCCTTCTGCCGTATTGTTTTTCAATTAACTGATTTTTTAATTGACAAGTAAAATTGTATATAGTTATTGTGTACAGCATTTTTAATTAATTTTTTTAAATTGCATCCCTCCTATGCCTCATTTCTTTTTTTTTTTTTCCAGAAACAGAATATTTATTTTAATTGCAAGTACCCACAGAAGGTTTACAAAAGTCAACCCTACATTAGGCCAGAGAGCGTATTCCAAAAAGTAGAAATAATGCAAACTGCATTCTCTGAAAGTGATATTTAATTATGTCTGTTATTTTTCAAGTTGGAAATGAGATGAGAAAGACCTAGAGGCATTGATCCGTCAAGCCCTCGAAAGTTTACTAACATCGTATCAAGCACTACTCCATGCCAGGCCTACGCCTTATTTCTTACGCCTGGCTTGCTGCACACTCAGAGCCCAAAACCTCTCTTGCCAGCTCTTCGGTGGCTGGAACCTCTTTGTCCTTATCTGCCTCTTTGGCCCTTCCTCCTGGGAAGCACCACCGAGAACGCCCTGACCTGGAAGGCTCTCTGGTTTAATTAATCCAGTGTTTTGGGGCCTCGGGTATGGTGGTTCCAAGGTAGAAGTTAAGAGGATGAACGAGATGTGGTTCCTGCTGCCAAAGTGTTCGCAGGGGCCTCAGGGGACAGCAGTAGATAGCCCAGGAGTGAGGGACAGGACGAAGTGGGTGCTGTGGAGACCGTGAGGGCATAGTTGGTCTCTAGTGTGGGCCAGAAAGGGCCCTGGGGAACGTAGCACACAAGCTGGAACCGAGGGATGAGTAGAGTTTCAGGATGGGTTTAGGCAGCCCCGGCTGCAGGGTTAGAAGAAACGAAGGCAGATAGGAGTGGACATTCCCGGAGTGTTTCGGGCTGGCCAGCATCAGATTGAGCTGGAACACAGGGCGTGTGCGTTTCCTGTGTTTTCTCAGTTCTGGGACTCGAAGACATGCCATCAGCTTAGGAACGACTTCTGTGTGCGTGTGTGTAATGTGCATGCACGCGGGGGCTCAAAACACAAACCTCGCACGGACCGTCAGTGCATTCTGACTTCAGAGGGTCAAACCGCGAAAGGAAGATGAGTGTTTCAGACTGGAGGAGACACACGCGTGGAAGATGGGAGGTGTGCCGAGGGGCTTGGGCTTCATTCTGAGGGAGCCGCAAGCCATCGGAGCATTAAAACGGAGGCGGGGGGTTTGGAGGGCAGGCAGTAGGATCCATCCGTGCTGCTTTCATCGAGTGACAACTGAGGGCAGAGAGGGAGGGAAGCCAGTCGGGCGCTGGAGCACTCAGCCAGGGGCAGGGGGCCTTGGAACGCCAGACAAGAGACAGGTACGGGAGCGATCGCAGCCACGGGGACGCACGTGGGCAGCTGGCGAGCAAGAGGGTTGGAAGGCGCAGTCGGGAGCTGTCTGGTGCGGGCCCCAGCGGGCGGCTCCGTGGGAGTTTCACTGGGAAGTGTGGGACTCGCCGCGGCCCGCCTGGCTCCTGGTTATCTCAGCGCTTAGAAACAAGTGCGCAAGTGTCCACTTGGCCTCCGCTTCGTTTTGTAACTTTCTTGTATTTGATACGAAGTGTCCGTGCTGTATCTTTTAGAAGCCTGGGAAGGATGTCACAGACCAGGGTGGATGTTTGCTGTAGGTTCCCTGTCCGTGGTTTCGGCCGACCCAGGTATTCAGAGTGCTTCGAAGGCTTGTGGCTTTGTGCTCGGTGGAGTGGAACGGGCCTGGGCTGCCTACGTTTCAGGGCAGAGCCTCAGACTCGTGCATGGCGAAGGGAGCTTGACTGCCGAGGCTGCACCTCCACTGGGACCTGTCACCAGGTGGCCACGGGGTCGCCTCTCTGTTCTCACTGGGAACCGCCCGTTCTGCCAGGGTTTGAGCTGGCAACTTAGGGATCTCAAGGGTCCCCCAGGAGGCGTCTAGGATGGGTGGGGATGAAAGTGCTCGGCTCAAGGCGCTCAGGAGGCTTGGCCAGAAAGGAGACAGAGTGGGCAAGTGGGCCGGCCCTCGGGTTACACAGGCCTAGGCTCAGGTCTGGTCCCTGCTCCTCACTGGCTGAGCGACCTCGTGCGTCCTGCTTAGCAGCTCGTTCTCGGAGCCTCGGTTTCCCCATCCGTGACATGAAGTGACTGCCCTGCAGCTGCACGGTTGTATCCAGGGAGACCTTGGTGGGGGGTTCCAGCTCCGGGTGGGCAGACGGTCAACCATGAGAGCTGAGCCAGCGCAGCCGTTAGCAAGGTGGTTTCTGATGGTGAGGAACGCTGAGAAGGAGGGACGTCGCCGTGATGAGATGATGTGGGTGGTGGTGGGTGCTTTCGGATTGGGTGGTCAGGGAGGTGACGCTCAAACAGAGCTCAGGGACGAGAGAAGCACCAGTGTGGGAAGTCCAGACAGAGGGAACCACAGTGCTGTGGCCCAGAGGCAGGCGTGAGCTGGGTGGATTTGAGCACCAGCCAGGAGGCTGTGCAGGTGGGACAGAGGGGCGGGGGGCCTTCAGGGCCTGCGTGGGCTTGCCAAGGGGAGAGGGCGCAGGGTGCACTAGGCACAGTGTGGTACACTCCCAGTTCCCGGAAGCTATGCCCATTCTCTGTGCTGGTTTGGAAGTGTATCGCCTCTCGAAGAGTCTTTCTCTTGAGTGTAGCCAGCATCGAAAGTGCCCGGTAGGTGAAGCGGCAGGACAGCCGGCAGCCCCCTGCCTTGGGCCTCGTGCTGACCCCATTCTCGCCTCTCTTTCCCTCCAGTGCACCGTCCAGGTCAGATTAGAGCTGGGGCACCGCGCCCAACTTCGCAAGAAGCCCACCACGGAGGGCTTCACCCACGACTGGATGGTGTTTGTCCGCGGCCCTGAGCAATGTGAGATCCAGCACTTCGTGGAAAAGGTGGTCTTCTGGCTGCACGACAGCTTCCCCAAGCCCAGACGCGGTGAGTGGCTCCCAGCCTTGAGTCCCCGTGGCACTGACCTGTGTGACTTCACTCCTGCAGAGCCCTGTTCCCACCCTGCCCCCCGGGAGCAGCAGGACCTCCATGCGGGGAGACTCCGGCTAGTCCCACAGTGTGAGGGCATCCAAGCCCCTTCTCGTCCTCCTCCAGCTGTTGACTCGGTCATAGGAAAAACTGAGGGGAGGTGGTGGCTGTCGTGTCATCAGTTAGACCCGGGCTCTGAGAAGGAGCTGGAGAGCGTAGCCGGGTGCTAGTGCATGGGAAGGTGACCTAACCCAGCTGTGAGTAATCAGGAAACTGCTTACTGGGCCTGAGTTTGGTCAGGGTGCCATTTTAAGAATTCATAATATTTGGGGCAGAAAGAATCAAAGCAGCTCATGTCACTGCTGTCTTGTCTCTTATATGTCCCCTGCTCCACTTCAGGCCTCAGGCTGCCATTGGTTAAGCACAGATGCTGCAGTCACACATTCTGCCAGCATCTCCAGCTGTGGTGTGGTGGCCCGGGCCTCCCTAGAGGGCACAGTCTGATGGGGCAGCGAGTCGGGAACTCACCCAGTTTATGGTCAGAGGGACTTCCTGGGGAAGTGACCCCGGGGAAAGATGGGAGGGGAATTTGAGGTTGGTGGTCTTGGGAGCTCCGTAGGGGCCGGGGCCACGTCTGGTTTTCAAATGATTGAGTCCCCAGTGCGATGCCCAGGGCCTGGCATGTCACAGAGGCTCAGTAGGTGCTTTTTAAATGGATGTATTGAGAAGGGAACGAAGGACTTCCCCTAGCAAAGCGCTTCACAGTGAGGAGAGCCGCCGCGGGCTCCCGACCCCTCCGCCTGGCAGCACGAGGGTCTAGGTAGTTCCGGGGGGTCGTGGGGGCTGAGCTGGGCACAAGTGTGATGTCCTTGGGCTGAAGCCCTGAGGACCCCGGTCCTGTGCCTGCAAGTGGCTTACAGTCTAGCGGAGAAGTGCCAGATGTTACAGAGGTAGAAACTTGCGGTTCCAAAGGGACGTCCACCCAAGATTCCTAGTGACGCAGGAGCCATTTCTTTTTCTTCCGGGTCCTTCCATCAGCCTTCGGCTATTCCTTTCCCTCCTCGTTTCCCCTTTCCTGAGTCTTCACCTTCTCCTCTTTTCCTTCCTTCCTTCCTAAGCTTCGGAGAGGATGGCAGCTATGGCTCCTGAGGACGCAGATATCTATAAAGCACCTCAGTAATGGGAACATGTGCCATCTCCGGAGCACTTCCTGCTAAGCTCTTTTCATAGGCAGGATCGTGTTTCATTCTCGCCACAGCCCTCTGCTGCAGAGGAGAAACAGGCTCAGGGGGCAGGCCGCCTGCCTGTACTTCGAAGGGGTCGGCAGGCTGGCCTGTGGGCGGGTCCGAGGCTGCCTGTTTTTATTGGCCACAGCCACAGCCATTCGAGGAGGTGTCGCCTGTGTTGCTTTCACAGACCAGCAACCAGAGCCGCCCTCCTCCCCTGGGCGGGGCCCTGGCTGTCTCCTGCAGCACCCACTCCAGCTCTTCCTCACTGTATCCCTCTGTGCCCTCCCCTTCCCTCTGTCCCCAGAGCACAGCGATTGGCCAGGGACGACGATTTCTGTCCACTTTGAAACTGTTTATTTCAGCTTCATTCCCCGCCTTGTCGGTAACCAAACAGCTCCTCTCGGTAACGTTGATGGCGGTCTGTGTCCCACACACTTTTCTCTCTGCTCCAAGTTTTGTGTTTCTGGTGACCACCCTGCCATGTGGGGCCTCTCAGAATCCCTGGGAGGTGGATGTGGAAGCAGAGGTCACAGAGCAGCCCAGTCACCTGCTTGAGGTCATGGAGAAGCAGTGTGTTCTCTGAGCCCCAGATCCCTGGAAATGGGGTGATGGCCGAGGTTCACTCTCCCCAAGTGTCAGTGCGTGGGCAGCTCTTAGATGAGTAGCTGGGCCCTGCTGGTTGCAAAGTCTGTCCCTGTGGCCAGTGTGCAGAGGGCACTTGCATTGGATGCATCAGAGTAAACACCCAGTTTGCTGTTTGTTGCATTGAGTGAAACTCTGCTGGACTCGGCCAGAGAACTGACTGCAGGGCTGCAGCTTCTGCAGTGATACTTGATGTACTGAAAAAGTATCTTTTATATCAAATGCTCCACATTATCGCAAATCAAACAGAAACACACAAGGTACAAAATTGCCATTCCCCATGCTCCCTGGTCCTACCACCCAGGGGCAATCTTTCTAGCCCTTTCTGGACTGTGTTTTTATATTATTTTATGTTATTTTATTTTTTTGAGACAGATTCTTGCTCTGTGCCCAGGCTGGAGTACAGTGATGTGATCATAGCTCACTGAAACATGTAATTCTTGGGCTCAAGCCATCCTCCTGCCTCAGCCTCCTCAGTAGTTGGGACTACAGGTGCACGCCACCACACCCAGCTAATTTTTCCATTTTTTGTGGAGGCGAGGGTCTTGCTATGTTGCCCAGGCTGGTCTTGAACTCCTGGCCTCAAGCAATCCTCCCACCTGGGCCTCCCAGGAGCTGGGACTACAGGTGTGAGCCACCACACCTGGCCTGGATCGTGTTTTTAACATTAGCTAATTTGCTGCTTATTTCTTGATTTTTCAAATGTAAACAACGTTTATTGACTTGCTGGCTTGAAAGGTTGGAATTTATCTCAAACTGCCCCTTTTCCCACCGTCTCTAAGTTTTTTATAGTGCAGTGACTCGCTCTTGCGTTGTGTGTGTCTGTGACTTTGAATGATGACGTGAGCCTGTTTACCTTTGAGGTCCCTCACAGTCCCACGGCACCCTTTTTAGGGAGTCCTCTGGGTGCCGGGGCTAAATCGCGATTTCTTCGTCCGATAGGCCTACACAGCCGCATGCCTCTTAGCCTTTTTTTCTCGTTTTGGTTTATTTTTCTCCTTAGCACCATCTTAGCATATTATGTGTATTACTTATTTATCTTGCCCGTCCCCCTCCAAGGAAGACAGTTGTGTCTGTTTTGTTTGCTGCTACCTTTTTGATGCCTGTAGGGATGCAGTAGGTGCTTACTAAGTGTCTACTGAATGAATTAATGGATTCTTCTGCTCTGTCAGCTTCTGTCAATGTCTTCTGACTCTCCACTGAGGAAGATTAGGATACAAGTACCTCTATGTGTCCTTGGCCCTGCTATGCTTACCCACAACCCCCCCTTTTTTTAAGAGACGGGGTCTCCCTCTGTTGCCCGGGCTGGAATGCAGTGGCATGATCACAGCTCACTGCAGCCTCCAACTCCTGGGCTCAAGCGATCCTCCTGCCTCAGCCTCCCAAAGTGCTGGGATTACAGGCGTGAACCACCGTGCCCGGCTTTTTTTTTTTTTTTTTTTAGCCCCCTGAATGTTTCACTCTGGTTGCCTTTGACTTCTCTAATCACAACGGACCCTTCTCGAGGCAACGGTCTAGCCAGCGCCCTGGGCCTTTTCTCTGCTGTTCTCCTGAGGGGATTTATTTATTGCCCTATGTTTTGGTTTATTTTCTTATTTTGCTAGAGCAATTTCTCCAGTAATATCCCAAGAGATTAATTACTTAGGAAATTTCCTAAGAAAGCTGTGTGGGCAGTAAACTGTCTGAATCCTAGCGTGTTTGAAAATGCCATTATTCCTCACAACTCAGTAATTGTTCGGTCGGGTGTGATTTTCCGGTTTGAGAATTACAGGTTGAGTATCCCTAATCCGAAAATCTGAAATCGGAAATGCTCCGAAGTCCACAGCTTCTTGAGGTGCTGACACGGTGCTCAGAAACTGCTCACTGGGGCATTTTGGATTTAGGATTGCTCGTGTTAGGGATGTTGAACCAGCTGAATGCAAATATTCACAAGTCTGAAAAAATCCGAAATCCAGAACACTTCTGGTCTCAAGAGTTTGAGATGAGAAATAGCCCACCTGTGCTGTCACTCAGGGCTCTGCAAACGTCGCCTCCTTCTCTCTGAAGAGTCTGGTGCCGCTGGGTTCTCGTTCCGTTACACAGGACCTGTTTGTTTCTCTAGAAGCATTTAGGGTGTTTGTTAGGGCATTGCTTTATGACAGGATGGGATTTTTATTGTCGTTGTTCGTTGTGTTTTGTGACATTTGGTTCTTTCATTTTAGCTCTGGAAAACTGTTCTTCTGTTTCTTTGACAGTTTCCTCCCATCTATTTATTTCCTCTGTTTTCTCTTTCTGGGATGCTTGTCACTGAACTTCTCTGTGCCTGAGTCTTTCCATCTGTAAAACTTGAGGGATCGTCTCTGCTGTGTAAGATCGTAAAGATTCGGTGAACCAAGGTGAGACCCACGCTTGACGCTCAGTGGGTGCTTAGACATGGTAGCCATTGTCTGTCGTCTAATCTGCCAAACTGTTTCTTATTGTCTCACCTTTTTTAAAAAAAAGTATCTTTTTGCTCTACTATTGGGGAGATTTCCTTTACTTTCTAGTCTTGTTGTTGAATTGAAAAATTGTAAGTAAAAAATCTGTAATATCTAAGAGCCCTGTCTTAGTTTTATTTGTTGGGTATATCTCCTCGAATCCGAGGACATTGACTCCTAGGTTATTTATTTATTTTTTTCTTTTTTCTTTTTCTTAAGTTCCCTTGTGGTCTGCAACTTGTTTCCATGTCCTTGGCCTCTTTCTCCCAAGTGGGGATTCCTTCTGAGCACTCTTTTATGGGAGGGTGGGTTCCATTACCCAACAGGCTTGACGGTCTGTGGGCTTCCCAGTTTCCTAAAAGAGGAGGGCTTCACTCGGGGGTCCAGTTTCCATGCTCCCCCCGATAGCCGGCTCTCCTCTGGAGACGAAACCGCCTGGGTTTCCCCAGGGGGAATCCACCCTGCCTGCGCTCTGGGTAGGGGGAGGCTGGAGGGAAGAATCCCCGTGCCTGTTGTTCCAAACACAGCCTTGCAGTTTGCCTCTTTTTGTTTCTTTAAATAACTGCTTTACTGAGACATAGTTCACATCCCATAGAATTCACCTTTTTAATGTGTACAATTAGAGTTTTTAGTGTGTGCACACAGTTGTGCAGCCATCACTGCCGGTTCCATCAGCTCTAATTGCAGAGCATCTCCCCCACCCCAGAGGGAACCTGGACCCCAGCAGTCACCCCCTGCCCCCCCCAGCTCTCATCCTCACTCCTGCCGTCCCCCCAACCGGCCCAGGCCGTCCCTGCCCTGCAGCACCCTACGGCAGACTCTGGGACACAGATTCCTGTCCCCTTGCCCAGCCTGCCCTTGTCCGCTTTCTGCTGTCCAGAACCGTGCTGACTGCTGGCATCTCCTCCCTCCCCTCTTCACCCTCAGGGCTTTGTTGTGTGCTGTGCTGGTTCCCGTGGGCGCCCAGGCCGGAGGGTAGGCCAGTGCGTCTGCCTGGTCTCCAGCCTTGTGCTGGAAGCTCATACCCTTATCTCTGGAGGGACAGATGCTTTTCCAGCCTGGAAGTGCCCATCACATGAGAGGCCTTTGCAGAGAGAAACGCAGGGCAAGGGCCCTTCCCTGAAGAGGTGGGGACAGAGAGTAAATTTGGACAGATAACGCAGTCCTTATGGTGGGCCTTTGTGGTTGGATGGGGTTGAGATGGGAGTGGGGGTGCGGGCAGGAGACAGGGCGTAGGGTGGGGTCTGCGAACAAACCCCAGGCTCTGCCCTTGCCTAGGCCTCCCTTGCTGGGGGGTCACGGGTGGGAGCAGCCCACCCTTCCTCTCTGTCCTGCCTCCGCTTTCCTTCCTGGGTTCAGGTTGAGTATCGGGGTGCCCATCGGGTGCCTGACCTGGTGCGAGACTTCAGGGATGGAGGGAGGCTGCAGAGCGCTCCCGGCCAGTGGGGTTGGGCGAAGCACCAAGCAGGCAGCTCTCTGCAGCTGCAGGGATGCCACAGCCTCTCTCCACCTGCTCAGACAGGATCGAGGGACCCCATGGAGGCTACAGCGTGACCTGGCCTCCCTGTTCAGCAGTATTTGAGTACTTTCTGTCCCTGTACCACCTGAGGGAGGTGTGGCAGGTGGCGTGCTGGGCAGTGTTTGATAGTAGGTACTGAGTGCTTCCAAGAGGAAGTGTCACGTCCCAGCTGCAATCCCTGGGGACCTGAGTGATCAGCTTACAGCCTGGAGGTGTGGATCAGGAATGATGCAAGAAGTCCTGCAGCAGGCTGGGCGCAGTGGCGCCTGTAATCCCCACACTTTGGGTTTGGGAAGCTCAGGCAGGAGGATCGCTTGAGCCCAGGAGTTGGAGGCTACAGTGAGCTATGATCGCACCACTGCTCTCCAGCTGGGTAACAGAGCAAGATTCCATCTCTTTAAAAAAAAAAAAAAATAAGTCCTTCAGTGCTGGGGATCCTGTGGGAGAGAATTGTGACCTGGTGGGGTGAGGGGCTCAAAACAGGGGTCCCAGAGGAAGTGATCTGTGATCCGAGAGGCTCACCATGGCTGGCTGGCTGGCTGGATCCGAGGCTGGGTTGCCGAGGGCTGGGGCAGAAGGCGGTGAAGCTCCTTGCAGGTTGCTGAGGGCAGTGGGGGGCCACGTTGCAGTTAGCCCAGCAGCAGATGCCTGGGGGGTGCCCGAGGCAGGACGTGAGAGGCGTAGCTCCAGGACAGTGGGCTGCGTTCCAGAGGGGTTTGGAGGTGGACTTGGCCCTTGGCGACGGGTGAGCCGCAGGAGAGGGAGTCGGATGGCCTCGTCCTTGGGTGAGTGATGGGCCCTGAGCTGGGGGATGCTGGGGGTGGTGCAGGTTAAAGGGGCAGGAGGAGTTGGTTTGGGGAGGGCCTCATCGGAGGTCCCTGTCCAGCATCCCCGGTAGGACCAGGACATTGGAGGAGGAGGAGTCAGCACCAAGGGGCCAGAGGTGTCCTTTGGGCCTGTGTTGTCATCCTAGCCCGTGACTCTCTCAGACACAGATAGTGGTGTCTGACACAGTGGTGGCTGCTGCTGGCCTCTGGGGAGGCTGTGCCACGTGGTCCTGTGGCTGTTTGGGGAATGCCCCTTGCCCCCAGCAGGGAATTCAGGCCACCAGCTGTGGGCAAGGCCTCGCCCTCCAGAAATTTAGCTGGCAGTGGGGCAGGCAGCAGTGGGGCAGGCAGCCGGTGGGGGGAGCAGGGCTTGAGCCGGACTTTCAGGGAAAGTGGGGCTTGGGGAGGGGAGGGGAGGTGGGGTGGAGGGACCCCTGGGAGCAGGACCTGGGGCCCTGGGCCAGCTTACAGCCTGGCATCCGTCCCTGCAGCTCCAGTCTCTGGGGCCAGGTGGGTAGGGGTGAGCGAGGGAAGGCGGGCTCTGGGAGCCCCTTCCCTGCTCTCCTGCTCTCCTGCAGTTTGCAGACTGGGGCCCCTTGCAAAGCTGTCTAGCCAGCCCTGCCTTCGAGAGTCCCTACTCCAGACCTAGCTGCTTGCCAGTTTTGTTTGGATAGATACATGACATACACAAGGTTAGATATTTGAGTCTCTTTTTTATTTAAATGAAAAATCTTATGGTTTGAATTTTAAAAAAAGCATGTTTCATTATGTTCCATTGACTGTTTTCCAGCCATTTCTGGCCCACTTAAGAATGACCTTACTAGTACAGGCGTATGTGTGTAAAGGTTTTTAACAATTGGCACCACGTTAGGTGAAGTAAGCCAGACACGGAAAACAGACACTACGCGGTCTCACGTGGAGAATGTAAAACAGTCGGACACAGAGAAGCGGAGAGCAGGGTGGGGGTTACCGGCATGGGCCAAGGGGGGCATTGGGGAGATGATAGTCGGAGTGTGGCCTTCGGTTCCGTGAGATGAGTGGATGTGCTGTACGGTGTAGCGCCTGCAGCCAGCAGTACCACAGTGCACGCTCGAAGTTGCTATGAGCTTGGCTCTTATGTCAGATGTTCTTCGAAAACAAAAACAGCAGTAAAGGGGTGAGAGGAGACTTCAGGAGGTGATGGACTTGTTCTCGGCCTTGGTGGTGGTGATGGTTTCGTGGGTGTCTGTGTATCCCCAAACTCACGGAGACGTAGATATTAAGTATGTGCAGCTTCCAAAGTGTCAGTCACGCTTCAGTAAAGCAGGTAAAGACACCCACAGACCATGGGCAGGATGTCTTCCCACCTCCCAGTCGCAGTTGCTTCTGCAGAGGGAGGGGTGGGGGTCAAGGGATTTGATCTCTGCTGCTCTCATTGTTTTCTTAAAAGCGGGAGAACAGTGTTTCCACGGCTCTCGTATGCGAGAGCGTGTGTGTCAAAACTTCCAGTGGTTTATTCTGGAGGATGAAATTACAGATTATCTTGTGTGCACTTTGTTGTTCTTTGTTTCAATTTGGTTTTTTTTGTTTTTTAAATCTCTGGGGTTAACAAGGTTCTGTTCGCATCACTTGGGAGTGTTCTCAGTATGTGCAAAAGCAGAACCCAGGTGGACGATCCTCCTCCATCTCGCAGCGTGCGCGTCCCTGGCACAGAGCGGGGCTCAGCTCCCGTGTTGGAGGCTGTTACGGTGGGGCACGCGGCCCTGCCTGGGAGACGGAGCCCCAGTGGGTCTCACACCTCACTCAGGTCATGCCTACTGACCCCCTGCGTGGCCTTCTCTGGCCTTGGCTTCCTCGCCCGCTGCAGGAGCAGGCGCCCTGGGTGCAGAGGGTAACTGGCACCCCCTCCTGCTCTCCCTCTGCTGACCGCTCCAGGGGCCAGGTCACCTTTCCCCTCCTCTGCCCCTTTATTCCCCAGGACCCCTTCAGTGACTCTCCCTGGGGAGCTCAGCCTCCGGAAAAGCCGCCCTCCTGAGAGCCCCAGGGAGGAGGTGGCGGGGTGGGGATGGGGGCGCAAGTGCTGCTGCTGCTGGGGCTGGGCCTTGAACGGGACAGGAAGCTGATGGATGCGTTTTTTCCTTTTTAGTGTGCAAGGAGCCCCCCTACAAAGTGGAGGAGTCGGGATACGCTGGCTTCATCATGCCCATCGAGGTGCACTTCAAGAACAAGGTAGGATCCTTGAGCAGCAGCGGGCAGGGCGCATGCCCCAGAGGAAACCCTGGGCCAGGGACGCCAAGGGCGGCTTGCAAAGGTGGGGGTAGAACTGGCCGTCTCCGTGTGAGGAAGTGCTCTGGTCCCCACTGCGCACAGACGCACCCGTGAGCGCCGAGGGGAGTATGTTGGTTGCCATCCGATTGCTCTTGACGGCAGGTGGCCGTGCCCCAGGGTGCCACTTCTCCAGGGGAGCAGCCGGCCACAGCCCATCTCGTCACCTAGAGAACACACCCGCAGCGGCATAGGTTCCTCCGTGGTCCTAGAGGTTAGTCACTGGGCCGTACGAAGTGACAGATCTGGAAATAAATGTCCAGCAAGGGGCAGCTGGTTAGATAAACTTACAGCGCATCTTCCAAGCAGAATCTTTGATGACCTGTGAGGAGAGAGAGTTCTTTTTTCTTCTGAGACAGAGTCTGCTCTGTCTCCCAGGCTGGAGTGCAGTGGTGTTTTTACAGCTCACTGCAGCCTCAGACTCCTGGGTTCAAGTGATCCTCCTGCCTCAGCCTCCCGAGTAGCTGGGACTACAGGCACATGCACCACCGCGCCCGGCTAATTTTTCTATTTTTTGTAGAGACGAAGTCTCACTATGTTGCCCAGGCTGGTATTGAACTCCTGACCTCAAGTGACCCTCCCACCAGGGCCTCCCAGAGTGCTGGGATTACAGGCATGAGCCACCGCGCCTGGCCAAGTTCTTAATATTGTTCAGTGAAAGAAGCAAGTTATATGAATGATATTTATAGGAAAAAGGAATTACATACATCAAAAATGTTAACAAGGATAATCTGAGTGGTAGGATGGCAGCAGATTTTTATTTTCTTCTGTCTGCATTTTCTACACTTTTTCTTTTGGTCCAGTAATTAAAATAACTAAAGGGCCTGCCCCACTCCTCTTCTCGTCACCAAGGGGCTGACAGTGGCATTTCCTGGCTCCGGGTGACTTGCCCACGGCTGGCTGCTTTCCCACAAACGCAGCAAGACTGGCATGGCAGCCGCGTTGCCGTCTTTGGGGAAGAAGGGCTCCCCGGGAGGCCTGCAGAGCGCCCCGCTTGCTTACGCAGTGCCTGGTTTACACCGGCCATACCAGACGGGTGGCAGGAATCGCACTGTTCCGCAAACCACCTGGCGGTGAGGGCCTCTAGGAGTAGCGCTCGGATGTGCTGTCCCGCAGGGAGCCCAGTGACCTTTCAGCACATGGGACCAGATTTTAGGTGCTAGGCCTCCCAGGGCCTGTTCGCAGAAACCCGGGTCATTCTGAGGCCTTTTGGGAGCTGAGGCCCCATTGGGAAAAGAGCCAAGCCTGTCTGCGGGGGGTGGCGGGGCCTCCCAGGGCCAGCCGAGGGGCAGGTGAGCGGCTGGGTTTTCCAAGCTCCCTTTGGTGAGTGTGTGGAAGGGGAGTGACTATAGCAGCTGAGGTACCAGTCCTTGTGGCCAGTCTGAACTCACCCAGGGTGACTTGGATCACATTCCTTGGAGTTCAGAAGCAGTTTTGGGACCCACAGGCCAGTTAGGCCTTTTGTGTCCCATGACGCGGCCTGCAGCCACACAGGCACTGGTGGTGGCCGCTCCACTTCCTGGTGCCCTCAGGGGTCTGCCAAGAGGTTCCGGCCAGAGCCTGGCTCAGCAGCAGGGAGTTGCCTGCTCGTGGATTTTTGGGGCCTCCGTCCTGAGGCTGGCGGGGCCTGGGCAGTGCTGTTTGTCTCCTGCTTCTTGTACACCCTCAGCGGGGTAACCTCAGGCCGGCTGCCCCCAGGTGTCGCAGAACACATTCTGGGCATGTGCTACGTCCTGCAGCGCTCACCTGAGCCTGAAGTCCAGACTTCAGGGCTGTTTCTGTGCCGAGTTCCCTGAGGTTCTGCCGTGTTCGTCTGCTTCTGGTAGGGAAAGGAAGTGATTGTCACTCCTGGGCTCAGCACCCCACTGTGCTGGGCGGTGAGAGGCAGTGCGCCCTTTCTGAGGGTGTTCTCTGTATCCTTGCCTGCTCTTTGGGGTTCTTGGGGCTTTCCCTGCGCCGTACAGACCCCGTGGTCCTCCAGAGAGCCTGTCTGTTGCCTTTTTCCTTTGGAAGGTGCTACGCGCTCACCCAAGCACGTTTCCACTTCTCCAGGCACCCCTTTAGGGGGAGCATGTGCGTAGGCTCCCCGCGTCCTGCTACTCACGGCAACATCTGGTTTCAGGTCAAGATGTTTTGTTTAAGTCTAGTTTGTCGAGAGGTAATTTACATACAGTAAAATTCTCCCATTTTTAGTTGTAGCAGGTTTTTCGGATCTCAGCATGTGTTTTCATTTGAACTCTGTTGGAGAAAGGCCAGGTTTTCTGTTGGGGGGAAAAAAAGGGCACGTTGCTCGGTGTTTATTTCTCTGAACAATTTCTGCAGAGGCCGCGTGGCTGGGGCTGGAGCTCCGCTGTGAGTCTGTTCTGAGAATTACAGTGTTGCCTTTCCCAGGACAAAGGCTGGCTGCCTCCTCGTGCTCTGCGCCCAGTTCACTGGACTCCTCTCTCCCTGATGGCGGCTGTGCCACAGAGCGTAGAGGGCCCTGCACTCAGAGAACCCGGGAGGTGCGGCCACCACAGGCAAGGCCTGGGGAGACAGTGCTCATCACAACTGCGGGCGTGTGTGTGCTACACGTCCTTACTTAGTCTCCAAACAAGCCCCGGAGGAAGGTAACTGCCGCAGTCTGTGGATGGAGGAGCCCCTGGGTACTGAGTCACTTGGTCAGGGCCACATAGTAGTTGGTGGAGCCGGGATTGGAACCAGCTGTGCCCAAACACACACCCGTTGCTTAAATACCTGAGACATGGTTTGCAAAAGCTGGTTAAAACAAACAAACAAACAAAAAAACCTCCCAGAAACCCGGACGACCTGCAATGATAGTTCTTAATGAATTCCAGCATTTACTTACACCTAGTGCCAGGGACAGTTTTTTTTATGTATTGTGTTCTGCAAAGATTGTTTACATATGTGTCCCTACTTTAGATTTTTTGTAAAGCTTAGACAATTGTAGAAAAATTGGTTAGTTATAAAAGCAGCTGGTACAGATCAGAGAATACGGCATGCTATTTGGAACAGGGTCGTAGTGAGTGGATTTACGATGATTTTTCTACCCTGACGTGGGCTAGGTTGCATTCGGTTGTTTGCCACAACGTGTTTGTTGGCGGTAGGTAAGGCGAGCAGAACTTTAAGGTAGTGAGGCGAGAGGGCAGTGACAGGTCGGGCTGGGTCAGGGAGTTGGTGGTATCTAGACTGGGAGAGAGAGAGCAGTGAGGAGCACGCTGGGTGCAAATCCCAGGCTCTGGCCGTGTGGCTATGGGCAGGTTACTCCTCGGGGTGTCAGTTTCTCCATCCATAAAATGGGTTCGTGATCGTATCTGCTTCTCATGGCTGCTGGGAAGATGCAGACAGAGACGCCAGGAGAAAAGCACTTGGCCCTGGACCCGGCACATGTTAAGCATTTCCCTAGTGTTTGTGGTTGTTACTGTTGAGCTGGTGTCGGCTTCTTTCTCGTTTCCTGGGCAGGAAAGCAGGGTGGAAGGGGGAGCCCTGGAGATTTCAGACGGCTTTCAGGGCGCTGAGGGTCCAGCCAGGAGAGAGATGTTGTCCAGCTTCTTAGTGAGTGGGCTGAGTCTATAACCAGAGCAGCAAAGGTGCTTTCTCAAACACAGCACCTTTTCTCGTATAGGCCTGTAGCGTGCTTGACCTTGAATGTGGCGTTGTCTGCAAAACGAAGGAACTGTGTTTCATGTGATGTTCATGCACCAGAACTTAACTGCAGCCGAGTTTTGTTTGACCTGTTGGTGGGATGCTCTCTTACAGACAAATCGCTCCTTTCTCTCAAGGAAAAAAAAAACCAGAGGGCTTCCTCTGATTACAGAAGTAATGTATGTGTGTTGTAAAGAAAATTTTCTGAAACAAGAAGATAGCATTGCCTTGTCCGCATCCAGGGATGCGTGCATTGGGCAGGTTGGATTTTTTGCTGTTGTGTGCATGTCTGCAAATGTGACTGAAAGCTGAGAGTATTGCTATGTGGTTTACAAACAAACTTCAGCGAGTAGGTGAATTTGAAAATGTGGAATCCATAGGTGATGAGGTTCTGTTGAACCACACTTTGTGCATCCGTTCGCCTGTTGGTAGACGTTTGGGCTGTTTCTGCCTGTTTGCTGTTGTGAGTAGTGCTGCACTGAACATTCGTGTACTTGGACTTGTTTGAATATCAGTTTTCCGTTCCTTTGGGTAGATACCTAGGGATGGACTTGCAGGGTTATACAGCGATTTCGTGTCTAACTTTTTGAGGAACTGCCAAACGGTTTTCCACGGGGGCTGCACCATTTTATGTTTCCACCGGGAATGTGTGAGGGTTCCCATTGCTCCACGTCCTCAGCAATGCTTGCTTTCTGCTTTTCAAAGTCACAGCCATCCTAGTGGGTGCGAAGCGGTCACACATTGAGATTTTCATTTGCATTTCCTTAGTGGCCAGAGATATTCCACATCTTTTCACAGGCTTGTTGCCTATTTGTACATCTTCTTTGGAGAAGTGTCTTCATACCTCCATTGCCCACTTTTGAGTTGGGTTGTCTGTCTCCTTGTTGTTGGTTATAGAAGTTCTTTGTATGTTTTGGATATTGAACCCTTACCAGATGTGTGATTTGCAGATATTTTATCTCCTTCCCTCAGTTTATTCACATTCTTGATGATGTCCTTTGATGCACAAAAGCGTTAAATTTTTATGAAGTTTGGCTTATTTTTTCTTTGCTCAGACTTTTGGTGTCACACTTGTGACTCTGTTGCCAAATACGTTTACTTATACTACTTTAATAGTTTTAGTTCTAATGGTTAGACAGTTGGTCCGTTCTGAGTTGTTTGTGTATGGAGTGAGGGCGAGGGCCCAACTTTATTTTTTTGCATGTGGTTTTCCGGGTGTCCCAGCACCATTTGTTGAAGAGACTCTTCTTTTCCCATTGAGTGGTCTTTGTGCTCTTGTTGAAAATCAGTCGGCCATAGATTCTGGGTTTAAAACTGGACCCTTAATTGTTTTCCGTTGGTCTATATGTCTGTCCTTATGCTAGTACCATACTGTTTTGATTATTGTAGCTTTGTAGGAAGTTTTGAAATCAGGAAGTTTTGAATCTTCCAACTTCTCATTTTGTTTTTTTCCCCCCTTCAGTATGAGTTGGGTTATTCTGGGCTCCTTGTGATTTTATGTGAGTTTAAGGTTTGGCTTTTCCCTTTTTTCAAAAAATCCCATTGGAATTTTGATAAGGATTGCATTGACACTGTGTATCACTTTTGAGATGTCTCAGCAATATTAAGTCCTCCCATCCGTGAACATAGGATGTCTTTCCATTTAATTAGGCCCTTTTTAATTTTTTTCAGCAGTGTTTTATAGTTTTTAGTGCATATTTCACCTGCTTGGTTAAATTTATTCCCAGATATTTTACTCTTTTGGATGGTGTTGTAAAACGGAATTGCTTTAATTGCCAACTGACTTTTGTGTGTTGATCTTCTACCTTGCATCTTTACTGAATTTGTTTATTAGCTTTAGTAGTTTTTCTGTGGATCCTTTGGGATTTTCTGCACGTAGAATCGTGTCATCTGCAAGTAGAGATAGTTTTACGTCTTACTTTCCAATCTGGATGTCTTTGGTTTCTTCTTGTTGCTTCATTGCTTCGGTTAGGACTTAAGGTGCAATGTTAGATAGCAGCGGTGACAGTGGGCATCCTGTGTTGTTTCTGATCTTCGGTGGGGGGAAAAGCTTTCAGTTGTTTGCCGTTAGTGTGACGTCAGCTGTGAGTGTTTCATAAATGCCCTTTATCAGGTTAAGGAATTCCCCTTCTAAAAGGGGTAGGGAGAGACCAACTCTGTTTTCTCCACTCATAACACTTCTGACACCAAATGTGTGGATTTTCCTCACATTGCGATTCTCCAGTTCTCTGGACACCACCTGGGTGTCCTACAATTTAATTCGATTGTGGAACTGACTACCTGGAGTTAGCGCAGACCCCCCCAGGTTAAGGCTCATTCTCACAAGACGGCCCCCTCTTCAGATGCCAGTTGCAAGTCCCAGGTTGCCGCCTGTGCCTAACTGGCCATAAATTGGGGGTTCCCCCTCTGTATGTTTGTTAATTTTCTATAATGGTTCACAGAACTCAGGGAGACATTTGACTTCCGTTACTGGTTTATTGTGAAGGATACAACTCAGTAACGGCCACACGGAAACAATGCACAGAGCAGGGTGCCAGGGAAGGGGCACAGAGCTTCCCTTCCCCATGGAAGGGGACCAGCACCTCGCTGCACTCACTGACGTGGGAGCTCTCTGAACCCCTTTGTTTGAAGTTTTCGTGGAGCCCCATTATGTGGGCATGATTGATGACATCACTGGCCATGGCCGATTGGGCCCAGGAGGCCGGGGGTGGGGCCGAAAATTCCAACCCTCTAGTCACGTGGTTGGTTCCTCCGGCAACCAGCCCCCACCCTGAAGCTATCAGGGGCTTTCGGCCACCAGCCATACAAAAAGATGCTCTAATCACTTCAGAGATCTCAAGGGTCTTAGAAGCTCTCATGTCAGGAACCCAGGACTAAGACCAAATATTAAAATAAAAGATGCTCCTATCACCCCTGTCCCTTAGAAAGTTACGAGGATTTTAGAAGCTCTGTGTTGGGGCCAGGGGAGACCAAATATATATTTCTTATTATGCCACACCTTTTATTTCTGATTTGCTGAGTGTGTGTGTTTTTTAAATCATGAACAGGTGTTGAATTTTGTCAGATGGTTTTATCTACCTCTCTTGAGAAAATTGTGTAGGTTTTTTCCTTCCTTTTATTAATGTGATGTATTGTATTGATTGATTTTATGTAAAACCACCCTGGCATTCCTGGGATAAGTTCCTTTTGGTTATTGTGTATAATCTTTTTAATGTGCTGTTGGATTGGGAGTGCTGGTATTTTGTTGAGGATATTTGGATCTGCATTCATAAGGATTATTGGTCTGTAGTTTTCTTGTGGTTTCTTTGTCTGGCTTGTGGGGTAATGCCTCATAGGATGTGTTGGGAAGTATTCCCTCCTCTTCTGAATTTTAGTAGAGTTTGAGTAGGATTGGTGTCCATTCTTCTTTGAATGTTGAATGTTGGTGGAGTCCATCATTGAAGCCAGCTGGTCCTGAACTTCTCTGTGGGAAGTTTTTGATTATTGATTCAATCTCTTGTTATAGATCTGTTGAGATTTTCTACCTCTTCTTGAGTCAGTTTTAGTAATTCGTTTCTAGGACTGTGTCCATTTTATCTAGATTAGTTTGTTGGTGTGTTACTGTTTATAGTATTCTATCATAATTCCTTTAATTTCTGTAAAGTTGGTAGTGTACACTTTTATTTCTGATTGTGGTTATTTGTATGTTCTCTCTTTTAATCTAGTTCAAGGTTTGTCAATTTAGTTGGTCTCTTCAAAGAACAAACTTTGGATTTTATTGAATCACTCTCGTCTTCTATTCTCTGTTTCATTTATCTCTGTTCGTGTGTTTCCTTTTGCTGCCTTTGGGTTTTGTTTGTTCTTTTTCTAGTTCTTTACGGTGTGAAGTTGTTGATTTGACATCATTTTTACTTTTTCTTGTTGTAGGGTTTTACGCCTCTAAATTTCCCTCTGAGCACTGCATGCGTTGCAGTCCATACGTTTTGGTATGTTGGATTTTGTTTTCATGTTCTCAAGCTGTTTTCTAATTTTCCTAGTGATTTCTTCCTTGACGCATTGGTGGTTTTATTAGAGGTCTCCAGAGAGACAGAACCAGCAGGAGATACGTGTGTGTGTGTGTGTGTGTGTGTGTGTGTGTGTGTGTGTGTGTCTGTGCATAGGGGGAATCAGCTCATGTGACCATGGAGGCTGAGAAGTCCCACACCAGGCCATCTGCAAGCTGGAGACCCTGGCATGTCAGTAGTGTGGCTCATTCCATGTCTGAAAGCCCCAAACTGGGGGTGCCAATGGTATAATTTTCAGTCTAAGGCCAAAGGCATGAGGACCCAGGGGGCCTGGAGTTCTGATGTGCAAGGGCAAGACGAGAGAGAGAGAAAATCACCCTTTTCTCTGCCTTTTTTATTCTCTCTGGGTCCCCAGCCAGACGGGTGGTGCCCGCCTACACTGAGGCAGATCGTCCCCGCTCGATCCACTAACTCGCATGCCATCTCCTCTGGGAACACCTCTGCAGACAACGCCCGGAAGTGTTGTGTTACCAGTTCTCTGGGTATCCCTTAATCCAGTCTGGTTGACACCTAAAATTAACCATCAGAGTGGCACTTGGTGGACATTTGTTGAACGAGTGTCCAAATGGATGAACCAGATTCATTCCAGAGGCGGCTGTCATAGGTCCACATGTCAAAAACCTTGTGGCACCCCCCCTTTTAAAAAATTGGGGTGAAATTCATATAACATGAAATCGACCATTTTAAAGTAAACAATTCAGTGGCATTTAGTACATGCGCAGTGTTGTGCAACCACCTTCTCTCTCCAGTTCCAAAACATTGTCATCACCCCACAGAGGAAGCCCCGTGCCCAGTAAGCAGTTGTTTCCTATCTCCCCCTGACCCCAGCCCCTGGCAGCCACCCATCTGTGTTCTGTTTCGGTGGATGTGCCGATTCTGGAAGTTTCATGTAAACACAGTATGTGACCTTCGAGTCCGGTTTCTTTCCTGAGTACTGTATTTATGAGTTCTTCCACGTCGTGGCACGGATAAGAACCTCATTCCTTTTCATGGCCAAATGCTATTCCACTGTGTGCATAAGCCACAGTTTGTCCATTGATGAACATCTGGGCTGTTCCCACCTTCTGGCTGTCGGGACTAGTGCCACTGTGGACGTGGTGTACATGGATTTGTTTGAGTACCGGTTTTCACTTCTTTGGGGTGTGTACAGTCAGCCCTCCATTTCCATGGTTTCCGCATCTGTGAATTCAACCAACCGCAGATAAAAAATATTCGGAAAAAAAGTTCCACAAAAATCCCAAAAACCAAAACTTGAGTTTGCCACACACAGAGTACTGCGTTGATTCCATGTGAATGAATGACACGTGGGCGTTATATTAGGTATTATAGGTAATCTAGAGGTGATTTAAAGTACACCGGAGAACGTTCTTAGAGTTTATGCAAATGCTGTGCCCTTTTATGTGAGAGACTTGAGCCCCTGCAGATTTCGATATCCGAGGGGCATCCGGGATCCGATCCCCCACGGACACCGGGGGCTGACTACGTCCCTGAGTGAAATTGCTGGGCCCTGTGGTAATTGTGTGTTTAATTTTCTGAGAGCCCGCCAAACTGTTGTCCGCAGCAGCCAAACCGTTCTGCGTTGCCACCAGCAGTGCAAGGCATTCGATTTATCCACGTCCTCGCCAGCATCGGTTCTCTTCTGTTTTCTGTTTGTTTTTAATCATAGCCGTCCTAGTGGGTGTGAAGTGCTATCTCACGGTGGTTTAGTTTGCATTTCCCTCATGACTCACCATGTGGAGCCTCTTTCTGTGTGCTTCTTGGCAATTTGTACATTTTCTTTTCTTTGAAGACACGTCCATTCAAGCCCTTTGCCCATTTTTGAATTGGGTTGTTTTTCTTTTTGTTGTTGAGTTGTAAGAGTTCTTTATCTGTTCTGGATAAGTGCCCACTTCTCAACGTTGCCAGCAAAGCACGTTGCTGGGCAGACCAAACGTGTGACATGAGCGTCCCCCAGTTGGGAGCGCCAACTCTCTTAGGGGCGTCCAAGTCGTCTCCCTGCCGTCACGTGTGGACCAGAGGCCTCTGTGTGCTGCGGCTGAATTGTTCCTTTGGAAAGTGGGCCGGGGCCTAGACGGGGGCTTGCGAGAGCCCGTTGGTGCTGCCTGGGACGTGGCAGAGGTACCCAGGATGGATAAATTGGTTCCTACGTGTACTAGGGCCAGTCAGGTGCAGGGGTCTTGCTGAAATACCTCCCTTTATATCTGGTGGTTGTCCCAGAAGTGGTCCCAGATATTTTATGCCCTTCCTGTTCCAATGAGTGAGTTACATCTCGGACCTTGGGCTATCAATGCATATAACTTAATTTTTCTTTTTTTAAATAGCCACGTTGAAAAAGGTCAAAAGAAACAGGTGAAATTAATCTTAATAATATAATTTATTTAACCCAGTATATCTAAAATATTACCATTTCAGCATATAACCAGTATTCTAAAATTATTAATGTATTTTACATTCCTTTTTTTCATACTAAGTCTTACAGATCTGGTGTGTATTGCACTTACTGTACATGTCAATTTGCACATAAAAGTTTCATCGGAAAGACTCGGTCTGTATTTAGATTCCATAAAATTCACAGTTAAAGTAGAATCACACACCCAAGTCGCTCCAAACATACATAAAAATCTTCCAGTAACTAAGCCAAGTCTGGTTCCTGACAAGGAATGTCTCATAGTTTTGATTTTTTTAAATTTTAAAATTTTGAAATAATTTTAGACACAGAAGAATTGCAAAGATAGTACGGAGAGTTCCCACAGTCGCACACCCTGCCTCCCTTAACGGTGATCGGCACTGAGAAGTTAACATTGGTGCGATACCATCAACTGCAGACTGTTGGGATTTTTCCACTAACATCCTTTCCCTGTTTTAGAATCTACTCCAAGTTGCTAGATTGTATTGAGTTATCACGTCTCTCTTCTCAGTCTTTCCTTGTCTTTCATGGCCTTGATAATTTTGAAATTTATCAGGAAGGTATTTTATAGAATCTCCCTGAGCTTGCATTTGTCTCGTATTTTCTCACGACTAGTCTGCGGTTATGGATTTTGGGGAGAAGACCACAGAGGAGAAGTGCCATTCTCTGCATGTCATAGGAGGAGGTGGCAGATTTTCACGTGGCTTACAGTTAACAGGTGATGCTGACCCTGATCTGCCGGTTAAGGCGGTGCCTGCCAGGTCTCTCCACTGTCTAGGTGCTGTCTGTGCCTTTCCACTCTGTGGGAGTTAGAAGCGTCACTAAGTCCAGCCCACACTCAGGGGAGGAGGAATTAAGGGCTCTATCCCGTGCCCAGGAGCACAGGTTAAAACCACCAGGTAACTAATACTTATTTTGGGGGGAAGATACTTAGAAGCTATGCAGATGACTGCATAGCTTTTCATACAGGCTGCATATCCCTAATCCGAAAGTCTGAAATGCTCCAAAATTCGAAACTTTTGGAGTGCCAACGTGACGCTCAAAGGAAACGCTCATTAGAATATCTGAATTTCCACTTTTCGGATTAAGGATGCTGAGCGTAGAAGTATAATGCAAATATTCCAAAATGTGAAAACTCTGAAATCGGGAACATTTCTGGTCCCGAGCGTTTCAGACAAGGGATACTGAACCTGTAGTTCCATCTGTAGAGCCCTCCTCGGTGTTCCGATGGTGACATTTAGTTCCTCATTCCAAAAAATTGGAATTTTTTTGGTAGGGAAGAGTTCTCCCTTCTCCCCCATTTATGTATTTATTCAGTCATTTATCTATATCAATGTGGATTCATGGATATCTGTTTTTTCTTTGGATTATAATCCAGTGCCACTGTTACGTTGTTCAAATTGTTCTCGAGTTGGCCAGGGAGTGGGAGCTCCTCCCAGCCTCAGTCCCTTGTAGCCATCTCATCTGTTTTCTATTCCCGTAGCTTTGCTTTTTCCAGATTGTCACATAAACAGAATCGGACGGGATGTGGCCCCTTGTGTCTGGCGTCTTTCGCTTCTCAGAGTGCACTGAGGGTTCATTCGTGCTGCTGCACGAGTGAATAGTTGGGTCCTTTCTCTGCCGCGGAGCGTTCCGTCGTAGGGATGCATCGCAGTTTGTCCATTCATCTACCGAAGGACATCTGGGTGGTTTCCAGATTTTGGTGATTACGAATAAAGTTGCTGTAAATATTTGCGTACAGGATTTTGTGTGCACATAAGTTTTCAGTTTGTTTGGGTAAATACCCAGAAATGGGGATTGCTGGGTCATATGATACATATTTGTTTAACTTTATAAGTAATGGCCCAACAGTTTCCGAAGGGCCTGTGCCGTTTTGCAGTGAGAGTTCCTGTTGCTCCACAGCCCCGCCAGCACTCGATGGGATCAGGTGGTTTCCTTTCTCTTTCCTTCTGTCTCTCCTTCCTTCCTCCCTCCCTTCCTCCCCGCCCCCCCATCTAATGGGCATGTTGTGTCTCTCTCTCAAACAGCTTTATTGTGATGTAGTTCCCATAACCTACGATTCATCCATCTCAAGCGTGCAGTCCAGTGGTTTTTGCGTATTCCGAGGTGTGTGACCATCACACCTTCACCACTGTCGAACTCCAGTGGAATTGCTGGGTCTTTGGTCATTCTGTGTTTAACTTTTCGGGTAACTGCCTGACTGTTTCCCACAATGGCTGCACCTTTTCACATCCCCACCAGCAGCCCACGTGGGCTCCGGTGTCCCCACGTCCTCACTGACACTTAATTTCTGTCTCTTTGATCACGGCCGCCCTGGTGGTGTGGAGCAGTACCCGGTTAGGCTTTGCCTCACATCTTGTCTCCCTGACGGCTGCCGACGATTATCCTTTCATGCGCTTATGTGCAGCTCGTATATTTTCGTTGGTCAAGTATTTCTTCAGAATTTTACTCCCTTTTTAAAAAATTGTGTTCGTTTTCTTATTATTGAGTGTCAGGAGTTCTTTATATACTGTGGATGCAAGTCCTTTAGCTGGTGTGCGATTCGCATATATTTTCTCCGAGTCTGTGGCTTGTCTTTCTGTTCTCTCAACAGTATCTTTTGCCTGGCGTAAGTGTTAGATTTTGCTAGTTTATTGTTTTCTCTTTTGTGGATTGTGCTTTGGGTATTGTATCTAACACCCACCCTCTGCCAGAACCGAGGCCCACGCTGCTCCTCGTGCTGCCCAGTGGCGGCGTGTGCAAGACTGCTGCTTAGAGAGGCTGAGGGGACCTCCGTTGGGAAGTTGGCACCTAGTGGGGGAGGCTGTTGTGTCATTAATTCTTTGCAGTTGAGGATTTTAAAATGTTTATTTACGGCGAGAAGGAAGAATTGCTTTTCTTCTCTTACTCGCTGGAGTTTCATTGGTTTATCCATGCAACAAATACGCACTAGACCTAGGGCCCAGCGAGAACCAGCGGACATGGCCCGGTTTCCCATGGAGCTCTCAGGCTCGCGGGGCGGGGGAGAGCAGACATGCAGCAGAGGAAGTGACAGCCGCAGAGCAAGTCGTGAGCTCGTGGAAGCTGCAGCGCCGGGTGCCGAGTGCAGTTAGCAAGGGTTGCAGGAGTTTCTCTTAGGAAGCAAGATCGACTAGAGACCATGAGAGGACCGGGAGGCCCCTTCCAGGTGGAAGGACAGCTGTGCGATGGCAGAGTCCGGATGCCAAGGAGCGGGCTGGGGCAGGTGTGGGGAGGTGAGCGCAGGTGGGCAGGGCTGCTCAGCACCAGCACGGTGGGGGGCTGCAGGGGGCGCTCTCTGAGCCCTCTGGGTTCATCTGCCTCTTTGAGCTCTCGTGGCCCTGGCTTCAGAATCCCCAGCCAGGTGCCTGCCCCGTGCCTGTCCCCACTGTTGTGGAGTAGATCAGTCACATTATAAAGCAGACTGGCTCAGTCTTTCCCACAACTAGTCCAGTGACTGCCAAACAGGAACTGCTCGTCTGTGCCCTGGGGTCGGTTAGGAGCAGGGTCCGGGCCTCAGGAGGGTCCAGGGCTGACCCGGAGAGCGTACAGGTACGGGGCTCGGTCTCGGGCGGGGCGGGGGCCTGGCGGCTATGCATGGTGGCCCACACCCACGTTCGCTTCGCTGCTGGGCATCGCGGCTCAGTCGCGAGGTCCTGGCTGGGACCAGACAAAGCCGAGAGGAGCTGAGGACTCAGTCACCAGATGGGGAAGAGAGGTTGTCTGAGTTCAGAGTGAACTACTCCGTCACTTCTGTGTCTGGCGTCAGGCCTTTATCCCCGGCTGGCATCCTGTGGGTGTTCGTGACGTCAGCGATCGCCCACTGGGCTCTCGCGCATGTGGAACCCAACGCTCACAGCGACAGCGGAGGAGAGCGCGGTGGTTCAGGGCGTGAAGACCTGCCCTGCTGTGGCTCCACCTCCTCTGCCCTGCACTTCCCTTCAGCATCGATTTAATGGCACATTTTCGAAGGAGGAAAAGAAGCATGTTAATGCTCCACACTGATGTTAAGAGACAGTCCAGTGCTCAGAAATGGCAAAATGTGAAAAAGAAGTGTATTTTGGTTATTTGCCACTAATATTAAACATCCTCCCCCACCCCCACACCAAGCTACTATTGGACAGGAGCTGTCACCAGTGTTCCGGCGTGGCTCTGCTCACAGCAGTTATCTGGAGGCACAGGGAGGGCGTCTTGGTACGTTTGGTACGTTTTATTGGGAAGTTTGCACCGTTTTGTGCACGAAGGTTCTTAGAACTAAGTGAAACAGTGCTGGCTTCGGAGCCTTAAAACCCTGTAAGGCATCTTCTTGGACACATCCTGGGTTCCTGGTGTTGGGGGGCCATGGGCAGCTGCACAGGCAGTTTGGCAGGGCTGGGGACGTGCTGGGGGAGGTGCCAGGGCCACCAGATCCTGATCTCCCCACCCCCTTTATGGTGGAAATGGCACTTGCTGCCGGGCTTCCCCTGCCCGCCCTGCGTTTAAACGGAGAGTGAGGGAGCTGATCCCAGCAGCGTGGGCGGGAGCCCTCTGGGCCCCGCTGTGCTCTCTGCTCCCCATGCCCCCGCTGCCTGGCTCCCAGGCTCTCTGGGGCTTTGCAGAGTTCAGGAGGCGGAGGCCCCTCCACCGGCCCACAGAGCTCCCCTAGGCCTGGGACAATTGGCCGGGTGCCACAGCCGAGGGGGAAGGCCCTCGCCGGTGGACTGTGAGGAGCCAGAACAGAAGGGACATTGTGTGAGGACGCACAGGGAAGGTCAGGGGGCTGCCGAGTTGTGACAAGCCGCGTGAATGCGTACCGGCCGTGCAGCTCGATTTGTCTCCCTGTGGCATCTTTCTGTTCCTCCATGTGGGACCCCAGACGCTGCTGGATTTCCTAGAGGGCGGGGTCTGTAGCCGGGTGGCGAAGCACCTGGAGAGACCCCACCCACAGCTCATCACAGTCACCCAAGGCCCCCCGGTGACAGGGATAGGCGATTTCCCCTGCAACGCCAACTCCTGGGCCCTGGAAAAGGGGCTGGAAGAATTGGCCCGGGGTTGGAAGCACGTGTTATGTTCCCCAAATGTCATGGGCTCGTCCTGGGGATGCTGCCTCCTGTCTTCCGTTTCATTTCTTCTGGTCCATTTCTTCTTCTTCTGGTCTTTCTTTTCTTTTTCCTTTTTTTTTTTTGAGGTGGGATCTTGCTCTGTTGCCCAGGCTGGAGTGCAGTGCTGCCATCACAACTCACTGCAGCCTCCAACTCCTGGTCCTGGGTGATCCTCCCGCCTCAGTGCCCCCAAAGTGCTGGGTCTGTGGGCGTGTGCCACCACGCCCGGCCTGGGTTTCTTTTTCAAATTGCTTTTTCAAGCTGCTTTCTCCCCCTTTTTGGTGTTAGCTTGGGGAGAAATCATTCAGTTAGGTTTCCAGATGATAGAAGCCACCTTAAAGCCTAAAGTTGTTTGGCTGTTTCCATAGAAAGCTCCTTACAATGTAGCGCTTGGCTGTCTGCCTTCTGGTCTGGGTGTCTCATTGCTTATGGATGCAGGAATGTATTCGGGTTATCAAAATCGCAGGTCACGCTGGAGCGTGCAGAGTAAAAACTGGAACTCTGTCCCATCCATCTCTCTGCCCCGAGAATTCTGCATTCGTATCCAAAGCCTGCCTTCGAGGTGGAGCAGCAGGCCCGGTGCACTCACTGCTCTGTAGTTTGCTCTCTCCTGGCAGCGAGTTCTAGGGAGTCGAAGTCCGTGGGTGAAGATACGCGGTATGTCTGGGCACCTGTGTGTGGCTGGGTTCTCGTATTCCCCCTGTGCAGGTGAGGAAGCCGAGGCACAAACAGGTGACGTGACCTGCCGGGGCTGCACAGGAAGTGGGCGAGCCAGCTCGGCTTGAGAGCCTGCCCTCGGAGCCACCTGCTGTGCCTGTCGAGTTTCTCCCAGGGGCAGCAGAGGACTCCATGGCGCAGTTCATAGTTAAGAGGGACAGAAAGAGAACATCCCGTCCTTCCCTGACCAGGGCCAGCCCCTTCCTGACAGGCACGTGAGTGGCCTGCTGCTTCTGTCTCACACAGGGCTGCGGTGACCGTCCGCCCTGTACCTGTCCTGGGCAGGCCCGAGTGCACCTGCAGGAGTGTCTGCCGCCTCCGCAGCACAGGAAGGCAGACGTGGTAGGGGCCCTGCTGTCTGGAGCCACCATTGTGCTTTTTCCCTCCTTCTGGTTTGATTCCTTCCTCTCACTGAGGCTCGGAGAGGTACCCCAGCGCGGCCAGGGACACACAGCAAGTCGGTGACGGGCTGCTTCAGCACCCAGGAGGTCTCTGACCCCAAATGAAGCCCACAGTTTTCAGCCCATTTTGTGGTATTTTTCTTAAGCCTTTTTTTTTCCCCTGAAGTTTTTCTTCTCCCAATTACAAAGGCGGTCTATGCAGATTGCAAGGAATTGAAATCCTCTCTCCAGCCCACTTCCTTGAAGTAACCACGGTACGCAATTCGTTGTCTGTCCTTCGAAAACCTTGTCTGTATTAGCGTGCGTATGTGAGTGAGTGGGTGTGTGTGTGATGGGTAACTTTAAACTTGCTGTCCGTGGCCGTCCCCGTGTCGGCACAGGTAGCTCTCCCTTGCCCTCCGCGCCGTCTGTGGAGTGCACCCCGCCACGTGGCTCAGCTGCGGTTTGCCTGCCTGTTCCTGCTGAGGGTATGGGGACACCTCGGGCATCTCCCCGCAGCAGGAGGGCCTTGGTGGCTTCACACACGCGCTTGCGCTCTCGCGTGGCGTCCCAGCCAGGCCGCGCACTGGGGGTGGGATTTCAGTACAGGGCCATGTGTTTCTCGGACTGCGCTTTTCCACGTTTCTTCCCATGCTTTCTACTGAGCTCGCCCCCGCCCCCAGTGTGCCATGGGCTGGGGAACCCCGAGATGAGCGCGTCAGAGCTTTATTTAGAGGAAGGGTGCGTGGCTTCTGATGCGTAGACTGGCGTGTTTAGCTTTTATTGCTTCTGTGTGGCTTTGGCAAATGATCAAACCCCACAAAACCTCGGTTTCTTCTCCTGACGGCTGGTGAGAACAGTGACTCACCCTCAGAGTGATTGTATGGGTTGAGTACAGCGCTGCATAGCTCAGTGCCTGCTGGCGGGCCACCACCTGAAGCAGAGCGAGGCCCAGTGGCCCAGGAGGACTCGAGGGGGGCCAGGAGCAGAGGGTTCCTTGGGAGACATGTTCACCCTCTTCCCAGGCAGGCTCGGGGGGGACACAGGTAGTGTTGAACCAAGATTCAGAGCTGTAAGGCAGGTGGGGCGGAGCCTAGCATATGTATTTAATTCTCTTCTTTAACATGGAAAACTGGAAAAAATATATGTATGTATATAGAAGTAGGGAGAATGGCAGAGCAACCCCCCATCCCCAATCCAGCTTCAGTAGTTGCCGACTTGTGTGCCATGTTTTCTCATCTCTGCCCCCGGGAGTGTTTCAAATCAAGTCCTGGATGTCGTATCTTATCATCTGTAAATATATCAGCGTGTGCCTGTAAGGGAGAGGACTCTTTAAACAAAACCCTACCGGCAGTATCATCATGCCTAGAAACTGGTCAGTTAATAGTTCCTTAATATCGTCACATCCAGTAATGTCAGTTTCCTCCGTCGTCGCAGACACACACACACAGAGTCAGCTCTCCGTGTCCAGGAGCCGTCCGCTGCCGGTACTGGGGGATGACTCTGTGTGTGTGTGTGTGTTTGTATACATGTATTTTTAAAAATAATCTATTCAAATCAGGATTCCAGTGAGGTCAGTGCATCGCTCTTGATTGCTGTCTCTTAAGCCCCTTAAAATCTTTTTTCTCTCCCTCTCTTTCCTCCCTCCCTTGCAATTTTGAGAAGAAGCTGCACTGTTTGTCCCACAGGGATGTTGCTGGCAGCCCGCGGGGATGTTGCTGGCAGCCCGCGGCGATGTTTCAGTGTTTCCTGGCATTTCCTGTAAACTGGCACTTGGATCTAGAGCCATGATCACATTCAGGTTTAACTTTATTAGTTTTTAAAGCCCAGCCTATGTGTGTGAACCCCAGGGCCTCACAAGGGCACGTCAGACGGCCCGGGGACAAGCCCCAGCAGGGCAGAGATGGCTGGGTGACAGCCTGGGCTTGGCAGGAGCTGGGAGACCCCACAGCAGGGCTGGTTCCTCTGCTCTCACAGCCAGGCAGGGAGGTAGCTCTGGGTGTGGGGAGGAGGGAGCGTTGGCCTCTCCCGACAGGAACTCCGAGTGTGGTCAGTGGCCACGGGGCTGTGGTCTTGGCCTTGGTGTGCCCTACACCAGGGCCAGCCTGGCCCCTCGGGCCCCACGCCCCTTGCCTTGAGGAGTGCAGGCAGGCATGCCGGGTGCACGGCCTGGACTCCCCGCCCTTTGGCGCTGTGGATGGGTGTGCACGCCGCGGCTTTTGGCGCTGGCACCAGTTTGGCCAGTTCCTCTGCATCTTAGTTTGCCGAGGCTGGAGAGATGCTGGCTCGTGCCCAGTGGCCTAGGAGTGGGTGGCTCCTCCTGGCCTGGCCTGAGAATGCTTGAGTCTAGCAGGCGGCTGCCAGTGCTTAGAGTGGGGCCACTCTGGAGTCCAGCTGGAATAGCCATGGCTGTTACCCCGGGGCTGCCGGCCGACCGCCTGTGACTCTGCCAGTCCTCACGGAGCTACTGCTGGGCCTTGGAGGGAGGTGCTGCCACGTCCCAGCCTCTCGGGAAGCAGGTTTTCCAAAGGGGAGTCCAGGAAGAGACCAGGAGCCAGCCCTCTTGGGAGTTCCTAAGCATCACAGGTCCCAGGTCTCACCCAGAGGGAGCACCAGTTAGCAGCCATCCTCAGCGTGCTGTGACTCACACGGCAGCGTTGCTGGCGGCAGGGCGCACGTGGGGTGCTTCAGGGCTGCAGGTGCCCTTCCCTCCGGGAGCCGTAAGGAGCACGGCCTGGTCTCCTCCTGCTGTGCTCGCCCTCCCTCTTCCATGTGTGTGGGCGCGAGGAGCCTCTCCAAGATCCAGGGCGTCCGGAGGGCACCTGCCTGGGGCGAGTCCTGGCTCTGCTGCTGACCAGATCTCAGCCCTCTGTTTCGGTTTCTTCATCTGTGACATGGGGACACTAGGAGCTTTGTGTTGGGGACTGTGAAGCATTCACATGTGTGAAGTGCTTAGAATCCCGCCTGGCTGTGGTCGAGGCTCCGCAAATGCTGCGTGACACGGTACGGTCAGTCACGTCTCACACTGTTGCTGCTGCCATGGCTGTTTCACCTTTGTGCCCTGACTGTAACGTTAGAGACCCCTCCTCAGTCTTGGTCACTGCTGTGAACACATGGTAGGCACCAAAAATGCACCCTTTTAAAGTGTGCCAATCTGGTGGTTTTTAGTATATTCACGCCATAATTTTCTAATTCCAGAATATTTTTATCACCCCAAAGGAAACCCCATAACCCGTGAGCAATCACTCCTTATGTCCCCCTGACCCAGCCCCTGGCATCCACTAATCCACATCCTGTCACTGTGGATTTGCCTGTTCTGGACATTTCACGTGAACGCAGACATATAATTTGTGGCCTTTTGTGTCTGTCGTCTTTCTTTAGTGCTGTGTTTTTGAGGTTCATCCACGTTGTAGCCTGTGTCAGAGCCTCCTTCCCTTTCAGGGCAGAGTAATATTCCACTGTGCGGCCGGTCCACACTTGGTTTCTCCATTCATGTGTCCATGGACATTTGTGTCGTTTCCTCTTCTTGACTGTTGTAACACTGCACTCACCATCAGATTGGTATTAACTGACTGACACTTAAGTGCTCGTATAGTAGAACCTTCATCGGGTGTCGGGCAGGTGGAAGGGGGAGGAGGGGATGGTATATGCATATTTAATGGGTGCGGTGCGCACTGTCTGGGGGATGGACATGCTTGAAGCTCTGACTTGAGTGGGGCAAGGGCAATATACGTAACCTAAACATTTGTACCCCCGTAATATGCTGAAATAAAAAAAATTAAAAAAAAATAATGCCTGGAACAACAACAACAAAAAAAAAACCACTGCACGTGAACATAGGTGTCAAGTTTTGTGTGAACACATCTTCGTTTCTCTTGGGGATATGTCTGGGAGCTGGTGTGTGGTTCATATGCTTGGTCTGTATTTGACGTGCTGGCTGCCAGACAGTTTTCCAAAGTGGCCGTGCTAGTTCACATTCCCTCTAGAGCGCACAAGGGCTCTATTTTCTCCACATCGACAACACTCATTTTCTGGTTTTTTGTTGTTTTTTTTTTTACCGTAGCCATCCTAGTGGGTGTGCAGTGGTGTCTCATTGTCGTTTTGATTTGCATTTCCCTAGTGACTGGTGACGTCGAGCAGTTTTTCATGCACTTTTTGGCCATTTGTATGTCTTTAGAGAAATGTCTATTCATATCCGTTGCCCATTTTTAAATCATGTAATTTTTCTTTTTATTATTGTAAAATTTATTTTGTATGTTCTGGATACTAAACCTTATCGGAGTAATGACTTGCAAATGTGTTCCCTCCTTTCTGCAGCTTGTCTTTTCACTGTCTTGATGGTGTCCTGTTTTACAGCACAAACTTTTAAAATTTTGATGAAGTTTGATTTGTCTAATTTTCTTTAGTTACCTGTGGCTTTGGTGTCATACCTAAGAAACAAAAATATTTAAAGAAAAAAATTAGCCAGGCATGGTGGCAAACACTTTGTAGTCCCAGCTACTTGCAAGGCAGAGGCAGGAGGAGGAGGATCGCTTGAGCCCAGGAGTTGGAGGCTGCAGTGGAGGCTATGATTGTGCCGCTGCGCTCCAGCCTGGGCGACAGAGCCAGACCCTGTCTAAGAAAGATTTGCCCAATCCAGCGTCACAATGTATACCTCTGTTTTCTTCTGCGAGTGTTATAGTCTTGGCTCTTACGTCTAGTCTTTGATCCTAGATGAGTTGTTTTTGTGCGAGGTCGGGTCCACCTTCATTCTTTGGCGTGTGGATGTCCAGTCGTCCCAGCACCATTTGTTGAAGAGACGATTCGGTCCCCATCGGATGGCCTTGGCGCCCTCGTTGAACCCCAGTTGCCCGTAAACGTGAGCGCCCATTGTTCAAACTCCAGTTCCTCAGTGTGACACTTGGGCTTGTCGCAGTGGGGTTCTCGCATTCCCCCCACCCCATTTTCCTTACTAGCCTGGCGTTGCTGCCCCAGGAGCACATCTCCGTTTTGTGGGGCCTGAGGCTTATCTGATGTGGGGTGAAGCGGACTCTTTACGGGAAAGTATCTTGCTTTGTCAAGGTTCACAGAAACTTGACCCTGTGCACTCCCTCCGGGGCCCCAGAAGGGACTGGTGCAGGCAGCCCCTTCCCAGCAGGCCGGCCTGTGCCCTGAGCGCCGCAGCCTTTTCCGTGGACGCCACGTCGCTCGGTCAGAGCCTTGCTCACTCACGGCCACTCCTCACTCACTTGTCCCAAAGGTCCATCGAGCGCCTGCCCCACGCCAGGTGCTGTCTGCGCTGCAGGGCAGGAACCGGAATGAAGGTCCCTCTCTTGTAGGGTGGCGAGGGTGCAGGATGGCTCCTCGTATGGGCAGAGCCTGTTGGAAACTGGGTCGTGATCTTGCGTCTGTGTTCTCTGCGACCTTGCATTCTGGTCCCTGTCATTTGCGTCTGTGTCTTAGGCTCCCTGTTGAGCGTGGCCCTTGCTGGGAAGGAAACGGGGGTTGAGGTGGTGAGATCAGAGGCTGGGGTGAGGTCTCAGCACTGCCACTTGTTAGTTTTGTGTCTTTGAACCTCAGTTTCCCCATTTGTCAGTGGGTCCCTTGAGGGGTGAAAGGGACGTGACCGTCACTGTCTCTGCCAGCGGCAGGAATGTTCCTGCTAAGTGTCTGAGCACACTGTTGTTAATGATCTTCACTTCTGTAGGTTGAGTTGTTTTGAGGAAGAGGAGGCACCAAGAGCGGCACAGAGGAGGGTCTGGGGGGAGGAGGAACGGAGGCAGGTGAAGGAGGGAGGAGGGAGCTCCGTCCCTGTCCCCTCCCTCGCTGCGACCTCCTGCCCGCCCCTCTGACATGGACTTCCTTGTTTTTTTTGTTCCAGGAGGAGCCGCGGAAGGTTTGCTTCACCTATGACCTGTTCCTGAACCTGGAGGGCAACCCGCCCGTGAACCACCTGCGCTGCGAGAAGCTCACCTTCAACAACCCCACCACTGAGTTCCGGTACAAGCTCCTGAGGGCTGGCGGGGTGAGTGTGCCCCAAGCGGGCGGGCCCCCGCCCTGCCCGGCCCAGTGGCCGCTGTGCTGGCCGAGGCTGCCCTGGCCTGGCTCCCGTGCTGGAGGCATTGCTGCTGGGGGCGCCTTGGGATCTCCTGGCGCAGGTGCAGGTCGCACAGGTAGTGCCTGGCGGAGCTGGAAGGGGCCAGGTGCTCGGAGTCCGTGTGGGGCGTGGGCGGCTGTGGATGAGTTGCGGTTGTCCCGCGGCTTCCCGGGCGGCTGTGGTTAATTAGCATCTTCCTGCAGGAAGTGGCCGGGAAGGAATGGGCGCGAGGCCGGTCTGTCCGCGTGGCCAGGCCCGGAGCCGGCTCGTAACCAGCCTGGCAGGGCCACCTGGGGAGGCGGCAGAGGCTCCTCTGCGGAGGGCCCTGCCCTGACGTGTGCGTTGCCCGTCCCCCTTGTCCCGGGAGGCCAGACGGCAGCGTCAGCTGAGCACTGGGGCTCTCCAGTGAGTCGTGTGGTGGGATTCCTGCGTGGCGGCCTGAGAGGAGCCGCTGGGCCCAGCAGGCTGGGCGCGGTGCGGGCGCCAGGTGGCTTGTGGAGGACGGGATGCCTGGCTGCAGGGGGACGTCGTGTGGAGGCATGTGCAGGCCTGGTCACGGCACAGCCACCTTCAGTGACCCAGGGTCACAGAGCGTTTGCCTGGATGTCAGCCTGTGTCTCTGATGGAGTGGGCCGGGTTGTGTGCATGCGTATGGGGTATGTGGGAGAGGTGTGTGTGTTATGTGTGTGTGGCATGTGTCACCTGTGTCGTGTGTATGTGCTGTGTGACATGTGGGTTGTGTGAAGTGTGTGGCATGTGCCACATGTATCGTGTGTGTTGCCTGAGGGGTGTGTGTCATGTGTCACGTGTTACATGTCACGTGTGATATGTGTTGTGCGTGGCATGTTTATGCGTGGTGTGTGGCATGCCACGGGTGGTGTGTGTGGTGTTCATGTGTGGTGTGTGATGTGTGTGTGGCGGGGACAGGCCCACGTCCCGAGGGAGGGGGCTGCAGTGGGTGTCTCGGGGCAGCCCTTTGCTCCCCGCTGAGTACGGATGGGTCTGCGATGAACTTTGCCCTTTTTCAGTGAAGGGAATAGTGTGTCCGTGGTGGGAGGTTTGAGCACGTCCTGCCGTGTTCCTAATAAAGATGCCTCGTGATCCTAATCGGCAGGTGAGGGAGGTGCCGGGCGGGTCTGCGTGGACAGCGCAGGTCCAGCGCCCTCCCGCCTCTGCCTCTCCGCCTGCTTCTTGCGCCCTGGACTTCCCACCTCGTTCGCCCAAGTGTCTCTGGGCCTCCTGAAGCCTCCGTAGTTGCATTTCTTTGGGAAGCAGCTCCTGGGCCACTTGGGCTGCAGCCAGGTCTTCGCGCCCGTGGGCGGCGGTTCCCTTGCTCACAGGAGAGGAAGGCTCTGAGGGCGAAGCAGCCACCGAGGGGTGAGGAGGAGGAGGAGGAGGAGGAGGAGGAGGAGGCTGGGAGGAAGGTCTGGCTCAGCCTGTGCAGAGCTGGGAGGGAGGGAGCGGCCTTGGCCCTGGCTGGCAGAGCGAGGTGTGCAGGCACTGTGGGTGGTCTCTGCCCCGGGCACCGTTCACCCACAGAGGGCTGCCCAGGGCTGATGGTCAAGGCGTTCTCCAGCCTCGGGAGCAGCCTGAGGCCTCCGTGGGATGGTGGCTCCTGTGAAGTGCTTCCCAGGACCAGGTGACCGTGCTTCTGTGTTCGCCGTCCTGAAGCCCAGAGTGTCTGTCCGGCAGTGAGTGGCCGCAGCCCCTGCCCGCAAGGCTGTCGGTGCTGGCAGAGCTGGGGGAGGTGCCTTCCTCATGCCCCTTGCCATGGAGTCACTCGCAGCTGTTGAAATTCCTCACTCACAGCTCCAGACGCTCCCTCCAGAGTGACCAGGGTGGGACTTCCTGCTGTTCCAGCCCTGCCCCTCAGGACTATCTCTTGTCCCTGCCCTGTCGGTCCAGGGTCTGTGTTTCCATCCGGGGAGATGGGTCCACGCAGCAGCACCCTGTCGCAGGTAGGAGCGGATCGTTGGTTCACTGTACCTGTTCTTTTTGCTGAGGGGATCTGTTGCAGAGGAGCGAGGCCGGGCGTTATCCTGATGTCGGTGTCAGTCTCGGACGTTGATCACAAGCGCCTGAGGGTGGGTTAACTCGAGGGCGCGCCCGCGCCTCCTGGAGAGCAGCCCGCCAGCTGCTGGGCCCCGGCTCTCCCCAGAGCACGGAGGCTCTGCGGTGCCGTGTGTTCAGGGAACTGGTACTGTCCAGGCACAGCTGGGGGCAGATGTGCTGCAGGTCCTGCGCTCCGTGGTGTTGTGGTCAGACAGGATCTGAAGAGTGGCCTGGACTTGATAGCCTGGGGGCATTTGTGTCCCTGTGACTGTGTTACGTCAGCATCCTCATAGGAAGGGATTGGTTTCCGAGGAATCATAGGTGCTCGCGGGTATTCGTGGCGCTGCTTTGGCTGAATTCAGTACTTTTTGTTAAGTGCGTTTTCTGCTTTTGTCCCATCCGGAGGCCACATGGAAGGATTGTCTGCGTGATTGGCCCCAGTGGTCACGTTAATCTGCAGTGTTGGGATTTCGCGACCTTGCCCCGGGCTTCCTCTCCCTGCAGCCGGTGTCCCAAGAGCCTCGTTGGACCCGGGCAGGTGTTTCCTGGGAGCACCTCCTGGAGGGACTGTGGCCTTCTGACATGGCCGGACCGAGCGCCTCCCCCTCCAGGCTGGCCACTTTGCTTGTGCACCGCCGCTTCTGCAGAAAACTGCAGCTCCCTACCCCGTGGAGGCCGCCTCCTGCCGTGGTCTCGCCACTTGCGCTCTGGGTCAGCTTCAGTCACCTGCAAGAGCTGGAGGGCTCGTCCCGCCGGGCATGTGGGACCCGCCAAAGTTGCAACCGTGCAGACCCTTTGGAGATTGCTCTCTGCCCCATAGCTGCCTGCCTCGGGTGCCCGCTGGCTTCTGGCCCTTCCAGACCGTGCCTGTGGTCTCTCTGAGCCTCCACACGTAGATCGGACTTTGGCCGCAGCTGCCTCCTCATGCTTCTTGGCGCACTCCGCCAGTCTTCTCGACCGGCCCTCTGGTCCGCTGCGCCCTGGGGGCCGTGCAGCCCAGCCATCCTGGGACCCTGGGCTTCTCTTTGCTCTCCGCCACTGAGCCCGCTTAGCCCGAGTGCTCAGCATGCAGCCCCCACAGGGGAAGCACCTGCAATTCTTCCGGGAAGCGGAGCTCAGGCGCTCCCTTCTCCCCTCGCCCCAAGAGGGAAGCCCCTGCCTCGGCCCACGTGGCCTCCTTCCTCCTGTCCGGGTGGCCCCTGCCCGTCGATAACGCCTATCTCTTCTCTGTCACTAGGTGATGGTAATGCCCGAAGGAGCAGACACGGTGTCCAGGCCCAGCCCCGACTACCCCATGTTACCCACAATTCCACTCTCTGCCTTCTCTGACCCCAAGAAGACCAAACCGTCCCACGGCTCCAAGGTTAGTGAGGTGGAAGGCCCAGTCGCGTGGGGGCTCCGGGCGCCCTCCCCACGCCGAGCTGGGCCTTCCGCACCTGCACTCGCTCCCTTGGTGTCTTCCTCTTCGAGCTCTCTGTGCTCTCCCTTGCTGCTCACTGCCACTTCCTCACGATTTCAGGAATAAGCCAGGTGATCGCAGGCTCTTTGCCCTGTCCGTCTTGAGGCCAGAGACCCTGCCCTGTCCCCTCCCCTCCCCTTGAGCTCGGGCTGGGCCTCAGGACTGCTGGGCCCGAAGCCCCAAGAGCGCGTCTTCCATCCTCAGCCGCGGCTGCCGCCTTCGCGGCTTTCCCACGCGCCACTGGGCTGCCCCTGCTCTCGGCCGTGCCGGGCTTTCCTGGGGGCAGGGCGGAGGTGTGTGGGGGCCAGCCAGCAGGATTCTGAGGAGGAAGAAGCAATTTATCGTCTCATCTCGACCCAGTCGGGCAGCTGGCACTCAGCCTTCCTGAGGCCTCTCTCTCTCTCTGAACCGTCCCAGAGTGGCTGCTCCAAGGACGAGCTAGAAAGCCCCTCGGATGGTATCACCTTGTCCCTATAAACGCGAGAGCGCACCTTCCATTCCTCTGCAGCTGCCCACTTAGCGCCGCCATCCCTGTGGGGCCCTCGGGCAGCTCCTGGGCGTCACGTCCCCGACCCCACGCGTCTCTCCACTTCTCTGTGTTCTTCTTGCTTCACTTGCTTAGGGCTGGGGGTGTTGCAGGCCTGGGACGCCCCGGGCCGGACAGGCAGGGCTCTCGGCTGTCTTACCGCCTCCTGCGTGGGCCCAGGCAGGGGCTTTTGGCCCTTTCCACAAGACCAGCAGGTCTCGGAAATCCTCAGATCCATCAGAGTCTTGGGTAGGGGACATGGCCCTGGGGTCTCCCCAGGCCAGTTTTCCCTGCGCCTCACGGAGGTGAAATGAAAGGAAAGTTCTTGCTAGGGGTCTCGGCTGCTTCCTTCTCAGCCACACACGGTTCTTTGGAAGTCCATGCAAAACAGGAAGAGAAAGCATTGCTATTTCTTCTGTCCTGGTCATTCGAAAGTCACCATTCGAAAGAAACGCTGTGGAGAGATGTCCTCCCTGTAGCCTGCAGAGCTTCATCAGCCAGGGCTGCTCATGGCGTCTCTAGGAGTGTCTCTGAGACCCCCGGGAGCCCTGAGCCAGGGCTGTGTGTCTGCCAGGCTCAGGAGGCTGTGGGCAGAGTCGCTGGCTCTGCCCTCTCTACATTTGGGAGCCTTCTCCAGCCACCTGGCACGGACACTTAGGAGGCATCTGTGTAGGTTTCTCAGGCAGCACGAGGTCCTGCCGAGCGGCTTCTGTCTAAGAAAGCCCCTCGGCCTTGTTATCACAGTCGTGGCGTCGGAGCCGTCACCCTTGCTGTGTGAGCCCGCGAGCCACCTCTTCCCCAGCTGAGACCTTCCTTTGGGCGCTGGCCTTTTGCCTGGACAGTCGCAGAGAGGCCTCAGCCCGGCTCACTGAGGCCGGGAGGGAGGGGACGGGGTGGGCCTTTCGGGGCCTTTGCTTGCCGGAATCCCTCGGGCCGGGGGACTGCTGGTCAGTCTGGCTGCTGTACTGGTAGGTGACTTGGTCCCTGGCATTTGTCCCCACCTCACAGCCCCTACCCAGGGTGGCATGGTGTGACCGTCTGACCTCCTTGCCTAGGCTCATGCTGTGAGGACAGTTGCTCCCGTTGGTTCCCCACCCACAGCACGCCCAGACCTGCACGCGTGCGGCTGCTGTGGTGCCTGCGTCACCCTGTTTGATGTCAGGTGCTTGTCCTGGTTGCTCTTTCTCTAAATCTCGGTTCTTAACCACTTGGGGGTCACGGACAACTTTAATAAGAACATAACTTTGATGGATCCTTACCCCTAGGAGCGTCCACATTGTACTCAAAATTCAGCACATAATTCCCATGAGCCCGTGGCCTTGGGGGCCTATGCGTGCCCCTGGGAAGTCAGGCCCTGGTGGCAGTGGTGGCTTGGCTGACCCTAGGGCCAGGAGCCCATGGTGGGGACTGCGTCAGAGGCCGAAGGCATGCCCTGTGCATTTGCTCTCATTCCGCCCCTGGTGGCTGTGACATCAGCCGGGCTCTTTCGACCTAGACAGGCACGTATCCATTGCGAGAAGGGGACAGGATGGCACATGGCACCCCCTGCTTCATGCCCCCCCCCCCCGGGGAGCAGCCTGCTGGGGAGTGGAGCCACATTCCACATGCCAGCCCCAAGGGGGACACCCGTTGAGAGTGCTGCTGGGACCAGGCTGGCTGCGGAGGCTTGTGGTGTGAGCAGCCCTGCTCACTGCCCAGGGCGTAAGAGCCAGGCCAGGCCAGGGCAAGGGGGTGGCAGAGGCCCCACGGCCACTGGGACTGTCCCTGAGCCTTTAACGCGGTTGTGTTTTGTGGATTTGCAACAAGAAGACACAAACCGAGTCGACCAGACGTGCGGCAGCTGCTCCATCTGCCCCTGTGGTTCTTCGCTGGGAGTAGTCTGTCCCTGGACACTCAGGTGGCTTTGGGAGCAGGTAGCAGAGGCCCCCTGGCCAGCCTGCCCCTCACGCATGTCTGGGGCTGAGCTGATGAAGTGTGGCCGCCTCTGCCTTCCCTGGTGCTCTCGCTGGTTCCTGGGAGCCCCAGCCCAGGGCCATGTGGGCCGCCCTTGAGGTCTGGCTACCGCTGGTTTCCCTGCCGGGGAGGCCAGGCGAGCATTTACCCAGAGAGCCTCTGGGGCCCGCTGTGCACCTGGCCGGCCGCTGTTCCACACCCCTGGATGTGTGTGGTGACGCAGGGTGTCTGTAGGGAAGACGTGGCCCCCGCTGCAGGGAGCGCTGATGTGGTATGGAGGGAGGACAAGATGGACACGTACGAATAGCAAAGCTCAGGCTGGCGTGTGGGCTGTGCCACCGTCGGTCGCCAGTACTGGCTGCAGCCCCTTCCGTTGAGCACTCACAGCCAGGCCTGCACCATCGCTGGGGAGGTAGGTGCTCCTGCCCTCGTTCGGAGGAGATGCCTGCCTAGGGTCCCACGATGTCACTCCCTGGGCCTGTGTTCCAGCTGCTGTCTGTCTTTGCACCACTTCTGTCCCCAGTGGGAAGCCCTAGAGTCCAGGCTGCACTCTAAACCCTCCTGAGACGGAGACCAGGTGTGTCCTTCCTGCTTTAGGAAGGTTAGCCAGGCAGTTTTGATTCCGACGAGTCTAGGAGTTGTTTCTGTGCAGTGCCTGGGAACCCAGTAGGCACTCAATAAATGCTGACAGCGGAGCTGACTGCAGAGCTGGGGTGTGGAAACGCGGGGAGAAGGGCCAGGCCGGAGTGACGGAGCAGGGGCAGCTAGCGTGTGTGCTGGGGCCAGAGGAGGGTGCGACGAGGGGCGGGGCCTGCCGCCAGGGTCCCCCTGCCCGGTGGGCAGCTGCAAGCATTGGCGGGAGCGGGGTGATGTGGCTGCCGTGCTCTGTCTGACTCACGTGTGCTCTTCTTGAATCCCTCAGGGAATGTCAGTTCAATTCAGAGGGGACTCTTAGCCTGCAGTCGCCTGGGACCTGCTGACACTTCTTAGTAGTTTAAAGGGACAGCTCCATTTAAAACTCTCACCTGCTGCCTTACTTTTTCGCTTTATGGAAGAGTTTCTCTAGCTGAGGCTGAACCAGGTGGATTATACTTTGTAGGGGTCGGGGGTGGCGGCACAGAGTGGCCCCGAGATGCCGTGTGACCGTGTCTCTCCCCTTGCCCCCCACCCTTGGCCTTACAGGACGCCAACAAAGAGAGCAGCAAGGCCTCCAAGCCACACAAGGTGACCAAGGAGCACCGCGAGCGGCCCCGCAAGGACTCGGAGAGCAAGAGCTCCTCCAAGGAGCTGGAGCGTGAGCAGGCCAAGGGCTCCAAGGACGCCGCGCGGAAGCTGGGCGAGGGCCGGCTGCCCAAAGAGGAGAAGGCACCACCGCCCAAGGCTGCCTTCAAGGAGCCCAAGATGGCCCTGAAGGAGACCAAGCTGGAGAGCCTGTCCCCCAAGGGGGGGCCGCCAGCCCCGCCCCCACCCAAGGCTTCCAGCAAGCGGCCGGCTGCTGCGGACTCTCCAAAGCCCAGCGCCAAGAAGCAGAAGAAGAGCAGCTCCAAGGGGTCCCGGAGTGCCCCGGGCACCTCGCCCCGCACCTCCTCGTCCTTCTCAGATAAGAAGCCGACCAAGGACAAGAGCAGTGCCCGGGGGGAGAAGGGGAAGGCCGAGAGCGAGCCCAGGGAGGCCAGGAAGGCCCTGGAGGTGGAGGAGTCCAACTCGGAGGACGAGGCCTCCTTCAAGTCAGAGGTGAGAGCGGGTGGGGGGGCCAGGGAAGGGGCTGCTGGCTGGCGGGCAGTGTGGCAGGAGGGGTTCTGGAGCCCAGGGCTCAAGTCCTCACCAGGCAATGCGCCCACTTGCTCTCCGTAGCTCTGGGTGAGCCCCTGCGCCTTGTTGTGCCTCAGTTTCCCCTCCGCCAGGGTGGTGGCGCCTGCCCTGGGAGAGCTCTGCTGACAGCCCTGTGAAGCACCGCCTTCGGGTGCGCAGGGTCGGCGCTGCCTCCTCGTGCAGCCTCCGCGTGGGCAGGGGCTCAGTGGCTGCCGTGGGGTGAGCGTGTCTCACAGTTCTGCCTTGCCCAGCCACGGCAGGGTCAGCCTGGCGCGAGTCCCTCCCCCTGCTGACTGGGCGTCAGCAGCTCATCCTGCCCTCCCTGTCTGGAGGTTTCCTGATGGCCCCTGAGCTGTGCTCAGCTCCTGCCCAGGTGGCTGGTGGGGTCAGGCAGCGTCAGCCCTTCCCTCCCACTCGTGGGTGCCACACACAGCTGAGGCCTGGGGTGACGTTCTTGGTCGGCCCCACTGGTTTTCTAAGCATGGGGCCAGGACCCCTCTCAGAGGGCAGCCTGTCCAGAGGTGACTTGAGCCACAAGAGCCAGTGGCCAGAGTCGGCCTTGGAGCCAGCCTTCGTGTGGGCCTCAGATAGCGGCAGTGTCTTCCAGCGCTATGTCTGGCGTCTGGTGCTCAGCGCATGCATGAACGAATGAGGGATCGAGCCCCTCGCCTTTACTGCCAGTCCCACCCCCGATGGCCTTCTGTGGCTTCCACATCCTTACTTGCCCTCGAGGGGGGACGCTTTGCTTCCAGGGCTGCTGTTTGGGGCTCTGCTGGGACTTTGAAAGTGGTTCCCAGAGACGAAGCCAGTGGTGGTTTATGTCGTCAGCACTGATTCGTGGGCACCTTGTTGGAGGTGACGGTGCTGGCTGGGGGGTGACTGGCTCACCGACGTCCACGGGGCTGGTGAGGCTGAGTGCCCAGTGCTTCTTATACCGGGGTTGCCTGAAGACACAGTGTCACGTGCCCATGACCCTGAGGCCTGGTGCTGCCGCCCAGAAATCCCGGGCCTCACGCCCCTCCCAGCTGCAGGAGGGTCTGTGGGTGCCTTGTTGGTGCCTGAGTCTGCTCTGTCCTCCGTGTGTGCAGCAGCCACAGCTCTGGGCAGGTGCTAGAGGACATCCTGTCCTATGACCAGGCATGGCGTCTCTGGGGCACCACAGGCCCTGCCCTGCAGACTGGCCCCAGCAGTGTTGCTGCTCTGTCATGGGACACCTGGGATGTTCTTGGGGAACTTTCCACCACCTCGGGGCTGCCACTCCGGGTGGGGGCTGGATGTGTGGCATCTGTGCTCGGGACTGGAGGTGCTGGGGGGCGCGTGGGGGTTTCCTCTTGGCTGAAGAGGCCCATCCCACCCGCTGAGGGACTTCCGAGAGGTCCCTGACATTTCCTAGCCCAGGGGGCCCCGGAGGCTGGCTGGGTCAACCCCTCCCTGGAGGGGAGGCGCAAGGGAGGCGCAAGGCTGCGCTGCTGGGGAGCTGTGGCCGCCACACACAGTCAGAGTCACCTCCTCCCCGCCCTGCTGTGCCCGGCCCAGCCCCCCACTTCCTCCAGCTGCGGCTTTGGGGTCTCCTTGGCCCTTGGGCTTCCTGAGCCAGTCAGTACTGTGCGCGCATGGGCCAGCCGCGGGCCCTGGGTGCTCTGGGTGGCCGAGCACCCGCATGTGCTCTGGCAGCTCTTCTGACCACGCTGCCTCCAGGCCCTTGACTGAGACCGTTTCTGGATTCTTCTGCTCCCTGCCCCCTTGGGTTCACATGGAAGGAAAAGGCACAGGCGGCTGAGAAGCTCGTCTGGGGCCCTCCCCGCCCCTGTCCTGCTGACCCTGGGTGGTGGGAGTGAGAGTGTGCACGGAGTGGGGGGCCTAGGACCCTCCCCCAGCCCACCTCCCCACAGGGGAGTCCCCGCCCCAAGTTTCCAGAGGGCGGAGGGAGGACTGTGCAGGCAGCTGGCAGTTCCTTTATAGATGGGGAAACTGAGGCTTAACATGGGAGCACGCTGGCCCAAGTAGAGAGGCCAGGTGGTGAGGCTGGGGTGGGTAAGGACAGGGCCGCTGAGGCCATCACCTCTTACCTTATTCTGCCCCTCTCCCAGGACAAGCACTCAGCTCTGCGCGCGTGGGGTGGGGGGGGCGCCTGGCTGTCTCGGCATGTGTTCGGGGGGTCAGGTCTGTGTGGTGCCCCTTCTGGGGCTGGGAACCCTGCATGGGATTTCCCAGGGAGGGTTCCCCAGGGAACACCATTTGCCAGTGGGGGGTTGTTGGAAGGGGCTGGTGTGGGTGGGGTCAAGTGCGGTAAACCCTCGAGAAGACCCCTCTCACGCGCCAGGCACCTGCTGAGCCCTCTGAGTCTGCGCCTGCAGGGTGGGGGCTGCCTGGGGAGGGGCTCCTTTGCCAGGGTCTTCCCTCAGGTGGCACCTGCCAGGCCCCAGCAGGCCCGCCGGCTCCCTCCTCCGGCCCCTCCCTCCCTCCTGACAAGGGTGCTGAAGCCACTGAGTTCCCCCAGATGGGTTCCCCGAGGTGAGGGGGCTGCACATCCCCCATCCCACGGACAGGCCTGCTGGGTCTGAGACAGCCTTTGTGGGGCCTGGGAGGCCCTGAGCAAGGGCAGCTCTCTGAGCTGCGGACCCTTCTGCCCTCCAGAGCCCGTCCAGCCCCTGGGCCTGCTGTGTCCCCTGGCGCACACTCCTGTGGGGCAGCCCCATTCTGGCCCAGCCTCAGCACTCAGTGACCGATTCCTGTCCACCTGGGAGACGCAGCCCCAGGCTCCCCAAGTACAAACACGCACGCATGCATGCGTGCGCACCTGCTCTATCTCCCTCACCCGCGCATGTTGCCCCCTTGTGTCCTTGTCACGATTGTTTTTGCCTTTACTGCCCCCTGGTGGCTGAGCCCAGATGGACGGCTGCAGGAGGAGGAAGGACAGGCCAGGCTGGTCCACGGCATCTGTCACACGAGTGTGCACGCGCTTGTCAGCGCCTTGGGCAGTCGAGGGTGGTTGCGGCACCTGGGCAGGGAGATGGAGCCATCGGTCATCCCTGAGCCCCAGGACGGCATCTGGGTCTGGAAGAGAGGCTTTCGCACCCAGTTCTCCCGTTCCAAACCTTTCTGGGACACCTTCCTGGGTGGGAGCAGGACCCACACACCTTTGAGACCTCAGACCTTGCCCCAGCCTCCCTCCCTGAGAGCTGTGTAGTCCCCTGTGCTCGTGCCCACGCAGGTGGGAAAGCCCAGAGGTACTCTGAGCTGTCGCCTGGCACTACTGGAAACCTAGAAGTGCCTCAGCGTGGAAGTCCGGGGGTGTCCTGGGGCTGGGGTGGTGGCCGCAGGCTGCGCCTGGCCCCGGGTGCCGGCTCCCTGCAGGTTCTCAGCAGCGGCACAGGTGGGTGCCTTCAGGACCCTGGGGGTGTCTGGGGCAGACCTGCTGGGTGTCAGCACTACCACAGGGTGTTTGCTGTGCCCCTTTCTCAGCTGTAAGGTGATGGCTCTTCCCTTTCTCCCCTCCCCGCCCGCCCCTCCGTGGGGTGAAGTCCGCCCAGTCAAGCCCGTCCAACTCCAGCTCCAGCTCAGACTCCAGCTCAGATTCGGACTTTGAGCCGTCTCAGAACCACAGTCAAGGTGTGTAACGAGAGCTGCCGCAAGGGGGACCCACGGGAGCAGCCCCGCCCAACTGGAGGCCGGCGGGTGCAGATCCGGTGGGAGTTGCAGGCTCCCCACTCCTCTGCACGTGGTTGACTGGCAGCGGGGCCTGCTCCACACCAAGTTTTGGCCGGCAGCGCACCCCGAGTCTGGAAGCTGCTGCTGCCACCAGAAAGACTTATTGACGACTTGCTGGAGGGTGGGAAGGGCAGGCCGCAGGCCAAGCTGGGCTCTGCTGTATCCCCACAGATCCCCGCCTGTAGGATTTTTAATGGCTTGATGGGGTCTGTATTTAAAAGCAAAACAGGCTGGCGCAGTGGCTCATGCCTGTAATCCCAGCACTTTGGGAGGCCGAGGGCTGGGAGTTTGAGACCAGCCTGGGCAACATAGCAAGACCCCATCTGTACAAAAAAATAGAAAAATTAGCTGGGTGTGGTGGTGCGCACCTATAGTCCCAGCTACCCGGGAGGCTGAGACAGGAGGATCGCCTGAGCCCAGGAGGCTGCAGTGAGCTGTGATTGCACCACTGCACTCCAGCCTGGGTGACAGAACGAGACCCCATCTGGGAAAGATAAACAAATAAATAAAATAAAAGCAAAACAGGACCAGGTCGCTGAGCCCTGGTCCCTGGGCCCATCCCTGTGCTGATGAGGGGCCAGTGCCCTTCTGATGGGGACCTTGCCAACTGCCAGAGACCCTGGGCTCCGGCCCCTCCCTGCTCCGTGGGGCGTCCCCTCTTCTGCCCATCCCACCCCATCCCCAGGACCCTTGAGGTGCTGGGTGGCTGTGGTTAGGGCAGAGCATGTTCTGTGGCCGAGGCAAGCTGTCTGCATCTCTGCCCTCTCCCTGCAGGCTGGCCGGAGGCGGGTTGGGGAGGGTGCTTTCTGGGGAGAGGGCGTAAGGCCTGGTTGGCTGTGCCAGCCTGCTTGGAATTGGGAGGGCCCTGGGGGAGCCATCTGGAGCCCACGGGCCCTGGCCCAGACCCCAGCACCCACCATCGGCCAGCGGCAAGCTTCCCTCCTAGTGGGATGGACTGAGAGTCTTCTTCCCACACGGCTGCAATCCTGGGGGACGGGGGATAGGCGCGTGGGGGGGTCTGGCCTGGAATTCAGCCGAGCAATCGCGAGGGGGCTGGGGGATGGGACCCTGGAGCCGCACTCCCTCCAAGTGCTCTTATCTGCGGGGAAGGGGGGGAACCTGCGGGAGCAGGATCACATGACCAAGGTAATTGAGGGCTTTGTGTCCCTCTGTTGCCTTGGTAACAGGAATATAAACCAAGATGCCGTCTGTAGGGGACTGGAACCCTGGGCCTCTGGAGAAAGGGGCGGACGGGGGGCCGGGTGCAGCAGAGGGTACTGCCGAGGGGTTGGGCTGGCCCAAGTCGGGGTGCAGGCTGGACAGGGGGATCCCGTGCCCCCCGGGCAAAGCGTCTGTGCCCCTGGCTCCAGCTCCCGAGCCCTCCCCGGCGAGGGCTGGCTCGTCCTGGGCTCTCGGCAGAGCCGGCGATCTCTGCGCCTGGGAGCAGAAGAGAGGGTCTCCCCTGGCTGTGGCAATGGAGGGGCCCCGCGGCCCTGCTGCAGGACAGGGACCTGAGGCCTGCGAGCAGGGCCAGGAAGGTAGGGAGGGGAGGGGAGCCAGGGGGTGCTTCAGGAAGGGGTGGCCGTGGGCACGGGGCAGTTCCTGGAGGGGGCGGGCAGGCCCCGGCAGAGCCACCTCTCAGGCGGCTGCTGTGTGCACTGGGGTTGTCAGTGTCAGGAACCTTGGTGTGGCCCTGCGGGGGAGGGGCCGCAGGCTCAGCCGGGCCTTCCCTTCTCTACCCCTCCCCTGCCCTCCCGCCCTAGGACCCCTGCGCTCCATGGTGGAGGACCTGCAGTCGGAGGAGTCCGACGAGGACGACTCTTCGTCAGGCGAGGAGGCTGCCGTCAAGACAAACCCGGGGAGGGACTCCAGGTGACTGGGCCCAGCGGGGAGCTAGCAGGCACGGGCGGGGGCCCAGGGTGACCCTCTGGGTCTGCTGTGGTGGGGGGGCCTGGTGCCAGTCATGGAATCAGCAGGCTGGGGGCGAGGCCAGGGCTGGAGAGTCCCCTGGGAGGATTGGGGGGTCCCCAGGCAGCCTCAGGGTGGGCCAGAGCCGTGTGTTCTCTCCTGGTCACCCGATAGGGCACCTCAGGCAGTGTGCTAACTGGTGGCTGCCAGCAGGGGTGGGCTGCCCGGCAGCAAGGGTGGGGTGTTCTGAGAGAGGAGCCCAGTCGCTGTCGGAGAAGGAGGCTGGGAGAGGAGGCCATGCCAGAAGCCCGAAGCAGCCCTGTGTGGAGGGCAGGGGCGGGGAGCAAGCGGTTCTTCTGCTCTCGGGCCAGGGGACCCCCCCAGTTTCCCATGTGTGTTCCACGCACTAAGGACCCACCGAGAACCCTGGCCTGGGGCTTGCAGACGGCCAGTGTGGGGAGCAGCTTTTGCTGCCTGCGGTTCTTTCCCCTGCACGGTGCAGGGTGGGCTGGGGCACGTCCTTTGGATACCCCCAGCCCCTTGGCGTGATCCCACCGGGGTGGGGGAGCCTTGGCCCCAGACACATGGGCCTCAGGAGAGGTTTGGGGGTGTCCAGGGCAGTGGCCCAGTCTGCGTGCAGCTCTCCTCCTTGCCAGGCCGAGGCCTCCAGGCCTCCGTGGCTCCTCTTCAAGACGGGGTTGGTCATCGACCTGCACCCAGCAAGGCGCGTAGGAGCCTTCCAATTGTCCGTGCTGGTTAAACCGCCTTCCCGAGAGCCGCAGCTGTGATGCCCTGAACAGGCCTCCCTGTGGGCAGCGCTCCCCACGCCGGCCCACACGTGGGGGCTCTTGGCCTTCAGAAGGCCCAGGCCCAAGGCCCCAAAGGGGTCTTAGTCTCTGGACACAAGGAGGACAGGGACTTCCCTGGGACGGGTGGTGGCTGTTGGCTCCTGCCTCCTTTGGTGACGTTCAGTGCACATTCTGCTTGCACCGAGAGCCGTGAGTGGGGACAGGCCGACGGTCCCATTCTTGAGGGGCTCACAGCAGGGCATAGGGGCCTAGGCAAGGAAGCGCCTCTTGACGTCCTCCAGGGGCAGCTGCGAGGTCCCGGGCAGGGCAGGGGCTGCCGTTGTCAGGGAAGGGGCTACACAGGCCACGACATTGGAGCTGGTGCCGGCAGAGCCCCCACTCACCCTGCTCTGCCCCCGAGAGGCCCTGAGTCTCCGCCGGTGCCACCTGTGGGACACAGGGCAGAGGCGGGTGGGAGCAGTGGGCAGGGAGTGTCGCCTGGGCAACTAGAGCCACAGCTGGGGCGAGACCTGCAGCCGCCACAGCCAGAGTCCCCGAGTCCGGGAGGCAGCCGCACTCCCGACGCTCTTTGCGGGAGAGGTTCAGGGAGGCGCGGGAGAAACAGGCCGGAGCATCGTGGCCTCTGGTGCATTCTGGCGCTTCGTTCAGCAGCGAGGCCTGGGATGTACCGTGTTTTACATGTGTCATGGAGTGACAGATGTCAGGGCTGCTTCTCGCTGGATCCAGCCCGGAACATCCCTGACGAGCTGGGTCCCAGGCGGCCAGCGAGAGAAGCGGCTTCTGAGGAAAGCTTTGTGGGTTCAGGCCGGGGGGTTTCTGGATGTGGAGTGACCAAGCGCCTCCCCCTCGGTGGTCGTGGATGTTTGTCCCATGCAGTCCCCCTGGCAGCCTCTCTCAGATGAGGAAATCGAGGCAGGGGTGCAGGAGCTGCCCACCAGGAGGTGGGAGGCTGAGAGCCGGGACTTGTCGCCATCACCCCCACCCCCACCATGGAACCCAGGAGGCCCTCGTTCCCGAGTGCGCGGGGTTGGCTGGCGGCAGGGTCAGAGCAGGGCGGAAGGGGAGGGCGGTTGTCCTCAGGCAGTTAGAGGAGCACACCCAGCCAGCCTTGCTGGGGGCCAGTGGCTTCGTGCCTGGCGGGTTCTGGGTCTCTCTGGGCTGGGCTTGAGGCGGCCCCAGAGCCACTCAGAGCGAGCCTCGGTGCTGCTGGGCTGCTTTCCCCTCGGCGTGTTCCATTCCTTTCCTTTTCGTCAGCAGTAGCTGCGCAGAGTCGAGAGGGGTTGTCTGGGGGACCCATCTTGGCACACGGGAGGGGGCTGGGTGGGGTGGCAGGGACCTGACAAACCGTGTCGGTGTTCAGGTTGAGCTTCAGTGACAGCGAGAGTGACAACAGCGCTGACTCCTGCCTGCCCGGCCGTGAGCCCCCACCCCCCCAGAAGCCACCCCCACCCAACAGCAAGGTGAGCCCGGGAGGCCCTGGGTGTGCCCCACCATCAGGGCTGCTCAGGCGGCCCTGTCCCCATCCCAGAGGCTGAGGGTGGTGGGCGCAGGGAGGCTTGGTTCACGCCCAGGCCCCAGGATGGGCAGGCCCTGACTAAGCGGGGCTAGCCGCAGTGTCCCCGGACGGGATTTCGACAGGGCCTTGGTACTGTCCTGGGAGTGCTTGGGGGAGCGTCCCTGCAGCAGGGCCAGGCGTGGGCCAGAGCTCAGCGGGCATCTGTGGTTCCCCTGCAGGCATCAGGCCGGAGGAGCCCCGAGTCCTGCAGCAAGCCCGAGAAGACCCTCAAGAAGGGCGCGTATGACAAGGTGGGGGCACAGCCAGTGGGGGTCCCCAAACCACCCTGAGCCCCTAGAGTCAGACCGTCCTGGGCGAGGGTGGCCCTCACTCCTCTTCCTGGCACTGCCAGGGCAGGCTCCTGCAGCCCCAAGCTGACATACACTCTGGTGGCATCAGCCCTCCTGGGGCAGAACTGGCCACCTCTGCCCAGGGTGGTGCAGGGCCTGGGAGTGGGGGGGCTGGGACAAGCTCCTCCCCGGCCCCTACTGAGCCCTCCCCGCCCCCCACAGGCCTACACAGACGAGCTGGTGGAGCTGCACCGCAGGCTGATGGCCCTGCGGGAGCGCAACGTGCTGCAGCAGGTACCGACCCTCCCTGAGCACCGGGCGGCTGAGTCCTGAGGGTGGGGGGCCCGGCGGGGCACGGGCAGACCTGTCCTTGGCGCCCCGGTCCCTGAAGCCGCCCTGCCACCGCTTTGCAGATCGTGAACCTGATCGAGGAGACCGGCCACTTCAACGTCACCAACACCACCTTCGACTTCGACCTCTTCTCCCTGGACGAGACCACCGTGCGCAAGCTGCAGAGCTACCTGGAGGCCGTGGCCACATGACCCTGGGCCGGGTGCCGGCCCCCCGCCGCCAGGGTCCTGGGAGGCCGCGGCTGGGCCCCTCTCTGCCGACTGGCGCGCCCGCAGCACTGCCTTAGCGACCGCCCTGTCCTCGGCCCTCACAGCCAGCTGCACTTTCCTCGGCGGCCCCCCACCCGCCTCCCCAGCTCCCGGGCCAGGCGGGACTGGGCCGGCACTGCTGCTCCCAGCCACGCAGAGCCGCCCCCCGGGCTCCCCTGGGAGAGCGGCTGCTGCCGAGGGCGGCTGTGGGCCTTGCTCCCCAAAGGGGAAGAGACGGTCGCGGCTGGGGGCCCCTCGCCCGGCCTCGGGACCAGCCCTTGCCCCACAGCGGGCTGTGTGGCACGATTTCACTGCCAGGGCGTCTCTGAGCAGCCGGACCGACTGCTAGGGGCCGTCCCCAGGCTCCCCAAATGGTTCAGAACATGCCCCCCACCCGCCTGGACCTCAGAAGGCCCCGCCTGTGCGTCCGAGTGTCGTCCGTGTGGACCGAGCGCAGGCCTCTCCGCCGGCTCCCGCGCTGGGACTCCGTGCTGTATAGTTCTCTTACATTATGTGTGTGTGTGCGCTGTCTGTGCAAGAGCCGCGTCGGGTGTGCGCGTCAGGGCAGCAGTGCACGTGGGGGGGTGCGTACGGTGGGGCTTGTAGGTTAAGATGTCTCCACGGGTCTTGTGGTCGAGGCGCACGGAGTCCTCCTCCTCTGCTGTTCCAAGGACGCCGCCTCCTGCCGGGGCTCCCGGGCCTGTGACACTACATGGGGGCGGCGAGTCCTCAGGGCGCCAGGGAGCCGCGCGCTCCGCTCCGGGTGTCTGCCCAGCACCACCAGTCTCCAGGGACGGAGTCAACGCCCCGGAGCTCATCCTCCTCCCATGGGACCCTCTTCCTCCCTTTTGTTGATCAAGTCTTCGAACTTTGAAAAAAAAAAAAATGAGCTTTTGCCAAATAAGACGGGATAGTTTGTGGAGTTTTCCGAGGCACATCGGACTCCGAATTGACCCCTTGAGCGTGGGCCTCGGCCGCGCAGGCCAGGTCGCTTGGCTGGACTGGCCCCCCAGGCTGCCTTTCTCTCCGTGGCCGGCCGGCCCCCCACCGCCGCGGCCCACGCTGGTGCCGAGCCTAAGACTCACTCCTTGTTCGTCCGAGATCCTCCCGGGGCCGGACCGGTCCTCCCTGGCTCTCCCTTCCAGGACCAGGGACTCTCGTGGGGCCCACCCACCTCGGGTGCGTTCCTGGGGGCTGGAGGCCTGTCGCCTCTGCTTCCCCAGACCTTGATCCGAGGCTCCTCTAGCCTCCACCCCCGACTTCGAGTCGGTTCAAGTCCTGGTGCCCTGACCAAGATGGGGGAAGAGAGCTGGGGCCCCGCGGGGGGCTGCCCTCTCTCAAGCCCGTGGTTAGATGGCTCCTCCCCCCAGCTGTGAGGGGGTGAGGGCTCCATCTTCCCCCCCTGAGGTCCCTAATCTTGTCCCTGCTCTGATTCTGTCTGTCAGGCAGATCCTGAACACTCCTTGGGGTGAACCCTGTCTCCAAGGCTTCCCCCAGCGCCAGCTATCTGGGGAACACCCCAGAACCCCTGGGGAAAGGCCTGAGATGTGTGGAGGAAACCTCCGGGGCTCCTGACCACCTCCTCTGCCTCTGTCCCGGCCCCACTGCCTTCAGGTATCAGGAAGAGCGAGGCAGGCCCCGTGCCCCTCTGCCCTTCCAGGCAGGCCGGTAATACTCAGAGTGGAAGCCTTCCTGCCTGCTCCCGAAACCCTCCAGACATTGGACGGGAGGAGCTGGCCTGGGGTGGGCAGGAGGCAGCAGCTGCTGCTCCACCCTCCATGTACAGAGGCCGCCAGGGGTCTCAGGCCCTGGGCTTTCTCCTTCACGAGGATCCCTTGGGATCCACACAGCGACGTGAATAGCCTTCCACTCAGCCGGAGGAGGACCGGGCTCTCCTGCCTGCCCTCAGCGGCCAAGCGTCTGGCCCTTCCTGCTGCTTCCAAGGCCCCCGGAAGCACCGACCCACGTCTCACTTACCTCCTCTGGCCGGAAGGTGTGCTCACCGCTGTCCTCCAGAGCTGCTCTGGGCCCAGGGCTGGCTCCGTGACCACCCGATGGACATGCCAGGCAGCCAGGGCCCCACCCCCGCCCCCACTGCCCGGCGGCTGGGCCCAAGAGGGCTTTGGGGACGCTTCCATAGGAAGGGGCCCGGCACTTTGTGATTGCCGCGTGTTTTGTGTTACGCCGCCCGCCCCCAGTGCAAACCCCTGTGTTTTGCTCTCTCCTGAACAAAGTGTAAACCGACGCCGGAAAGCGAATGGTATCGAATACCTTTCTTTGCCCATAAGGGTTTTTACAAAGAATGTGTCTCACTAGGAACTAGGACACTTCGGCCGAGACCAACTCCTGGATAAAAGGAATAAGGAGAATTGTGTTTGTAACGAGTTACAGGATTGTTTCTGTCCTGGATTTTAAACTTTTTGTTAAATTGTGAAATTATGGAGGAGTTTTATAGGAAAAAAGTGAAATAAAGTCAGATGGGAAAGCAAACTTGCACATCTGTGTGGTTCCTCCTGCTGAGTCGGGAGGTGGGGCATGCGGTAGCATGGGATGCCCTATCCTACTCTCTTCCAGTGCCTCCAGATCAGTGACCAGGGAGGGAGGGAGAGCCGGGGGCGGGGAGTGGGTTGGAAAGCAGTTCTGATTTCATAGGGGAGGTGGATGGATGGATGGATGGATGGATGTGGGTGGATGGAGTTGGATGGATGGATGGATGGATGTGGCTGGGCGGGTGGAGTTGGATGGATGAAGGTGGGTAGGTGGATGGTTAGACGGATGAGTTGATGGATGGACGGATGGACAGATAGAAAAACATGGACAAAGACATCCTTTGCCAGAAGCCCAGGTGCCTGTGTGTCAGTTTACCTATGGTGGGTTTTTCTCCAGCCTCGGTGTGGCAGAGCTGAGTGGACCTCTAGGAGACAGAGCTCTTGCTGCTGCAAGATCAGCTCTTGCTGAGCAGATCTGTCCACTTGGGGCTCCAGCTCCACCCAGAGGAGCAGCAGTTCATTCCTGAGTGGCCCACACCAGAAGCTGATGCCCTCTGGCCACCCCGCCTGCAGTGGCAGCCACTGATGGAGATCACAGACAGAGATCTGCAGGCTTTGGGGGACGGTTGCAGATCTGAGCTTCTAAAGTAGCATTATGGAGTGAGAGGGTCTAGAGTGGCCCCCAGGGTTCCTGGACCCCCATGACACAGTGGAAGGACTGTTTATGTGTAAAAATATTGTAGAGCTTTCACTAAGGGTTATCTCGAGGACCCTTCACAACCACTTGATGAGGCACTGCTGTTGCAATCCCCACTGACAGATGAGGAAACAGCCTCAAGGAGCTGACTTACCTAAGACGATACTAGCATGCGTATTTCCACAGCTCGGGCCAGGTGTGCGCGACATCGTAGCTGTCGTACTCATGTGCTCACTCACCAGTGGTCTGGACCGCTGACGGGCATCGTGGAGAGCTTTATAGAAAGATGCCAGAGCCCATCCTTGGAAGCTGTGGTTCTATAGCTCTAGAGCAAGACCCTCCAGAAGGATCCACAGGTGACTTTGAAGCCTACACATTTCACTGTAATAACTGCTTTGGCTGCATCCTGCGCGTTTCGAAATGTCATATTCTCATTCAGTTAAATTATTTCCTAATTCTCACTGTAACTTCTTTGACCCCTAGATTATTTTAAAAGCTTCTTGCTTAATTTCCGAACGATTGGTAATTTTCTAATTTTATTCTAGTTGGGATCTCCTGTGGTCAGAGATCATTTAGTGATTTATTTCAATTCTTTGGAATTTGTCAAGACTGACTTTACAGCCTAGCATATGGTCTGTTTTGGTAAATGTTTCTTACATTTCTGAAAAGAGTGTCTATTCTGTTGGATGTCGTATTTTATAAGGGTCAGGTTACTCTTCAAATATTCTATATTATCTATTTTTTCCTTTAATTCTGCCCCATTTTGAAGTTACGATAGTATGTATAAATTTATAATTGTTTTACTTTCCTGGTAGATCGTTCCTTTTTATTATAAATGTCCCGTTTTATCTCTGGCAGTACTTCTTGTCTTTAATCTACTTTGATATTACTATAGCAACTCTAATTTTCTATTTGTCCCATCTTTTATTTTTTTATGTTTTGAGACAGAGTCTCGCTCTGTCACCTGGGCTAGAGTGCAGTGGCCTCATCATAGCTCACTGCAACCTCGAACTCCTGGGCTCAAGTGATCCTCCTGCCTCAGCCTCCCGAATAGCTGGGACTATGGGTGCCACCTCATCTGGCTAATTTTTCTATTTTTAGTAGAGACGGGGTCTTGCTTGTGCTCAGGCTGGTCTTGAACTCCTGACCTCAAGCGATCCTCCCACCTTGGCCTCCCAGAGTGCTAGGATTACAGACGTGAGCCGCCACGCCTGGCCTCGGGCGCTATTGACACCTCCCTGCCGCACAGTTCTTCCTGGCATGTCCTGAACACTGCGGGGTGCTGCGTAGCACCCCGGCCTCCACCCCCTCCACGCCAGGAGCGTAGCTCCCCAGCGGCTCCCCAGACACGACAACCGCAGATGTCTCCAGACACCACCAAGGGAGCCCTGGTGTAGACTTGCCCCCAGGTGAGAGCCACTGCTTTGGTGAACTGATTTTATTATTCTTTTCCATTTAAAGCACCTCCCCAAGGAGAGGCATGCTGGTTAATAGCAGGTCCCTCACTGGCACTGGTTTCCCTCCCTCTAGGAATCGGCTCCTTGATAAGGAGGGACACAGAGAGGGGGATCGCGGCTCCTTTCACAGAGAATGGAGCCCACACACGGCGCCCTCTCCTGGCCTCTGCTAATTGTCCTCGTAAAACTTTTCGATCTCGGCTTGGTACATCTTGGCCACGATGCCCCGCTTCAGTTTCGTGGTCGCCCCTGTAACAGAAGCAAGTCCGAGGTGGGGCCTTCCCACCCACTGCTCCTGGGAGGTCCCCACGTGGCTGCTGGCAGCCCCCGCCACCCTACAGGACAAGGCGTTGAGGTGTCAGAGGGCCGAGTCCGTTGTAGGGACGCAGGCGACAGACGGGCATGGGGCAGCAGGACGCTTTGACTGGGCAGCCAGCAGAACAGGACTGGGTGCCGGAAGCCCATCCCAGAGCACCCTGAGAATTCCCACATGTGAGACTTAGTGGAAGCGCTGGTTCAAACCGCAGATGCCAGGCCAGGCACGGCAGCTCACGCCTGTAATCCTAGCACTCTGGGAGGCTGAGGCAGGACAGTCACTTGAGCCCAGGAGTTTGAGACCAGCCTGGGCAATATAGTGAGACCCCATCTCTATAAAAAATTTTTTAAAAATTAGCCAGTCATGGTGGTGCATGCCTGCAGTCCCAGCTACTCGGGAGGCTGAGGCAGGAGGATCGCTTGAGCCCAGGAGTTGGAGACTGCAGTGAGCTTATGATGACTCCACTGCACTCCAGCCTGGGTGACAGAGCGAGATCCTGTCTCAAAAAATGAAACAAACTGCAGAGGTCAGGGACCCAACCCCAGAGGTCTCAGGCATTTTAACAAGCACACTAGGGGAGTTGGGTGTGAATGGCCCTTGGCCCATGCTTTGGGAAACGGGGTCTGTAGATAAAGCCCAACTTCTCCAACACGGTCGTTTTGAGGGAGGCTCTCTCAGCACACCAAAAGCCAGGGATCAGGGCTGGTGTGCGATCCTAGGCTGCCGCTCACCTTCAGGTTTTGGAGCAGCCCCTGGGACAGGAGCAGAGGGATCTCAGCCACACACCCTGCACCCAATCAGGACTTAAACATGGGAAGCCAAGGCGGGAGGATCACTTGAACTCAGGAGTTCGAGACCAGCCTGAGCAAGAGCAAGACCTCATCTCTACTAAAAATATAAAATCAGCTGGGTGTGGTGGCTCGTGCCTGTGGTCCCAGCTACTCGGGAGGCTGAGGCAGGAGGATTGCTGGAGCCCAGGAGTTTGAGGTTGCTGTGAGCTAGGATGACGCCACGGCACTCTAGCCCGGGCGACACAGCAAGTCTCTGTCTCAAAAAAAAGAAAAAAAGGACTTAAACATGTTTCACCGAACGGTACAGGCAAGACCATGTGGCCACGGCCTGCCAACCCAAGCCAGCCACGCTCAGCCTCAGCGCATGGCTGGCAGGATGCCAGTGACCATTTGGGACCCCGCCCAGGTGGCTCACCAAGCTCCCCGGCACCGACGGAGAAGTCCGTGTCGAGGATGGCCCACTTGACGATCTTGGTGCTCTCCGATGTGGCTTCTCTGTTGACAGTGTCGATGGCCCGATCGATGAACTCCGTGATGAGGGGTCCTGGTTGTTGATGATGTCCGACACCCTGGTGGAACGGCTCTTGAGCTGCCGGCAGAAAGCCACGGCCTCGCTGGTCAGCGCGTCCCGAGGCTCTCCTGCTTCCGCGTTGACCTGGCACTGCCGGAGGGGACAGGGTCAGGTCGCCCCCAATCCACCTCCGCACGCGCCACTCACACATCCACCCCCGAACCCCAGCATCCTTATCTTACAACAGGACAGCAGCCCACCCAACCGGCTGACATGCCAGAGTGTCATGGGGCCCAAGGACAGCCTGAGGCACCTTCAGTGTGAGCAGGGCGCACAGGTACGGCGTATCCTGGCCCACCAGGACCGCGTAATGCACGATGGGAATGAGCATCTTCACCTGCTCCTCGATGGGACTCGGGTTGATCTTCTCCCCAGAACTGAGAGTGATAACATCTGTGTGCGGAAAGGGAGGAGGGTTTCGTCTCTGAGAAGCTACACCAAGTTGGCTGTCATGGAGGCCTGGGTGGGGGTTTGGGGTGGGGGAAACTGTCCCAAAGCAGCCCCAGCTTGCAAGGGGCCCTCTGCGTGCAGACGTCAAAGATGCATCCCAGGCATACAAAGGACACCCCCCTTCCTCCAAGCTGGATGACAGCCCTCGTTTCAGATTTGTGCTGTGTGCAACCTGCACCACTGTCCGTGGCAGCCCTCCCTTGCTCACCATGCACATTGCCCATGATGTACAGAAAGTTATTAGCATCCAAGAAGCCCAGGTCCCCCGTGTGCATCCAGCCTAGGGAGTCAATCTTATCCTTCGTCCCTGCCTTGTTGTTGAGATAACCCATGAAGATGTTTCGGCCCCAAATGCAGATGTCCCCGACGCCATCCTTATCTTCCTTATGCACCTTGGTGTGGGTGTCCAGAAGCGCCTTCCCGCAGCTGTGGGGAGTGGGCAGGAAGGGGGAGTGTTAGACATGGGCGGATACCATCCCTCACCATAGTAGGGACTCCCCTGTCCCCTGCTCACAACCCGTCTTCCTCTTATCCACAAAACCACTCAGATCCTAAGTCTTCTCTGTCTTCCTTTCGGCTCCTAGAGTCCCACGGATCCAAAGTGGGGGCAGATAGAGAAGGAAAATAGGGTGTAGACCTGTAGAGTGGAAGGAAAGCAACCTGGCCGAGCCTGGCTCTGAGCCAAGCCCGAGGGGCACATGGGGGCTTCACACTCAGCCCCTGTCCCCCAGGAGCCGAAAGAACAGCCCAAGGGACAAGGCAAGACATGGATAGGCCAGGGGTGGTGGCTCACACCTGTAATCCCAGCACTTTGGGAGGCTGAGGCAGGAGGATGACTTGAGCCCAAGAATTTGAGACCAGCCTGGGCAACATAGCAAGACCCCATCTTTACAAAAAAATTAAAAATTAGCCAGGCGTGGTGGTGTGCACCTGTAGTCCCAGGTACTCGGGAGGCTAAGTCAGGAGGATCACTTGAGCCCAGGAGTTCAAGGCTGCAGTGAGCTATGATGACACCACTGCTCTCCAGCCTGGGTGACAGAGTGAGACTTTATCTCAAAAAATAACTAAACTCAAGGCACCTTTTGGATAGAAATGGTTGCTGTTGAAGGTTTCCAGGCAGGGAAGAGAAAACAGTTAATACAGTCCAGGCAAGAACGAGGGCTTCCACCAACCTGTTTCTCTCTTTGGAAACCAGAAGGGCTGGTGCCTCAGCTTCTCCAAGTCTGAGGTTCCTACCAGGGTACCTGGACACCATCCTCTGTCCTCTTTCTCTCCAGGCTGTCTGGAGACTTAGGGCAGCCTTGCAGCTGGTCCCGGCCAACACTTGGGACACACACTGCTGTGGCATGAATTATATCCCATCCCCCAGGCTAGATTGAAGCCCTAACCACCACCCCCCACCCAAGGTGATGGTATTTGGAGGTGGGGCCTTTAGGAGGTTATTAAGGTTAGATAAGTTCATCAGGCTGGGGCCCCCGTGATGGGATTAGTGCCCTTATAAGAAGAAACCCCAGAGAGCTTGCTCTGTCCCCACTATGTGAGGACACAGCAAAAAGGCGGCCGTCTGCAAAGCCAGGAGGAGAGCCCTCACCAGGAACCGAACCATCTGGCACCTTGATCTTGGACTTCCAGCCTCCAGAACTGTGAGAAAATAAATCTGCTCCCATGAACTAATCACCTCCCAAAGGGCCCACCTCCTAATACCATCGCCTTCGGAGTTAAGATTTCACACTGAATTTTAGGGGGACATAAACATTCAGACCATAGCAGCCCCTGAACCCCCTCTTAAAGAAGTTATTAATTTTTTTAGAGACAGCGTCTCGCTCTGTCACCCAGGCTGGAGTGCAGTGGTGTGATCACAGCTCACTGCAACCTCCACCTCCCGGGCTCAAGCGATCCTCCCACCTCGGCCTCCCAGAGTGCTGGGATTACAGGCGTGAGCCACCCCACCTGGCCATAAATTGTTTTAAGTTGCTAGGTTTGAAGGTGACTTTCACAAAGCAATACACGCACTCATATACAGTGGTTCTCACCTGAGATAACGGGGTGTCGAAAATGATTCGCCGTTAGTAAGGATAACAGTTTGCAAATCAAAATACAGATCAGAAGGGGCTTGAGCTCATCCCCTGTAGGTCCACTCGCCCGTTTGTCTTTGGACCTGTGCTCCTCGGTGGGGGACAGCCAAGCGGGGTGACAGCATTCACTAGGGACCCAGGTGAGGAGAAGGGGCGGGCCGAGCTCGGCCCTCGCCCTGGCCCTCTCTCTGTGCCTGTCCCTCCGCCAGGACCCACCTCAGCAGCCGGAAGGCCTGTGGCTGGACATGGAGTGGATGCCGGTGCTCTCGGTCAGGCCGTAGAACTCGAAGATGGGTATGTTGAGGCTGAGGAAGAAGTCCAGGGTGGTCCTGGGGAGCCCCAGCCCCATGTTGAAGAACTGCCGGCAGCGTTCCAGGCCGAAGAACTTCCTGGTGCGGTCGAAGGTCAGTGTCTTGGCCAGGCCAAAGCACAGCGGAAGATTCCTCTGCCTTGAGAAGCAGACACGGGGCAGCAGAGCTCGGCCTCAGGACGCCCCGGCCCGGCCTCCGGCAGCCCCCCGGCGTCCCAGCCTCACCCAGACATCCGCTTCGTGTTGGCCTTGAGCCCCAGCGCCATGGCCCACTTGTCGATCTTCCTCCGCAGCAGGGTCGAGCCCAGGTGTCTGGCCTTGAGTCTGTCGGATATCTGGTCCCAGATCCCGGGGACATCGTAGAACGTGGTGGGCCTCACCTCCCGCAGCATGTCGATCAGAGAGCCCTGCGCGGGACGGGACGGGGGCGTCCGGGCCAGCTGAGGCGGGGTCCTCAGTCGTGTCCCCCCACCCATGGCCCCCGCCAGACTGGACACAGCTGCCCATGGCGGCCCCCACCCACTGCCCCCCAGTGTTTGAAATCCCAGGCCAGGAGCCAGGTCATGAGTGACGCAGGGAGGTGGTTACGGCGGCCACTGGAGCTCGGGCGGGGACCACCCTGCCTAGGCGGACATGGCAGAGTCCCTGGCACCATTTTACTTCCTGTCTCTGTGGATCTGACGACTCTAGGGACCTCCTGTGAGTGGAATCACACAGGACGTGTCCTTCTGGGTCTGGCTTCCCTCACTGAGCACGATGTCCTCAAGGCCCAACTACGTTGGAGCAGGTGTCAAAATCTCCTTCCTTTTCATGGCTGAGTGATGTTCCACCACATGCATGGACCCCGTGGTGTTTATCCGGTCACCCGTTGAAGGACACTCACACACTTTCAATGGCTCCACTTAGCTTCCTGTACTTGTAGTTTTTGTACCCGAGGAAGGGTGGCGAGGGTGCTTCCCATTCTCCGTAACCTTAGCTCTCATCTGTTTCCCACTTTTGCCTTCGCAGATGGGGAAACTGAGGCCCAGAGATGGGGTAGGGCCAGCTGAGGGGGTGGGCTGAGGATTCCCAACGTGAACTGAGCCCCCCACTCAGGGCAGCCCCTCATCCACCACCCTCCCCGCCACCACCTTGCCTGCGCCCACCCGGCAGGGGTCGGTGGGGGGGCAGGGCTCTGATCACCTTCAGAGCGTCCGGCTGGGCAAAGTAGAGCATCCCGGCCACCGAGATGGAGACCCGCATGTCGAAAATCTGAGACCCGATGTAGCTGAGCGGGAGGTAGCTCACCAAGATCTCCTGCCCCTCTGGCGGGCGCTTATAAGAAAGGCTCTGAACGGTGGCCGCCGTGGTCCAGGTGATCTGAAAGACACCTTACCTGTCAGTCACCTGGGGGCCGACTCGCTCTCAGTCCCCAGAAGCGGCCGCCCAAGCGGCTGGCTGGGGACAGAGCTGGGGCCCCAGCCCTCTCTGGCCGGGACACTCACGTTGTCGTGGCTCAACATGATGGCTTTGGGGGGGCCCATGGCCGCCAGGCTGAAGACCAGGGTGCAGCACTGGTTGGGCTTCTGGGAGTCAATGACCCGGTCCAGCCTCTCGTCCGAGACCTCATGTGAGAGGTCCAGGAACCGTTGCCACTGCAGAGAGGCCCCGGGAAAGCCCCCAAGGTCCCCCTCAACCCAGCGGCCTCGGCTCCAGGTGGGGGACTCTTGGAGCTCTTGGCCTCACCCAGCACAGAGCTTGCCCCTCGGTCCCCCGCCTGTCCTCTGCCTGGCTGGGACGTACCGAGTACAGGTTCGTCTGCTCTGACCGGATCACCTCCTTGTACTGCACGATGCCTTTGAGATGCTTCAGGCAGCCCCGGATCTGCAAGACACCAACGGGCTCGGCCTCAGGGTTTGTGGGCACAAAGGCAGGCGACACGCAAGCCTGCAACCATCACCACTATCCACTTCCAGAACATTCCATCCATCCCTCAAAAGGAAACCTTGAACCCATTAGCAGTCGTTGCCCTCCCCCAGCCCCTGGCAACCACGAATCTGCTCTCTTTTTTGTGGATTTACATACTCTGATGATTTCCTGTAAGTAGAATCACGGCCTGTGGCCTTTTGTGTCCAGTTTATTTCACTGAGCGACTTTAGAAAATCCACTTGGCAGCCTGGATCAGAGCTTCACTCCTTTTTATAGCTGAATGATATTCCACGGCATGGACAGACCACGTTTGGCTTATCCATTCATCCTCCGATGAATATTTGGGTTGTTTCCACTTACGGGTGATCGTGAATCATGCTGCTGTGAATATTTGTGTACCAGGATTTTGTTTGAACGCCTATTTTTAATTCTCTCTAGGAGTGTTACGGCTGGGTTCTGTGGGCATTCTAGGTTTAACTTTTTGGGGAACTGCCAGACTGTTTTCCACGGTGGCTGCACCATGGTTCACGCCCACCAGCCACGCACACAGGTTCTAGTTTCTCCGCATCCTCGACAACACTTGCTATGATCTGCCTCTTTGATTCTAGCCATCCTACTGTGTGTGAAGTGGGATCTCGTGGAACTCTGGATTCGTATTTCCCTGGTGACGAATGACATTGCACATCTTCTCACGTGTTCATTGGCCATGTGGCTGTCTCCTTTGGAGACATGTCTATGCAAGCCCTTTGCCCATTTTTAAATTAGCTTTTTGTCTTTTTGTGGTTTGTTCCCCAATTTTTTTTTAATCTAGTTGTCCACACATAAAAATCAGGGAGATTTCACATTCATGTCCAGAGTTTTCTTGGAAAAAAAGTGACCCCAAAATGCTTTTAAAATATGACTCGAGCCAGGCGAGGTGGCTGATGCCTATGATCCCAGCACTCTGGGAGGCCGAGGTGGGAGGATCGCTTGAGGCCAGGAGTTCGAGATCAGCCTGAGCAAGAGCGGGACCCCATCTCTACAAAAAATAAAAAAATTAGTCGGCGTGGTGGCGCGTGTCTGTAGTCCCAGCTACTCGGGAGGATTGCTTAAGGCCAGGAATTTGAGGCTGCTGTGAGCTACAATGATGCCACTACACTCCAGCCTGGGTGGCAGAGCAAGACCCTGTCTCA
>NW_012147964.1:977205-1009084 GCF_000956105.1 Propithecus coquereli
GATGGCCCGATCGATGAACTCCGTGATGAGGGGTCCTGGTTGTTGATGATGTCCGACACCCTGGTGGAACGGCTCTTGAGCTGCTGGCAGAAAGCCACGGCCTCGCTGGTCAGCGCGTCCCGAGGCTCTCCTGCTTCCGCGTTGACCTGGCACTGCCGGAGGGGACAGGGTCAGGTCGCCCCCAATCCACCTCCGCACACGCCACTCACACATCCACCCCCGAACCCCAGCATCCTTATCTTACAACAGGACAGCAGCCCACCCAACCGGCTGACATGCCAGAGTGTCATGGGGCCCAAGGACAGCCCCCGAGGCACCTTCAGTGTGAGCAGGGCGCACAGGTACGGCGTATCCCGGCCCACCAGGACCGCGTAATGCACGATGGGAATGAGCATCTTCACCTGCTCCTCGATGGGACTCGGGTTGATCTTCTCCCCAGAACTGAGAGTGATAACATCTGTGTGCAGAAAGGGAGGAGGGTTTCGTCTCTGAGAAGCTACACCAAGTTGGCTGTCATGGAGGCCTGGGTGGGGGTTTGGGGTGGGGGAAACTGTCCCAAAGCAGCCCCAGCTTGCAAGGGGCCCTCTGCGTGCAGACGTCAAAGATGCATCCCAGGCATACAAAGGACACCCCCCTTCCTCCAAGCTGGATGACAGCCCTCATTTCAGATTTGTGCTGTATGCAACCTGCACCACTGTCCGTGGCAGCCCTCCCTTGCTCACCATGCACATTGCCCATGATGTACAGAAAGTTATTAGCATCCAAGAAGCCCAGGTCCCCCGTGTGCATCCAGCCTAGGGAGTCAATCTTATCCTTCGTCCCTGCCTTGTTGTTGAGATAACCCATGAAGATGTTTCGGCCCCAAATGCAGATGTCCCCGACGCCATCCTTATCTTCCTTATGCACCTTGGTGTGGGTGTCCAGGAGCGCCTTCCCGCAGCTGTGGGGAGTGGGCAGGAAGGGGGAGTGTTAGACATGGGCGGATACCATCCCTCACCATAGTAGGGACTCCCCTGTCCCCTGCTCACAACCCGTCTTCCTCTTATCCACAAAACCACTCAGATCCTAAGTCTTCTCTGTCTTCCTTTCGGCTCCTAGAGTCCCACGGATCCAAAGTGGGGGCAGATAGAGAAGGAAAATAGGGTGTAGACCTGTAGAGTGGAAGGAAAGCAACCTGGCCGAGCCTGGCTCTGAGCCAAGCCCGAGGGGCACATGGGGGCTTCACACTCAGCCCCTGTCCCCCAGGAGCCGAAAGAACAGCCCAAGGGACAAGGCAAGACACGGATAGGCCAGGGGTGGTGGCTCACACCTGTAATCCCAGCACTTTGGGAGGCTGAGGCAGGAGGATGACTTGAGCCCAAGAATTTGAGACCAGCCTGGGCAACATAGCAAGACCCCATCTTTACAAAAAAATTAAAAATTAGCCAGGCGTGGTGGTGTGCACCTGTAGTCCCAGGTACTCGGGAGGCTAAGTCAGGAGGATCACTTGAGCCCAGGAGTTCAAGGCTGCAGTGAGCTATGATGACACCACTGCTCTCCAGCCTGGGTGACAGAGTGAGACTCTATCTCAAAAAATAACTAAACTCAAGGCACCTTTTGGATAGAAATGGTTGCTGTTGAAGGTTTCCAGGCAGGGAAGAGAAAACAGTTAATACAGTCCAGGCAAGAATGAGGGCTTCCACCACCCTGTTTCTCTCTTTGGAAACCAGAAGGGCTGCTGCCTCAGCTTCTCCAAGTCTGAGGTTCCTACCAGGGTACCTGGACACCATCCTCTGTCCTCTTTCTCTCCAGGCTGTCTGGAGACTTAGGGCAGCCTTGCAGCTGGTCCCGGCCAACACTTGGGACACACACTGCTGTGGCATGAATTATATCCCATCCCCCAGGCTAGATTGAAGCCCTAACCACCACCCCCCACCCAAGGTGATGGTATTTGGAGGTGGGGCCTTTAGGAGGTTATTAAGGTTAGATAAGTTCATCAGGCTGGGGCCCCCGTGATGGGATTAGTGCCCTTATAAGAAGAAACCCCAGAGAGCTTGCTCTGTCCCCACTATGTGAGGACACAGCAAAAAGGCGGCCGTCTGCAAAGCCAGGAGGAGAGCCCTCACCAGGAACCGAACCATCTGGCACCTTGATCTTGGACTTCCAGCCTCCAGAACTGTGAGAAAATAAATCTGCCCCCATGAACTAATCACCTCCCAAAGGGCCCACCTCCTAATACCATCGCCTTCGGAGTTAAGATTTCACACTGAATTTTAGGGGGACATAAACATTCAGACCATAGCAGCCCCTGAACCCCCTCTTAAAGAAGTTATTAATTTTTTTAGAGACAGCGTCTCGCTCTGTCACCCAGGCTGGAGTGCAGTGGTGTGATCACAGCTCACTGCAACCTCCACCTCCCGGGCTCAAGCGATCCTCCCACCTCGGCCTCCCAGAGTGCTGGGATTACAGGCGTGAGCCACCCCACCTGGCCATAAATTGTTTTAAGTTGCTAGGTTTGAAGGTGACTTTCACAAAGCAATACACGCACTCATATACAGTGGTTCTCACCTGAGATAACGGGGTGTCGAAAATGATTCGCCGTTAGTAAGGATAACAGTTTGCAAATCAAAATACAGATCAGAAGGGGCTTGAGCTCATCCCCTGTAGGTCCACTCGCCCGTTTGTCTTTGGACCTGTGCTCCTCGGTGGGGGACAGCCAAGCGGGGTGACAGCATTCACTAGGGACCCAGGTGAGGAGAAGGGGCGGGCCGAGCTCGGCCCTCGCCCTGGCCCTCTCTCTGTGCCTGTCCCTCCGCCAGGACCCACCTCAGCAGCCGGAAGGCCTGTGGCTGGACATGGAGTGGATGCCGGTGCTCTCGGTCAGGCCGTAGAACTCGAAGATGGGTATGTTGAGGCTGAGGAAGAAGTCCAGGGTGGTCCTGGGGAGGCCCAGCCCCATGTTGAAGAACTGCCGGCAGCGTTCCAGGCCGAAGAACTTCCTGGTGCGGTCGAAGGTCAGTGTCTTGGCCAGGCCAAAGCACAGCGGAAGATTCCTCTGCCTTGAGAAGCAGACACGGGGCAGCAGAGCTCGGCCTCAGGACGCCCCGGCCCGGCCTCCGGCAGCCCCCCGGCGTCCCAGCCTCACCCAGACATCCGCTTCGTGTTGGCCTTGAGCCCCAGCGCCATGGCCCACTTGTCGATCTTCCTCCGCAGCAGGGTCGAGCCCAGGTGTCTGGCCTTGAGTCTGTCGGATATCTGGTCCCAGATCCCGGGGACATCGTAGAACGTGGTGGGCCTCACCTCCTGCAGCATGTCGATCAGAGAGCCCTGCGCGGGACGGGACGGGGGCGTCCGGGCCAGCTGAGGCGGGGTCCTCAGTCGTGTCCCCCCCCATGGCCCCTGCCAGACTGGACACAGCTGCCCATGGCGGCCCCCACCCACTGCCCCCCAGTGTTTGAAATCCCAGGCCAGGAGCCAGGTCATGAGTGACGCAGGGAGGTGGTTACGGCGGCCACTGGAGCTCGGGCGGGGACCACCCTGCCTAGGCGGACATGGCAGAGTCCCTGGCACCATTTTACTTCCTGTCTCTGTGGATCTGACGACTCTAGGGACCTCCTGTGAGTGGAATCACACAGGACATGTCCTTCTGGGTCTGGCTTCCCTCACTGAGCACGATGTCCTCAAGGCCCAACTACGTTGGAGCAGGTGTCAAAATCTCCTTCCTTTTCACGGCTCAGTGATGTTCCACCACATGCACGGACCCCGTGGTGTTTATCCGGTCACCCGTTGAAGGACACTCACACACTTTCAATGGCTCCACTTAGCTTCCTGTACTTGTAGTTTTTGTACCCGAGGAAGGGTGGGGAGGGTGCCTCCCATTCTCCGTAACCTTAGCTCTCATCTGTTTCCCACTTTTGCCTTCGCAGATGGGGAAACTGAGGCCCAGAGATGGGGTAGGGCCAGCTGAGGGGGTGGGCTGAGGATTCCCAACGTGGACTGAGCCCCCCACTCAGGGCAGCCCCTCATCCACCACCCTCCCCGCCACCACCTTGCCTGCGCCCACCCGGCAGGGGTCGGTGGGGGGGCAGGGCTCTGATCACCTTCAGAGCGTCCGGCTGGGCAAAGTAGAGCATCCCGGCCACCGAGATGGAGACCCACATGTCGAAAATCTGAGACCCGATGTAGCTGAGCGGGAGGTAGCTCACCAAGATCTCCTGCCCCTCTGGCGGGCGCTTATAAGAAAGGCTCTGAACGGTGGCCGCCGTGGTCCAGGTGATCTGAAAGACACCTTACCTGTCAGTCACCTGGGGGCCGACTCGCTCTCAGTCCCCAGAAGCGGCCGCCCAAGCGGCTGGCTGGGGACAGAGCTGGGGCCCCAGCCCTCTCTGGCCGGGACACTCACGTTGTCGTGGCTCAACATGATGGCTTTGGGGGGGCCCATGGCCGCCAGGCTGAAGACCAGGGTGCAGCACTGGTTGGGCTTCTGGGAGTCAATGACCCGGTCCAGCCTCTCGTCCGAGACCTCGTGTGAGAGGTCCAGGAACTGTTGCCACTGCAGAGAGGCCCCGGGAAAGCCCCCAAGGTCCCCCTCAACCCAGCGGCCTCGGCTCCAGGTGGGGGACTCTTGGAGCTCTTGGCCTCACCCAGCACAGAGCTTGCCCCTCGGTCCCCCGCCTGTCCTCTGCCTGGCTGGGACGTACCGAGTACAGGTTCGTCTGCTCTGACCGGATCACCTCCTTGTACTGCACGATGCCTTTGAGATGCTTCAGGCAGCCCCGGATCTGCAAGACACCAACGGGCTCGGCCTCAGGGTTTGTGGGCACAAAGGCAGGCGACACGCAAGCCTGCAACCATCACCACTATCCACTTCCAGAACATTCCATCCATCCCTCAAAAGGAAACCTTGAACCCATTAGCAGTCGTTGCCCTCCCCCAGCCCCTGGCAACCACGAATCTGCTCTCTTTTTTGTGGATTTACATACTCTGATGATTTCCTGTAAGTAGAATCACGGCCTGTGGCCTTTTGTGTCCAGTTTATTTCACTGAGCGACTTTAGAAAATCCACTTGGCAGCCTGGATCAGAGCTTCACTCCTTTTTATAGCTGAATGATATTCCACGGCATGGACAGACCACATTTGGCTTATCCATTCATCCTCCGATGAATATTTGGGTTGTTTCCACTTACGGGTGATTGTGAATCATGCTGCTGTGAATATTTGTGTACCAGGATTTTGTTTGAACGCCTGTTTTTAATTCTCTCTAGGAGTGTTATGGCTGGGTTCTGTGGGTATTCTAGGTTTAACTTTTTGGGGAACTGCCAGACTGTTTTCCACGGTGGCTGCACCATGGTTCATGCCCACCAGCCACGCACACAGGTTCTAGTTTCTCCGCATCCTCGACAACACTTGCTATGATCTGCCTCTTTGATTCTAGCCATCCTACTGTGTGTGAAGTGGGATCTCGTGGAACTCTGGATTCGTATTTCCCTGGTGACGAATGACATTGCACATCTTCTCACGTGTTCATTGGCCATGTGGCTGTCTCCTTTGGAGACATGTCTATGCAAGCCCTTTGCCCATTTTTAAATTAGCTTTTTGTCTTTTTGTGGTTTGTTCCCCAATTTTTTTTTAATCTAGTTGTCCACACATAAAAATCAGGGAGATTTCACATTCATGTCCAGAGTTTTCTTGGAAAAAAGTGACCCCAAAATGCTTTTAAAATATGACTCGAGCCAGGCGAGGTGGCTGATGCCTGTGATCCCAGCACTCTGGGAGGCTGAGGTGGGAGGATCGCTTGAGGCCAGGAGTTCGAGATCAGCCTGAGCAAGAGCGGGACCCCATCTCTACAAAAAATAAAAAAATTAGTCGGCGTGGTGGCGCGTGTCTGTAGTCCCAGCTACTCGGGAGGATTGCTTAAGGCCAGGAATTTGAGGCTGCCGTGAGCTACAATGATGCCACTACACTCCAGCCTGGGTGGCAGAGCAAGACCCTGTCTCAAAAAAAAAAAAAAAAAAATACATATATATGTGATTCTGTGGCACCCTTGGGCATCACGGGCTGGCTCTGACAGTGGCACATGGCGCTCGTTCATGCATTCACCAGCTGTTCAGTGAGCACCTACTACATGCTGGGCCCTGCTCTAGGTGCTGGGGACCCAGCAGTGAGCAAGTCAGACAATACTCCCTGCCTTTGTGGAGTTTATGTCCTTGGGGGTGGGCGGTTCAACACACGATAATGGAAATGGATAAGCAAATGTTAGAATCAGCTAGCACAGGGTTCAGTGAGACAGAGAGAAACGAAAATGGGAATCCGGATAGCTGGGGGAGGAGTTGGAAGGTGGCACTTTTAGAGAGGGTGCTCCAGGACATTCTTACGGGCAAGATGACATTCAAGCAGAGACCGGAGGAAGGTGAGGGAGTGAGCTATGGAAGTATCTGTGGGAAGAGAGTTCCAGGCAGAGGGCACAGCCCATGCAAAGGTCCTGGGGCAGGACCATGCCTTTGCCTAAACCCGTCCCCTCCCCACCAGGCCCTCCTGGCTCCCAAAGGCTGGAGTGTCACTACCTGCATGACCTTCTGTAGCTGCTTGTCATTATCCACCACAAAGATGTCCATCTCCGCGTTTTCGGCAACGATCTGGCAGGCTTTTGGGGTGTTGGTGGACAACATATCTACAGAGAAGCCTCTGGAAGCAAGAATGCAGGAAGTCAGGACTTGCTGCGTGAGTCCTTCAGGGAATGGCAAGGTTCCTGGGAGTCCCCGACACCCACCTCTGTTTGAACGGGGGACTCAGGGACAGCCCTGGCCTGGGCCATGCCCTCATTAAGGGGTTCCCCAATGCTCTGGATGGGTGGAGGGACGGCTTAGCACTAGACAGCCCTGATAAGTGGGGAAGGCTTTCTGGAGGAGGGGCTATGGGAGCTGGGCTTCACAGGATGTATATGAGTTCGCCGGCTAGAGAATGCCAGGAAGGGTAATCTGGGCTATGCTTAGGACTGAGCTGTTGACAAACACCAGTGAGCACAGATGCAAGTGGAGCTGTGGTCAGAGCTCCCTTCCTGGGGATTCTTCTGTGACACCCCAAACGTCTCAAGAGAAGGTGGGCTTGTGGCCTCGATGCACTCCAGGGAGAGACCTTACCCTGCCATGATGGCGCCAATGCTGGCGATGACCCACTCCTCTGAGTTCAGTCCCATGATGCCCACGCCGTGGAAGCGCTCCAGACCCAGCTGGAGAGGGAGGCCCTCGTGAGGTGCTGAGAGGCTCGGCTGCCACCCCCCCCCCAGCCTGCTCAGGAGCCTCAGCCTTGGGCTCCCTTTTCTCTCTTGACCGTTTGGCCTTTTTTTCCGCCTCTGATAAAATAACCCCTCCTCCCCTCACGGGCTACCACGTATTCATCTAGAGCAGGGCTTCCCAGCAGCGATGCCACCAAGAAGGATCGAGCCCCGAAGGCCAATAGCACCGAGATTGAGACGTACCAAGAAAATACAAACAAAATGCCTGCCTGACACTTTTGCACATAAATATTTGACAAAGTCAGGGCAATACCATCTAGGCCTATGTTATGACAGCCTGACTTTGTTCACAAAAATCGTCCGTCTCGGTTATGTTTCCCCGTCTTTAAATACTCTCTACGATGTCAAATATGACACCTCTATATCGTTGTGCAGTATAGAGATGTCATGACTTAACCATCCTCCTTATTGGTTGATACTTAGGTGGGTTCTGGTTGTTGGGTTTTCCTTGTTTCGCTTTTATTAGATAAAATATTGGGATGGCTCAAACTCTGCCTACGCATGTGATCATTTTGCCAATGCCTGGATCGACGCGACCACTCAAGATGGTGCATGTCTCGGTTCCACTCGCTCGTTGTGGCAGAACAGGTGAGGCCATTGGGCGGGGCCTTTCCCAGACTCTCGGGTACAACTACCCACCCCTTGTTTCTCTTCTAACAGGCATCTCAAACCCAACACAGCCCACGTGGGATTGGTGACGTTACGCCCCACCCCCAAACCTGCTTCCCCACTCCGCCCCGACCTTCCACAATCTCAGTCAATGGCAGCTCCATGCTTCAAGTTGCACGGGCTAGAAACCTTGGTTAGTCTCATTTTCTGCGACACCCAGGAAATCCTGTGAGCTCTGCCTTCAGAATCACTTCTCACCCCCCTCTCCTGCTACCACCTGGTCCAAACTATTTTCATCTCAGTCTCAACTGGTCTGTTGCTATCCAGTCTGTCCTCTCTGAATAAGCTACCAGAGGGCACCTGTGAGCACCTAAGTCAGGTCTGGTCTCTCCTGTGCCCAGAGCCCTCCATGGCTCCCACCTACCTCTGGGGGGAAAAGCCCAAGTCTTCCCTGCAGCCCACAAGGGCCTGCACGACCTGCCCCATCCCCTCTCCGTCCTCCCTTCCTTCCTCTCCCTCCCTCCTCACTCTGCTCCAGCCACACGGACCTCCTCACTGTGCCTCCCACATGCCAGGCACGATCCTGCCTCAGGGCCTTTGCAGGGGCTGTTCCCTTGACCTGCAACACCCTTCCCCCAGATCTCCCTATGACTCTCTCTCCCTCGCCTTGTTTAAATCTTTGTCGAAATGTCACTCTCTCAGCAAGGCTGTCCTTGGCCGCCATATTTTAAAATTTTAACCTTCACACCTGGCTCTGCTGACCCTCCTCCCTGCCTTAGGTTCCTCTAGGTTACTGACCACTGTCTACCTAGTGCCTAATTGACTTACTGTGTTGACTTGGGCAAGTCTCTTGAGGTCTCTTATCCCCTTTCCTAATCTGTAAAATGGGCATTCATTCATTCAACAAACACCAGACGGCTGGTGCTCCGCTAGAACAAGGCAGTCTGGCTGCCTGACTTCTTAAACAAAGAAACGACCATGGTACCAGGTGGCAGTGAAGGCTGGGCACAAAATGTTAAAAGAGAGAGGGAGGAGGAAGTTTTGGGAAATGAGCGCAGTAAGGAAAGACCGTTCTAAGAAATGCCACTGGGGAAGAGACACAGTGACGACCACCGTAATAGTGATAGCTAATGCCGACGTGGTGCTTCGTGTGTGCTAAGCTGCTTGATGTGCATCAACTCACGGAATCCATACACCAAATCTGTGCACTAGGTGCTATTTTTTATATATTTACATACTAAAAAGTTCATATGGGATAATATGTTTTACATTAAAATTTTATACATTTACATGTTTTAATAGAAAATATTTTATATGAAATCTCAAAGTATAAAATGTATAAAATTCATATATAGGATGTATTTTACATATACATGCATAAAATATATATTTTAACACATTTTACACAATATGTTTAGATAAAGATACATATTTCATATATAAAAATTTCTGTTCTACATATGGGGAAACTGAGGCACGGAGAAGCACAATAATTTGTGCAAGAACACGCAGCTAATGGCTGGGCTGGGATTCAAACTGACGTCATAAGCCTCCAGCTTTTCAAAAATCTTCTTTTCTTTTTTGAACTGTGGTATAGAAGCAAAACTCCAGTTTTTAATCTCTGGCTCCCAAACAACTTCCGAGAAGGCGGGAAGAAAGTAACGCTGCGCAGGCGCAGGAGACGGCGGCGTGTGGAGGGCGGGGCCTGGAGCTGCACGCAGAACGCGAGAGGCGCACAAGCGTATGAGGGGGCGGGGTTTCAGAGCGGCGCGCAGGCGCAGGAGGCGGTGCCTAGAACGGCGCGCAGGCGCAGAAGGAGGGGAGGGTATCGTGTCGCGCAGGCGCACGAAGGGGGGGGTGGCAAGAGAGGCGCGCAAGCGCAGACCGCCTCGCTGTACCTTGAGGAAGGCTTTGGCGGCCTGCCGGCATTGCTCGTAGTACTCGATGTAGGTGAGCAGGTGCCAGGTGTTGTTGTGCTTGGAGCCCAGCGCGATGTAGTTGGTGTACCTGATGGCCGCATCCATGACCATGTCGTGCACGGTGAGTGGCGTCCGGTCGTCGAACGCGTCCTCGTGCTGCCGCAGCCGCACCTCGCCATTGCGCTCCGACGTCCAGTAGCTGGGGCCTGCGGGCAGGCGGGGTCGGCGGCAGCCGCGACCCCCGGGCGGGCGGGGAGGGAAGGGAAGAGGGAAAGAGGGATAGGGAGACGCAGAAAAGGATTCAGAGCCAGGTGGACAGTCAGGCGCGCTGGCCTAGAGAAGGTTCAGGAGGAAACCTTCCAGCAAGCACACAGCTCAGCTACGGGCCCAGGGTCCCTCCTGTGAGCCCCCTCCCAGGGACCAGGCACCTGCTGACCACCTGCCACCCCGTGCACGCAGGCCAGCGTCCTGGCAGAGAGACAGTGCCCTCCGCGAGGCTCCTTCAGTGAAGTCTTTTCTAAAGGGACATCCCAACCCTGCCTGAGCCACCCGTGGCCAGACCCTCACCCTCAAACAGTCTCTGGGGGAACACCACCAGCCTCACCCAGGGCCCAAGGAGCCCCTACCTGTGGTGTTTTCTGAGTGATCAGCACCCTTCCGAGCACTCCGAGCCTTTTTGGAGGGCATGGTGTCCACAGTTTCTTTGCTTCCCTTCTCACTGTCCGGGGGCATCCAGTTTGCTGGCGCTGGACAGACAGATACTCAAACACAATTACAGTGGGTAGAGGGCTGGGAGCGTCTAGCTGGGAGGCGCGGGGTTCCCACTTAGTCATAGGGATGGCCTGGGAAGGTGGCCCTGAACAAGGGATAGAAGTTGACCAGGCAAAGAAAGGAGGGAGAAGCATAGAAGGAAATGAAACAAGAAAGGTGTTAGCGAAGAATCGTTTTCTGGGCGGGGCGCGGTGGCTCAGCTTGTAGTCCTTGCACTCTGGGAGGCTGAGGTGGGAGGATCGCTTGAGCTCAGGAGTTTGAGACCAGCCTGAGCAAGAGCGAGACCCCATCTCTACTAAAAATAGAAAAAGTAGCCAGGCGTGGTGGTGAGCCCCTGTAGTCCCAGCTACTCGGGAGGCTGAGGCAGGAGGATCACTTCAGCCCAGGAGTTTGAGGTTGCTGTGAACTAGGCTGATGCCATGGCACTCTAGCCGAGGCAGAAGAGCAAGAGTCTGTCTCAACAACAACAACAACAACAAAAAAGAATTGTTTTCTGGTACCCATCCCCCACTGGGTGTGCAGCCTGGTTCATCTCTGGGAGGAACTGAAATATCTGGGCCCCACACACCCACCCTTCCTCCCACCCAGAACACATTTTCACCCCTCTCTGTCATTGGGAGGACAGTGCCCAGTCCTAGCTCCAGCTTCCTTTTATCAGCTTTGTCACTGCTCCCATTCTAGCCACAGGGGCACAATGGTCTCCAGACTGGACATCCAGAATGTTCTTGCCTGTGACCCACTCTTGTGACATCACTGGATTCTGCAGCCCAGAGTCATCATGGGGACAGAGCCCTCTGTCCCTCTGAAGAGGCTTGTTTTGGAGGACAAGGAGGGGGTCCACCCAAGAAGGCTATTCACTGACCCCACAAACCAGTGATTTCCAAGGTGACAGTCCCCAGGGAGGAGCTGGGGGCAAAGTCTTGGGATTAAATGTGTCAGCCGAAGGGACTCCAGAGTCACTGCATTTTTGGCTTTGAGTGAGAGTTCACAAGGGAGGCTGAAGAAGAATTTCAGGGTGGAGGAGGCAGATGAAGATGTGGCCTCACAGAGACCAAGGAAGCAGAGCGCTGGGCTCCCAAAAGGTCAAGTTAGAGTCACTCTGAGTCACTGTGCCTGAGGGTTTATGAACTCATTTGCCCCCCAGGCATAGTCTGTACATAGAATAAATAGTCTCCCAAATGTGTCTATAGTGACATTTTCAAATATTGTTGGATATTGTTGAGATTGACGAACTAAGAAATCATTTAAAAGCCTTTCTGGTTCTTCAAAAAAAAAAAAAAAAATAGAATGACCATATTATCCAGCAGTTCCACTTCTTCGTATATGCCCCAGAGAACTGAAAGCAGGGGCTTGAAGAGATATTAACATTTGTACACCCACGTTCATAGCAGTGCGATTCACAGTAGCCCAAAGGTGGAAGCAACCCAAGTGCCCAGGCCCATTGACGGACGGATAAATAAAATGTGGGAGATGCATATGAGAAAGACTATTCCGCCTGAAAAAGGAAGGACATTCTGACACATGCTACAACATGGATGAACCTTGAAGACATTATGCTAAGTGAAATAAGCCAGTCACAGAAAGACAAATTGTCTGTGATTCCATTCATAAGGTGGAGAAGTAGTAAAATTCAAGAGACAGTAGAATGGTGGTTGTGAGGGAAGGAAGGAATGGGGAGTTGTTTAATGGGTACAGAGTTGCAGTTTGGAAAGAAGAAAAAGGTTCTGGAGATACATGGTGGCAATGGTTGCACAACACTGAGTGTACTTAACGCCATTGAAATGTATACTAAAAAGTGGCTAAAATGACAAATTTTATGTATATTTTACCACAGTTTAAAAAATAAATTTAAAAAGTCTCTCTGTAGTATCTTCTTGTCATTTCTCAAAGAACAGCTATTAATAAAACAGCGAGGTCAAGATGAGAATCATAGATTCCTCTACTGAGGTTGAGCTTTTTTTTTTTTCTTGACAATATAATTGACCATTTGTATTTCCTTGATGAGGAATCAGTATTGAAAAGGAAGTGAAGAAATATTTGCAAAAGATACGCTCGTCTGTGCAAAAAGCCTAGACTTTTTGAGAAATAGGTCAGCAGTAAGGTGTCTAGATACAATATTAACATACAAAAATCAGCAGCATTCCCATGTACCAACATTAACCACTTAGAAAATTTTAAAGGGGGGAAAATCACACCCACAATAGAAACAATCTATAAACTAGAATTACATTGACCAAAAATTGTTCAAGATAGTTACAGATAAAATTGTAAAGGTTTGCTAAAAAAAAAAAAAAGAAAAAACATAAAAATTTGGAAAACATGGTAGTAAATATACCTAGAAAAGGACATATGTTCACAGCATGAGAGCTGAGACAAGATGACAGAGTGTCGCTTTGCTCAGCCTCAGCTGGGAATGCACACGTTGGCCATTCAGATTTTTCGCTGTTTTGTGCACGTCCGGGAACGACCTCGAAAGCACCATGATTACTGATTTGGGGGTTATACATTTTAACAAGCAGGTGAATTGGCAAATACAGAATCAGCAAATAATGAAAATTGACTGTACTTATATATTAAAAAATAAAAGCCCACCGAATGTTTGCGGAGGGCCATCACACGTGACACTACCCTTATATGTATTACATTAAATTGTTTTTGCAAAGAGAATGCCTCGATTCCTTTGTGGTATATTTATTATTATAATTTTATGTTTTAAAAATGAAACTCAAAAGGGGCTCTGGGCTGCCTCTGGGTGTCTAGCACCTTAAGGGACACTGAGAGTTTTGTTTCTCCTGTTCTGATGCACTGTCCATCTCTGGGCTGGGAGAGGTTTCCTCCCCCACCCTCCCCTTCCCACCCACTGATATTCTTTCAGGACAAACTGTGGATACGCCGTATCAGCTTTGATCTGCTTATAATGGACTGTTGGCCAGGAGAGGAATAAACTGTCTCCTCTTAAGTTGCTGTTATTTTGGACTTTGCTACAACAGCGAAACTCATCCCTAACGATAGAATTGGTCGAGAGTCATACCTTGACTTTTGAGTGAACCAAGACCTACTGTGATGATAACCTGAACTCGTAGCAAGGGTTTTCTGGAGTTGGACTCTATGCTCCCTGTACTTTATCTCAGTAAGCTTTAATGGCCACCTTGTATTTTCCAGATTAAAAACCTCTGAGCCTCAGAAGGTTGTACTCACACACAGCTGGTCAGAATGTGAACCCAGAACTGATTTCAGAGCCTGGGCCTGTCCCCATCACCCTGAACAAAGGACAAAATGTTCATATCTGGCCATAAATCAAGACACGGGACACTGACATGCTTTATTATCAGAACTTATTGGAAGAGTGTCCAAGTCGCTTTCAGGCAGGTGAGTGGGTTTTGCGGCCCACCCAGTTCTTCAAACTTGTGAGGGCTTTTTCTTTCTAATGTCTCATTAAGTCCTCTGGGGAGAAAAAAAAAAACTTCAGTTGAATCCCACAAGGTCAGATCTTTCTCCTGAAACAGATGGTTCTTCGTAGACCTCCCAGGAGGCTTTCCTGGGGTCATGCCTTGAAGTTTCATAGAAGGATCTATGGTGATCTTATTGCTTTGAAAGGCATGGCAGGTTCTGCTGGGGCACCTCTTCAACAGGTGAACAGTCAAGAAGCTCACCAAGAGGGAATTCAGCTCCTTGAAAACAGGAGAGAGAGCAGCAATTCACCTGGGGCAATAGGGTCTTCCTGCTGGAGGCTGGAGAGAGGAGAAGCAGGTTATCCTGTGGGCGTCCTTGTAATATGTAGGGTCTTCTCTGAGATCCTACAGTTACCATACAGTGAAAATATTCCCAAGTGAACTGACCCATTTATAAATTGGCTCTCGCGCAAGAATCCCTCCACAATGAGCTTTGGAGTGGCGCTATCCAAAAGAACGATCACTTGAGTCATCTGTACAATTTAAAATTTTCTGGCCGGGCGCGGTGGCTCACGCCTGTAATCCTAGCACTCTGGGAGGCTGAGCTGGGAGGATCGCTTGAGGTCAGGAGTTTGAGGTTGCTGCGAGCTAGGCTGATGCCACGGCACTGACTCTAACCCAGGCAACAAAGCAAGACTCTGTCTCAAAAAATAAATAAATAAAAGTTTCTGGTATTCACATTAAAAAGAGAACTGGTAAAATTAATTTTTAATAATATATTTTATCCAGCACGTCCAAAATACCATCTCAACCTGTAATCAAGATTTTAAAATATTGTTGTGATATTTTATGTTCTATTTTTTCTTTTGGACTGGGCCTTTGAAATCCAGTGTGTGTTTTACACTTACAGCACATCTTGCTTTGGACAGGACATGTGGTGGCCAGTGGCTGTCATCTTGGACAGCACTGGTGTAGAGTCTGTCTCCCGCCCCTATATCAATGTCTAATCATCTGTCACTCAACTGCAAAGCGGAATTGAAGTCTTGCAGAAGACAGGGGAATTATAAGTGTGATGTGTTGAACTGCTGGGCCCACCCACAAGCCACCGACACAGGAAGGTGCGGAAGAGTTAAACCAGTTAAGAATGAACAAAGGACAACGGACGTGGCTGTGTGACGGGTTCAGTTGTGTTCCCTCCAAAATTCATATGTTGAAGTCCTAACCCTCAGTACCTATACAGCATGTGACCTCATTTGGAGATACGGTCATTACAGAAGTTAAAATGGGGTCATTAGGGTGGGCCCTAACCTAATACGACTGGTGTGGTGTCATTACAAAAAGAGAAATTTGATCACAGAGACATGCCTGGAGGGAAGACGACGTGAACAGACACAGGTAGAAGCCAAGGAGAGAGGTCTGGAATGAATCCTTCCCTTACAGCCATCGGAAGGAACCAACCCAGCCAGCACCTCGATCCCACACTTTTAGCCTCCACAACTGTGAGACAATAAATTGTTGTTGAACCCCACCCAGGCTGTGGTACTCCGTTACGCAAACCCTAGGAAACTATTCCTAATGCAGATCGGCTGGCTGGGGGCATCAGAAGAGAACAGTTTGCCCACGAAAAGGTTACAGGTGGTTCTTAGGACAAGTGAAGATGTCTTCTACTCTACGCCTGCACCATGCATCTAGCTGAATTACCAAAAAAACAAAAACAAAAATACAAACGTAGCAGCAATTTATGGTGTCGTGGAGGCTCCTTGTGCACGTCTTGCAGGAAAGGAGAGGAGAAATGGCGGGTGAGTGGAATCCCCGTAATCAGCCAACACACCTCATTCCTTGGGTTCCTGGCAAGTAGAACTCCCCCGCCAAGGTTGCTGAGAAAAGACCTCCAAATAAGCCACAGTGAAACATTTGTGTGTTTGATGAAAATCTCTGGTTCTGGATGGGAGGTTGCCCCCTACCTCCTAGAGTCAAGTGGAAAAGGCAGGAAGCAGAGCTACCCACACGAATGGCTAACCGTGGAGGAGTTTGCATGCCCTACCATGACCTTGGTAAAGAGAGCGTGAGTCGAGCCTCTGCAATTCCGCTCACGGACCTGCCCGCCACACAGAGAAGCTCTCTGCTGGACTCATTCAGCGCACAGCCTAGCAAAGCCAAGCAACTGAAGCTCACCATCAGGACAGCCAAGAGCAGCTCCACCAAGCAGTCAGTGGTAGAAGGCATCGATTAGCCGTCTGTGCTTGTGGATTATGAAATGTCTCTTAAGTTTGGTCGTTGGACCTATCGAGAAAGGAGAGATCAGTTGAGTTGTGGAGAGGAAAGGAAACTCCACATGCCGCGTGCATGTCCAGGCAACAGTGTCCTGGGGCTGGGCTGGGTGACGCGCTGCCATCAACTTCCTGAATGTGTTGCTTTCGCCATCGGTGTATGGGGAAAGCAACACACGATGGCGTCCCTGGGCTGTGATGAGGATTCTGTGAGCTGGTGGAAAGCCCCTGATACGGACCAGGCCCCCAAAGAAAGGACTTTGATAGAACTCAGGAACCCCACTCTGGAGTGAGCCCTTCCCTCATGGGGTGGGGGAGAGAGACAGACTCATACAGAGAATAATTTCAGATTCTGATGCATTCTGGAGGCAAGAAGACAAGCTAGTAGAATAGGGGGTGATGGCAAGCTATATGGGTGATATTTTAAGGGTGTTAGTGAGCCACTCTAGCCAGCATCGTCAGGGAAGGCTGCTCTGGGAAAGTGGCTGGTAGGGTGAGACCTGGACAATTAGAATGAACCATCCAGGCAAGGAAGTGAGGGGGAGTGGCATTCCAGGCAGAGGAACCAGCAGGTGCAAAGGCCCTGTGGTTGGACTATGCCCAGAGAGCCTCAGGAACAGTGGGAAAGAGATAAAGAGTATGGATTTTGTTCCCAGAGTAGGGGGACATGGCTGTCCTGGAGTGAGGGGACTGTGTGTGTGTGTGGTCAGGGGTAGCTGGGAGCAAGTTAGCTAGAGGTGGCAGCATCTGTCTCCCAATCCCTGGCTGGTCCCAGGGACCCTATGACCCCCAAGGAAAGGGCACCTCTCCTTTTTTTCCTTCTTTTTCCCTCTGGAATTCTGAAATCTTTCCTGATGGGCACCTCTCCTTAGAGCCCATGTGGCCCCAGATGCCAGCAAGGGACCAGCCTCCCAGTGCCAAGGCCATTCACCTAGCTCTCCGCCATAGATGGAAAAGTCCTTCTCCAAGATGACCCACTTCTGAATCTTCTGCACATTGGAAATGGCCTTATCGTTTACAGAGTCTATGCCTTGCTGGATGGCCGTGTAGACCAGGGGGTCCCGCAGCTTCACGATCTCCGTCACAGTGGTGGCCTTGCTGCCCAGCTTCCGGCAAAAGTTGATGGCCTCCACGTTCAGGTGGTCCAGAGGTTCTCCAGTCTCCGGATCCATATCACACTGCCCCAGGTCACCGCTGTCACCATGCATGCTCCCTGGCCAGCCCCCATCCCACCCCCAGGCCCTGAAGACCAAGAAGTGGGTCTTCAACCCCACAGGCGCACCGTCCCCACGCTGGGGCGGGGCCAGCCACAGAGACTCCCCAGAGGACAGCAAACCCACGCTCACCTTCAGCGTCAGCAACATGCTCAGAAACTTGGCCCTGTCTCCCACCAACATGGCGTTGCTGATGATGGGGATTTCCTTCTTCACCAAGTTCTCAATGGGAATGGGGGCCACGTTTTCACCGCCGGCAGTGATGAGGAGTTCTGGAACAGAGCTTGGCTCGGTACGTGTCCAGCCAGGACCATGCAAAACCCCCACCCCCTTGGAGATCAGAAGGGCCGATGCTGGCACGGCCAAGCCAACACTCACCTAGAAAACCCCAGAAACACAGGAGGACATGCCCCTCTTCCCCTGTCTGCTTCAACATCACACCAAGGGTTGAAGTCTTGTGCATCCCACTTGGATGGCGTCTTAATAATTCCTTGCCTGTTTCCCAGCCCCCCGTGCCCTGGGCTCCTCCAATACGTCTTCCTTTAAAGACAGTGAAACCTTTTGGGCCACACGCTGTCTCTCTGTTTCTTCCTTTTCCACCACTTGCCAACCCCAACAGAGTCAGATTCCAGTCTCATCTGCAGGGACGTGTGCAGCATCTCTAATTTTGGCAAGCCCTGAAGTGATCTCTCCCAGTCTCTGAAATCGGCCCCCTCCCGCCCCAGGCCCATCGGTCACGGTTCTTTCATCCTGAGATGCTGGACTGTTTGTGGCCCACCCAAACCCTCTCCACCTTGTCCCAGGATCTCCCAGAATCACCTTCACTGCGGTTGTCACAGCAGTAATGATCGACATGATCGTGCAGTGGACATCTATGGTGTAACTCCTTCTCAGAGCACCCTGATGTTTCTTTAGGGAACTACCCTCCACTCTTCAGTGTATGTGGTTTGGGTGGGGTGGACTCAGGGGCGAGCATGTGGCCAGCTCTGACCAGTCAGCATACTTCACGCCCTACATTCTGAGGGGGATCTTGACCCAAGAGGATCCAGTGAGAGTCAGGCCTCAAACTTTTGCTAAAAATATTGGGAATAACACACTCTAGTGCCTTTGGGGGTTAAAGGTGAGCCTAGACATTGGCAGCCTTCCTGCTACCAAATGGGAAAAGCCCCTTTAAGAATAGCACCAGCACAGAGGAAAACGCAGTAAGAAAAGGATAAAGAAAGTTCTTGTGATGTCATTTTGGCACCTGGATCCAGCCATGCCTGAAGCCCTTTTGGACGTTTCAGTTATGTCGAGCCAACAGTTTTTTGTTTTTTTTAATGGGTTTGAGTTAAAAAGTGCCAAATGCTCTCCATCAGGGATTGGCAAACTATGGCCTGTGTGTGCTGGTGTGCCAGGGCGGGCCTCCTTGCAGGAGGCCCCAACGGAGCCCAGCGCCCCAACCCCAACCCCCGGTACCTTTGATGCGGCCGGTGATGTAGAAGAAACCGTGGTTGTCCACTTGGCCCAGATCCCCGGAGCGCAGCCAGCCTTCCTCAGTGAAGACCTCAAACGTTTCAGCCTCACTCTCCAGGTAGCCCATGAAGACGTGCCTGCCCCAGACGCAGACCTCCCCAACGCCATCCTTGTTCTGCTCGAGCAGCATGTTCTTGCACCCAGTCAAGAGCTTACCGCAGCTGCCAGGGGACAGGTGTGGGGAAACTGAGGCTCAGAGAGACAAAGTCGCCCACCCAGCTCTGTCTGGATCTGTAGCCCAGGCTCTTAACGCCCCTGCTCAGCTGGTGCGGCTGGAACTGCTCCCTCTGCAGGACCCATGGACATAAGGAGGTGTCGGCTGAAGTGTTTGATTTACTGAGTCAGGTTCCCAAACGCTTTGTGAACTGGGAAACCCAGCAGTGTTGTAGGCCGGGGTTTTGTTTGTTTAAATCTCCACATGTATGAGAGAAGGAAAAAGGGCTTCTGGCTTAAGGACAGCAACAAAACCTCCCCGCCTTTTCGAAACGGATGTGTAAATCTCCATGCGATGACCAGGACAGCTGATTTTAAGACAGACGATCCATTAGAATCTCTTTAGAGGTTACAGTTACTTCCGTAAAACAGAATGGCACTGTTTAAAACCTAGGTTCTTAAAGACTCCTTGTTTCTGGAGATAACATTCGTGAGGGCAGTTTTAGGATGCAGACCAGGAAGCATTTTCTCCTTGTGTTGCTGAGATCTCTCTTTCATTGGCAGCTAGAAGGGCCAGGGGTGTTAGGGTTAAATGTAGGAATTCCCTCGCTTAGCAAAAGAAAAAAGAAGGCAGGCCTGAGAAATTCAGAACTTACAGAGAGCCTCCTTGCAACTTTCCCACTGAAGGCTTTCTAGGAACGTGGAAAAATCCAGAAGCCATAAAAAAGATTGATAAATTCAACCATGTAAAGGTCACAAATTTCTACACAGCAAAAAACACCTTAACTACAATCAAAATACCAACAACAAACCTGGGGGTAAAGTATTTGTAACTCATATGAAAGACAAAGGGCTGATTTTCCTAATATGTAAAGAGTGCCAACAAATCAACAATAGAGGGACTGATCATCTAATTTTTAAAATGGACAGGTAATATGGTCAGTTCATTTAAAAGGAAGCACAGATAACTTTTAAATGTATGAGGAAAAAACATTTTTTTTGAGACAGGATCTAGTTCTGTCACCCAGGCTGGAGTACAGTGGCACAATTATAGCTCACTGTAACCTTGGACTCCTGGGCTCAAGGGATCCTCCCTCCCCAGCCTCCCGAGTAGCTAGGATTACAGGCATGTGCCAGCATGTCTGGCTAATTTTCTTATATTTTTTTGTAGAGATGGGGTCTCACTGTGTTGCCCAGGCTGGCCTCAGAACTCCTGGGCTCAAGTGATCCTCCCCACTCGGCCCCCCGAAAGTGCTGGGATTACAGGCATGAGCCACTGTGTTTGGCCCCATTGATTTTTTTTTTTTTTGGACATGTGCATGTATTATTAATTGGAAAAAATATTTAAAGATAAAGGCTGAAATTTGTACCTTTCTTTTAGGGGTGGGACATCATCATTTATTTTTAGGGAAGGACCACTCTTTGGTTTAAAAAAAAAAAAGACAACTATAGTTGGGCCTTTGGGGTGTGCGGAAAACAGATCCAGCTGGAATAATGGAGTGGAGAGGGGGAGATACTGAGGCGCTAAGGTCCCCTGGGAGGTAAAGAAAAAGGCAGGAGATGGTTTTGCCAGATGAGGAAGATTTAGCTTATTTTTTGCTTCCTTGGCTGGGTCTTGAGAAAGGCAGCTGGAAGCTGGATCACTGGAGAGCCCCAAGCACAAGCAGGAAGCCAGACTTGCAATCTGGTGGCAGGGAAGGGGTCAGGGAGAGACACAACCAGAAGATTCTGCAAAGGAACATGGCGGTCGGACTCAAGAGTCAAACTCGCCTTTGGTCTTCTTAGGGTTTGAGTATCACTGGGTTCCAAGCCTGTAGCCTGGGGTAAGCTGAGCCTGGGAGAAAGGAAGATCTGGGGCTTGGAGGCTGGCAACCCGAGATCATTCCGGAGAGAGCAACTCAGGATTCTCAGCCCAGAGGCCGGCCCACCCGCACGTCGTGTGACTGGAGGACCGGGATTGCCCAGAGGCCAGTACCTTAGGAACCTGTAGGTGCTTTGTGTGGACACCGTGTGGGACCCAGAGCACTCGCTCATCCCGTATATCTCGCCCACAGGTATGTCCAAGCTCAGAAAGAACTCGGCGGTCTCTTGGGTGAGAGGTGCAGCCGTGCTGGTGAAAACGTGGCACCGATCCAAGCCCAGGGAGCTCTTGACTTTGCTGAACACAAGCCTCTTAGCCACGCGGTAGCTCATGGTGGTCTCGTGTTTCCTGCGAACAAGAACGCCATAGGTCCAAAAGGGGACGATGAGACCCAGCTGGAGGAGGTCGGGCCTCCTCACCCACCTCCCTCCCAGCCCTCGGGACCCTCCGCCTACCCCACCATCCTTTTCGTGTTGATCCGCATGCCCGTGGATCTTGCCCATAAAAACACCTTCTTCCTCAAGCTGGGAAACTTGGCACTATTTTCCTTGACCGTGTCTTGCATCTTCTCCCAAATTCGGGGCACCCCCATGAAGATGGTAGGCTTTACCTCCTGCAGAGTGTTTAACAAGCTGCCCTGCAGGGGACAGAGCTGGGTTAAACACAGCGGTGGCTTCTGTGGACCAAAGATGTCCAACTCTGCGCGAGAGAACATCCCTTTGCTTGGGGCCAGATGTGGTTTGGAGTTTAGAATTCTCTGGCCTTCAGAAAGGTAGTACAGTGCATATTACATCTGTCGTGTGACTCTTACAGTGGCATCTGGGAAAGCCCACTAAAGTTCATTGCATTAATATTTCTGCAGTAAAATATGAATATGTTCCCAATAAGTGAGATAAAATGAAGACCATAGTTACGGTCGTGTAAATTTAGGTCAGATTTTACTGCTAAAAACTCTTGGTTTTTGGAGCTTTTTGGATTGGGAATACTGACTTTTAAAAAAATTACTTGTACACACACTACTTTCAATACGATTTCCACCTCTGTTCTGGGTTGTTCGGTGTTCAATGTACACAACCATCCATGGATGCCCTGACTTGGATAAAGGTAAAAACTAAAAGAATGTGTTCAGCTGTTTTTAATGCTGCTCTATGCAACGTAAGATGAGGGCAGAGAAAACACCCTCAGACCTGGGGATCCCACAAGAACATTTGTCAAATGAGTGAACAACCATCCACTCGCCCAGGCGACCCTGAGGATGCAGCGGGGCCCCAAGTCGTCACTCAGTCTTACCCTGAGAGCGTCTGGCTGAGCAAAGAATGTGAGCGCCCCCGTCTTTATAGGTATCCAGATGTCCAACATCTGCGCTGCAATGTGGCTGAGGGGGAGGTAGCTGACCACCACCTCCTGCTTCTCGGCCAGTTCGAACTCCTTTGCCACTGCCCCTGCCATCCACGTGATCTGGAACACAGAGGACAAGCGGGGTGCCTTGCCCTTGGCCATTTTGAGTGTGTGTATTTAGCAAGCACTTACCAGGCACCTCCTACGTGTCAGGCACCGTTCTGGTACCTTGCAAACATGGAGTCATTTAATTCCCATCATAACACCCAGGGGTCAGTGACTACAATTCTCCCCATTTTACAGATGGCACAGTGTGGTTAACTAACTTGCCCAAGGCTAGGAAGAGCTACAAGACCCAGCGGGCAGCTTTGGGGTGGGGTGGTTTGCAGACCCCCCTTGGGTCCAACGACAGATTCAGAACATCTTCCTGGGAACTAAGAAAACTGAAGGATTCAGTAACAGTCCCAGAGTCAAATCCTGACTCCACCATTTGTTAGACCTTGGACTATTTGCTTAAGATCCCTCATGGCCTCTATTTCCTCATCTGTGAAGTGGGAGAACAGAGGATTCTCAAGTCCAATATAAAACCACGGAACCAATATTGTCAAACAAAAAGGCTACACCCATAATCCCATCACATAAACACCCCAACAATTAGCATATTCATGTTTTTCTTTCTCTAATGTATACCTTGATATTACATTAATATAAAGCTTTGGTGTCCCTATAATTTTACCATCTCTATTTCTCACTGGTGTCCTAGTAGTGCATGGTTAAGTTGTTAATCCAGCCACACAGACCTCCTGGCTGTTCCTCTAATACAGTAGGCATGGCCTGGCCTCAGGACCTTTGCACTGGCTATTCCCTCTATTTCGAATGTTGTTCCTCCACCTTTTTTCCCCCACTCGACCATGGCTGGATACGTCTTGAATGTTAAGTCTTAGCTCAAATGTCAGTCACCTCCTTAGAAGGGCCATCTCACACCTCCCAGCTGAAGGTGCTGCTGTCTGTCTAAGTCTCCATGTGCCACTTACCACAACCTGAATGGCTTTGTTTGTTCATTCCCTATCTGTCTTCCTGAGATCCAGGATGGGGTCTGTCTTTACAGCATGGGGTCCAAGGAACCCAGCACTCATTTGTTGAGGGAAGGGGCCTGGCATGTGTAGACTGTGATGTACAATCGTTTAGACACTCCTGGTTCAGATCCTGACTCTTGTGACCTTGGCCAAATCATTTTCCCCGTCTGAACCTCAGTTTCCTCATCTGTAAAAGGGGACAATTTACCTCGTGGTGTTTTGGTGAGGGGTTAATGTTAAAATGTGTTTATCTTTGGGATGTTGATCTATGGTAAGAATATAGGGCTAGCTTTCTTTACCTTCTTACTATAAAGATGATGATGATAAAAATGATATTAATAGCTATCCTTGATGTAGGTTACTATATGCCAGGCATTTTTGTAAACATTTAATTTGTATGTGGTAGATTAAAGACAGCTGCCAATTCTCTGCCACCCCCTCCCATTCAGAGATGGAATCTATTTCTCTTTCCTTTGAAACAGGGCTGGTCCAGTGACTTATTTTGACCACCAGAATGGAGCAGAAGTGATATTGTGTAAATTCTGGGACTGAGCCTTAATAGACCTGTAACCTCGGCCTTAGCCTGAGGGGGTGCTTGTTCTGGGAGGAGCCAGCTGCCATGCTAAGAAGTTCAACGATCATGCTGTGAGGAAGCCCAAGCCACACAGAGCCTTCATGGAGGAGCACTGAGGAACCAGACATGTGAGTGAAGCCTTCTTGAACTCCCCAGCCCCGCCCAGGCACCAGCTGAATGCAGCCGAGTGAACCCAGCTAATGCTGTGGGGAGCAGAAGAAACTCCCTGCTGAGCCCTGTCCAAATTCCAGACCCAGAAAGAATACACTGTTGGTGCTTTAAGCTGCTAAGTCCTAGGGTGTTTTGTTAGGCAGCAATAGCGTAACTGACCAGTATATTAAATAATTTAATCTGCATAGCAACTCCAAGAGGTAGGAACCATTCTTGTACTGATTTTAAAGATAGGGAAAATGAGGCCCTGAAAAGTTAAGGAATTTGCCCATGGTCACATGGCCAGCAGGTGGGAGAGCTAGGATTCAAACACAGGCAGTCTCACTCCAGGGTCTATGCTTATAAGCCCTATGCTAGGAGAATATCTCACCAGACATGCACTAGAAGCATAAACACTAGTCAGGATAAGGAGAGGATCCTTTGCAATCAAATTTCTTTCACTCATTCCCCAAAAGTGGATCAAGTCTTCCTTCCCACCAGGACTGCAGATACAATAGTGAATAAAACAGCCCCTGCCTTTGGGGAGCTGATGCTCTTGAACATATACCAAGTGAACATACAATATCCGTGTCAGAAATGCCAGGGAAGGAAAAAAATGGGGATTGGGGGGTAATGGGGTGGTTTATTGCTGTTTGCTGTTTCAAAGGTGGAAGTCAGGGAGGGCTTCACTGAGGGGGCGATATTTGCATGGAGACCCGAAGGAGGTAAGCAAGATGTGTTGTTATCTGGGGAAAAGAATTCCCTGCAGAGGGAACAACCCGTGCAAAGGCCTGGGGCAGGACCACGCCTGGCATGTTGGAGGCACAATGAGGAGACCTGTGTGGCTGGAGCAAAGTGAGGAGGGGGATAAAGGGAGGAGGGAAGGGGAGGGAGGGAATGGGGCAGGTTGTGCAGGGCTTGGTGGGCCTCGGAGAGGACTTGGACTTTGGCCTCGAGTAAGGTGGGAGCTATGGAGGGCTGTGGGCAGAGGAGGGACAGGACCTGACTCAGTGTTCACAGGCGCCCCCTGGTAGCTGCTCTGGGGAGGACAGACCATGGGGGGTGAAGTTAGGAGGGGCTGAATAGGGCAGAGGCGACTGCACACAATGGTGGGGGCTGGACCCCAAATACTTTTTCTGTATCTTGCATCTTACAATTGAGTCCAGGCTAGTTTAGGAGTCCTGTGATGTCTGAACTTTTTTTTTATTCCTATGATTTTTTGACACCTGCTTTCCTTGTTATTATAGAAAATATATTAATGCATCCAGTGATACAGGAAGCTGGGTTTCAATTTACTTATAGACCTTAATCTTGCTCAAACAGGTAGTGTGAGAGTAACACAGTAGTTGTAGAAGAATCAGAAAACTTCCAAGAGGTCTTGAGCTAAGATTCAGGAGGAGGAAGGGAATTCAGTAAGAAGGAGACAGTGTTTGGAAACGGCTTAGATTCATGCTAAAATGAGAAACCCAGGCCGGGTGTGGTGGCTCACGCTTGTAGTCCCAGCACTTTGGGAGGCTGAAGTAAGAGGATCGCTTGAGGCCACGAGTTTGAGGCTGCAGTGAGCTAGGATCACATCCGTGAATAGCTACTGCACACTAGCCTGGGCAACACAGCAAGACCCCATCTCTAAAAGCAATTAAAAAAAAAAATACAGCAATCTTTCTGACTCACAGAGAGGAGCCCTCATTGTCTGTTGGGTGCATGCTCTGCCAGGCATTTTTTTGCTTTTGCAATTTACACACGTGCTTATCACTTGCTGTCATTTTTCAGTTTTTAACAAAAATTGCATTGTGCCCTGTGTACTGTTCTGCAACTGGCTTTTGGATGTTCACTGGTGCATCTTTGGACCTCTGTATACATTACCCACATGGATCTACAGTGTGGGTAAAAGTGTGGATTGCGGAGCCCCGCCTGCCTGGGTTCCAGTGCTGGCTCTGTCACGTTGCTCGCTGTGCGGCCTCGGGCATGCAAGCCCTCTCTGGGCTTCAGTTTCCTCATCAGTAGAAGAGCATCTGCCAGAGGAAATGGGTGGACTCAGAGAGACGATTTACTAAGCACAAAACCCACAAAACCCTGGCATGCAGTGCGCATGCAACAAATGTTATCTGTTACTGTCTTTTCATTTAAAAAAAAGGCTTTATTGAGGTATAACTGACATGTGATAAACTGCATATATTTAAAGTGGACAGTTTGACACATAGTGACATGTGTCTACACCCGTGAAACCACCACCACCATTACGATGGTGAATGTATCCATTAACTACTCCCCAAAAAATGTTTCCCCCTGTCTCTGCCTGCTCCTTTCCAGGCAACCACCCACCTGCTTTTTGTCACTCTACATGAGTTTGCATTTTCTAGAGTTTTATTTTATTTTTGTTTTGGAGACAGGGTCTCGCTCTGTCACCCCGGCTGGAGTGCAGTGGTGGAATCATAGCTCACAGCAGCCTCGAACTCCTGGCCTCAAGCGATCCTCCTGCCTCAGCCTCCTGAGTAGCTGGGACTATAGGCACCACGCCCGACTAATTTTTTTTTGTAGAAACAGGGTCTCGCTGTGTTGTTCAGGTTGTTCTTGAACTCCTGGCCTCAAGCAATCCTCCTGCCACTGCCTCCCGGAGCAGTGGGAGTACAGGTGTGGGCCACCGCGCCGGCCTCTAGGGCTTTGAATAAATGGAGTCACGCAGCCTGCATTCCACTCATTCTTTTACAAGAGTGATCTAAATTAGCATCCATTCCAGACTCTGCCCATACATGGGTAAGTTTGTCTCCAACAAGCAGCTGACCTTGGGCAATCAAAAAAAAAAAAATCAACTTCTGTTGGATCCCTCTCCCTGAAGCACAGAACATACACACTGGTTGTCCACATACTTATTTTATTATCCAACACGATTCTGAGCTCTCTACAAATATTAACTTGTTTCAGCTTCAAAACAACCCACGAGGCAGGGACTGTTCTATCACTCCCATTTCACAGATGAGGAAACTGAAGCTCGGAGATGTTACATGTCTCGCTCAAGATCACAGAGCCAGGCTTTGGACCCGGGTCTGCCCAGAGTTGGTTGATGTCAACCCCTGCACTACGCTGCCCCCTTTGAAGCGACCACACGACTCTCTAGCGCCCACTGGGGAAGGAGCCACTGCGTGCTAGACCCCTAAACGCCACCCTGCCCCTGGAGGCCAGGAACAGAAACAGCCTGAAGGCCAGCACTCTGGAGTGAAGGGACTGTGGCTTACGTTGTCATGACTCAGCATTACTCCCTTAGGGTGGCCTGTGGTCCCCGAAGTGTAGATGAGCACCGCGCATTGATTAGCCTTCTGGCTCTCAATGATCCGCTCCAGCTGGGTGTCCGGGATGCTACTGCCAAGTTCCATGAAGTCATCCCACTGTGGACAGAAAGGACAAGCAGAGGATAAGGAGACAGCCAGGAATCCCTTTCTGCAGTCAGACCTCGTCCTTCCAGCCTTTCCTGAATCACCATTCCCAGCATGAGAAAGGGCGTAGGATGTGCCCATCTGAGTCCCTCTTACAAAAGCCCTAAGGTGTTTGCTTCCAGCTCTGCCACTTCCTTGCTCTGTCACTTTGGAACAGACCACTTAAGCTCCCCATGCCTCAGTTTCCTCATTTGTAAAATTCAGACCCAACTCCTTAGGCTGTTCAAAGGAGCAGTAGGAGAGCTAATATGTGTAATGTGCTCAGAACGGTAGTTGGCACATGGTAAGTCAATTTTAAATAGAGACAGGTTGTAACAGGGCTGTTGGCTCCAGGCCACAGTGGAAACTGCAGCAAAAGGACACAGTTGCACCCCTATGTACGTATTTTTACATATTTTTAAGTGGTCAGTGGTTTTAATAAAAGTAGTATTGATGAGGTTGCAACTGTTAAAGCCAGGAAAGTAAAATTATAGTAAATTCTGGCTCACATATACACAAAATATTTATTTATTTATTTATTGTTGAGACAGAGTCTCACTCTGTCTCCTGGGTAGAGTGCATTATAGCTCATAGCAACCTCCAACTCCTGGGCTCAAGCGATCGATCCTCCTGCCTCAGCCTCCCAAGTAGCTAGGACTACAGGTGTGCACCACCACGCCCGGCTAATGTTTTCTGTTTTAGTAGAGACAGGGTCTCGCTCTTGCTCAGGCTGGTCTCAAACTCCTGACCTGAAGCGATCCTCCCGCCCTGGCCTCCCAGAGTGCTGGGATTACAGGCGTGAGCCACCACACCTGACCCCTATGTAGATATTTTTTACATATTTTAAAGTGGTAATGGTTTGAATAAAAATATAATGGAGGACTTTGCATCTATTAAAGCCAGAGAAGTAAAATTATAATAAATTATGGCATGGGTATAAATAAAATATTGAAACCTAAAATAATGTGAGTTTTAGCACATCTAATTTTGAATTTTTCAGTATATTTTTCAATTACCTTAATGTTCTCAAAAAAATGAGTAACAAAATGATTGTCGTTTTTACCCACCAGTTTGGGGGGTGATTTGTTACACAGCAATAAATAACCAGTATAGACGCCTTCCCATTAATTAGTCCCTTCATGCTAGAAAAGAAAAAAAGTGACCCGAAGGCTCCACCCACTTCCGCATTACCAGGCCCGACCTCTCCCTTAGCTCACTTCCCCCTTCCTTTGAAGGCCACACCCACTTCTGCTAGGCTCCACCCCCTCCCTTTGCTCACCTTTCTTGCTTTGAAAGGCCGCACCCATTTCCCTTACAAAGCCCTGCTTTCTCCTTTGCTCACCACCGTGCCCCCTCCACTTGGGAGGCCCTGCCCTCTCCCTTTGCTCACCTCCCACTTGCTTTGAAAGGCCACACCCACTTCTGTTGCCAGAACCCACCCCTCCCCTTGCTCACCTCCTACTTCCCTGGAAAGGCCACGCCCACTTTCATTGCGAGGCCCCGCCCTCCCTTTGCCCGAGCACCCACATCCCAAACTCACAGAGTACAGGTGGTTATTGTTCTCCTTCATTGGCAGCTTGTACTGGATGATCGCCTTTAGCGTCCCCAGTCTGCTCTGTGGAATCTGAAAGAAAGTTCTCTGTGGGCCTCATGGCAACTCGGCCCTGGGAAAGCCTGAATACAGCTGGGTGGGAGCCCTAAGGTCTCTCCTGCAGCAACTCCAGCCTCTTGTCTTTCCCCTGCTCCTGCTGTGGGACGTTGCTCTTAGTCTTGACTGACGCAAAACGACCTGGCATTGGGACCGCTGGGTCGTTTGTGGCCTGTATCTGTAGCCTCCCGACAGCTGAAGGTGGATGTAGACGACAGCCTCCGGGAGACAACACGTCTCAGAGCGAATCATGCTACACGGAACTGTGGATCGTGCTTCGTGAGCTAAAGGAAGTCTTTTCTCAGGATCTTGCACCACGCAGCTAACCTTTTAGCTGGAGTCAGGCATCAAAAATCCTCCACGAGGGTGGCTGGAACCTGGACAGGTTCAGAACCTTCTACCCACACACCTAGGACCATAAGGTGTCAAAGAAGGAGGCTGCCGCTATCACATTTCTTAGCCAATCCAATGAAGAAGTCACTCACAGCATCCGTTGTGCTGATGATAGCCATGCCTCTGGCGTGCATCGGAGAGAAAAGATGACAAAGGCCCGTCTAGCAGCTGGACAAGAATTTTCCAGAGAGAAGAAGTAGAAGGACCCCACCCATTCACCACCCACCACCTCATGGTATGTTCTGCTCCTAGGACAAACAGGCATGACATGGGACCACAGAAGCATCATTTTAAAGAGTAATTGTTTGAAAAACTCCAGGCCGGAGGTCAGGAATGAGGAATTCCTCCCTGAATTCCTGAAGTAGGAATCAAAGGATTCTGGCAGCACAATGTGTAGGATTTCATCGAGTCTGAAAACTGTGCCCTGATTTCAGAGATGCTAAAACGTGGAGAAACGTGGGTGACAGTGATTAGAGGAAGCCGTCCACGGCAAGACACATCTCAACTACAGGGATGTTCGAAAGGGAAGAAATCTGTGACTCCGAGTAGCGAAACAGGGTATTAGAGAAACCGTCTCAGGGGTCTTGAGCTGAAGGAAGAATCTAGTCCTCTAGGTTCACTGTTCTCAAGGACTCCCCTTCTCTTAGGATCCTCCTACCAAAAGCTGTATTCAGCAAACAACAGCTCATTCAAACCCATGTGAGAAATTGAAAAGGTTTTTGTGATATCCATACCAAGATACTACAAGAAAAAAAAAAATAAGAAAGGAACCAAATTTCACATTACACGAAGAAAACTCACTTGAAAATTTCACCACAAAGCAAAAGAAAATTGTAGCCCAGTATTCCAACACAAAAGTAAAAATGTAACGAAGCAAACACAGCTAGAAAGGAAGAACACAAAGCAAACATACAAGCAACTCAGGAATGAGCATGATGCCAGGAAAAAGTGAAACAGGAACTGGTAGAACTTAGGAGAGAAATAGAAGAGAAAGACAAAGGCATTCAGAAATGAAGAAAATTACGAGGAGTACAAGCCTGAAATAATCAAACCTCTAAAAGAAAAATAATCAGGCTGGGTTCAGTGGCTCATGCCTGTAATCCTAGCACTTTGGGAGGCTGAGGCAGGAGAATGGCTTGAGGCCGGGAGTTCAAGACCAGCCTGAGCAACATAGAGAGACCCCATATCTACAAAAAATAGAAAAAAATCAGCCAGGCGTGATGGCACCAGCTTGTAGTCCCAGCTACTTGGGAGGCTGAGACAGGAGAATCACTTGAGCTCGGGAGTTTGAGGTTGCAGTGAGCTGTGATGACGCCACTGCACCCTAGCCTAGGTGACAAAGTGAGACCCTGTCTCAAACAAAAGAAAAAAGAAAGAAAGAAAGAAAAAAATTCAGTAGTGGGATGCATATGAAATAATACCTAAAGACATTTTAAAAATGGAGGCCGAATAGTAAACTAAGTTAATGTGAATTGGAAATTAAACTCTCCCACCCCACCTTGCTCCCCAAATATGCAGCTTCACCAGATACACCAATGTGGTCGTGGAGGACTCTTGCTGAACCCATGAATGGGGAAAAGCCCACCACCCCACCTTTTCATTAGCGTCTACCTGGGAGCACAAGGACACCTGACCAGAGCCCTGAGGTCCCCGGGTGACTCTGGCAAGCAGTACTGGGTAGGGGTTTACCGAAAGGATTTTCTGTAACTGTTGATCATTTTCAACCAGCAAGATGTTCACCTTGGCGTGAGTGATGACGTATTGGCAAGCCTCGGCAGAGTTGGTGGCATAAATACCAACACAAAGGCCCCTGGGAAAAGAAAACACATTTGGGTGTGTTTTCTCACCTCACACCTTAAGGTGAGAATGGCTTGGAAGGTAAAGGGGAGAGGAAAGGTTTGCAGGTACGTTCTGAGCTTGTAGCCTCCCCACCAGCTTCCCATCCTTCCCAACTTAGCAGGGATGAAGATGACAAAGATGATGATGATGACGATGGGAATGGCAACTCCTATGATGTCGTCGTGACAATAGGTCATGGAACACTTACAGCACCCCATTTTACAGATGAGAAAAAACAAGGGTGAGGGCAGTGAAGTTGCTTGTTCAAGGTTACACAGCAAGTGATCATTAGCCCTTAGGTTTGAACCCTCAGCTCAGCCACCTGTGCCCTTTATTCACAGCCTGTTGTTCTTGGTGGTGGCATCCGGTTGTGGTTTTAATTTGCATTTCTCAAATGACTGATGATATCGAGCATCTTTACAAGTGCTTATTGGCTACTTTCCTTTGTGACATTTCTGTTCAAGTCTTTTGCCC
>NW_012147964.1:1010824-1018807 GCF_000956105.1 Propithecus coquereli
ATAATCGCTGTGAGAAAGTGATTGTTTCCCATAATCCACTTGCCAAAAATAGCAACTATTAACATTGTGATCAGTAGTCCTTATTTTTCTATCTATGCATATGTAAATATACAAACAGAAATGAGATGGTAAGTGTATATACTGGTTTGCAACTTGTTTGTGTGTCTGTCCTTCCTGCTAACCTGGGGCTCCGTGTGAAATTCCTGTGCGCATCTCAAACTGAACCAGCCCGGGGCTGCCAGGCTCGGGCTGGCAGCTGGTCGGTCAATACTCACAGTGGACCAAGCCAGTGGCCTTACCCTGCTAAGATGGAGCCAAGGGCGGCAATAAACCACTGCACAGAGTTAAACCCCAGGATGCCAACTCCGTGGAAACGCTCCAAGCCCAGCTGGGAGGGAAACGACAAACAGACAAACAGAAAACATAAACACAGACACGTTAGATCATTAGGATGTGTGAAAACGGACTTCAGAGTAGTCACGTGGGGGAGGGGAAGACAGCATCGAGCTCAAAATACGGGGCGCGGTATCTTCTCGACTATTTCGAGGTTGGTTTGCCTCCTTCTACATAACACTCCATTTATTTATTTTTATTTTTTTATTGTAGAATGTATATAACATGGAATTTACCATTTTAACCATTTTAAGCGTTTAGTTCAGCGGCATGAAGCGCATTCACACTGTTGTGCAGCCATCAGCACCCTCCATCTCCAGAACCTTCTCATCCTCTCAAACTGAAGCTCTGTCCCCATGAAACACTCACTCCCCACCCCCTCCCCAGCCCCTGGCACCCACCATCCTGCTTCCTGTCTCTGTGGATCTGACGACTCTCGGGACCTCCTGTGAGTGGAGTCGCACAGGACGTGTCCTTCTGTGACTGGCTTATTTCACTGAGCACGATCCGTGTCGTAGGATGTGTCAGGATTTCCTTCCTCTTCAAGGATGAATTATATTCCATTGTATGGACAGACCACGTTGTGTTTATTGATCCGCGCATTGATGGACACTTGGGTTGTCCCACCTTTCGGCTAGTGTGAATAACGCCGCTGTGGACCTGGCTGTACAAATATCTCTTCACGTCCCTGCTCTCAAATACCCGGAAGTAAGGTTGCTGGATCGTGTGATAATTCTGTGTGTAACTTTCGAGGAACTGCTCTGCCGTTTCCCACAGGGCTGCACCATTTTACATTCCCACTAGCAGCTTACAAGGATTCCAATTTCTCCACACCCTCCCCAACACTTATTTTCTGGTTTTTTTTGTTTTTTGTTTTTAAATAATAGCCACCGTCCTAATGGATGTGAATTTATTTTTATTTTTAAAAACAAAAGTACTCAAAGAGGGACATCAGATCGTGGTGATAAATCGCACATTTGAAGATGCGGCCTTGTTCTGAATGGGATTGATGATGAATCAGACACTCGGACCCAAAGGTGACCACCCCTGGGGGAGACACTTCCTTTGGTTCTGGGAACCTCCAACTTTGTCGACTCTTTTTAGGTATGTGGGATCAAGGGTGGTAATGACCTGCTGTTCTTCGGGGGAAAGTTAGCATTTGGAAGGCATCTGCCTGTGGGTGCTTTAGAATGAGCCACCGGGTATTTCAGTGACCAGAAATCTGTGTTCATTGTGGACAGAATGTTTATTAACGCGTAGATAGACTGATTCGTTTCTAATAAGATCGCCGAGGTTCAGGGGAGGAGGGGGACCTTCAACTGCAGGAACTAAGAATGTGGCTAAACGGGACCATCTTTTGGGAGAGATGAACCGACCACAGCAACGTGGTGTTGGGGTGGGGTTGCCAAGAAGAAACCCAGCCCCAGTGAGTGGTTCTTTTCTTTTTTCCTGTCCTTTTGCTTTTTGGTTTTTTTGTTCTTTTTTTGTTGTTGTTGTTGTTAATGTGAAGGTGGGGAGTGAGGTTCAATTTCCTTTATTTATTTATTTATATATTTTTTTGAGACAAGGTCTCACTCTGTTGCCCCAGCTAGAGTGCAGTGGCATCATCATAGCTCACTGTAACCGCAAATTCCTGGGCTCAAGTGATCCTCCTGCCTCAGCCTCCTGAGTAGCTGGGACTACAGGCATTAGCCACTGAGTCCAGCTAATTTTTTAATTTTTTTGTAGATATGGGGTCTTGCTGTATTGCCCAGGCTGGTCTTGAACTCCTGGCCTCAAGCAGTCCTCCCACCTTGACCTCCCAAAGTGCTGGGGCTGCAGGCATGAGCCACCACCTCCTGGCCTGAATTTTTTAAAAAATGAACCAGTACAGAAGGATCTCTGAGTGTGGTAGCCAGTCTCCAGGGTGGTCCTCACCTCCAGTGAGTCTCATCTCAGGTATCTGTGTTCTTGTATAATCCCCACCCACATTGTATCAAGGTTGGTCTGTGTAACCAATAAAATATACGGAAGAGATGAGAGTATGTCATTTCTCAGGTTAGGTTATAGAAGATACTGTGGCTTCCATTTTGTTCTCTCTTTCTTTTGGATTATTCCTTCTAGGGAAAACTGGCTACTATACTGTGAGGACACTCAAGCCACCCTATAGAGAAAGCCATGGACTGAGGAACTGAGGCCTCCTGCCAACAGCCAGCCATGTAAGTGGACCCCCCAGCCCCAGATGAGTCTTCAGATGAGGCAGTTCCAGCTGACAGCTTGACTGCAACCTCATGAAAGACAGAACCACCCACCTTCCAAGCAGCTTCTAAATTCTCAACCCACTGAAATTGTGAGATAATATTAAATGCTTGTCATTTTAAGTCACTATGTTTTTTTTGGCAGGGAAATAATTTGTTATGCAGCCATAACTAGCTAATACATAGAGATATTATGTTAAGGGACAAAAGCAAGATGCAGAACTGTGAGTATAGTAGGCTACCATGCATGTAAAAATTTGCATGTATAAAAGCTGTATAATATATACACATAATTTATTCCCCAAAAAGACATACAAAAAACTGGCAATGATGGCTGCCTCCATGGAGAGAAACTAAGAGGCTGAAGGTCATGGATCAGAGCAAAAATTTTTACCAATTATTCTTTGTACCTTTTGGTACCTTACACATTTCGTACCATGTGTATACACGTGTGTTACCTAGTCTCGATGGGTGGTTGAATAAATGAATGAACGAAGGACACATTTACCTTGAGCAAGGACCTGGCAGCCTTCCGACAAGCCTCGTAGTATTGGTTGAAATTCAGAAGGTCCCACTTTTTGCCGTTCTTTGATGCAAGGGCTGGACATAGTCCGAATCGGTTGGCCGAATCTCGGAAAAACTCAGGGATGGTCATCGGAGTCTCGTGGCCTGGTCCGTGTTTTGATAGCCTCAGAAGGACTTCTTCATTGGGATGGCTGGTCCACAGCCTGGGAGCAACTGCAAACAGTCACGAGGGTTGGGTAGCAAATGTTTTTATTTGTTTAATGACATTGGGGGTGGTAGTGGTGTCTTTTTGGACCTAAGGTGCTGAGAGTTGAATTAATCCTACTCTTTGGGAGAAGTTACATGGTCAACACTGATTAAGTCAAGCTTCCCCTCTGTAATTTATTTTTTTCATTATCCCCTCAACAATTTTTTTTTTTTTTGAGACAAACTCCCACTCCGTCACCCAGGCAGGAGTGCAGTGGTGTGATCATAGCTCACTGCAACCTCAAACTCCTGGGCTCAAACCATCCTCATACCTGAGCCTCCTGAGTAGCTGGGACTATAGGTGTGCACCACCACACCCAGCTAATTTTTCTATTTTTTGTAGAGACAAGATCTGGCTATGTTGTCCATGCTGGTCTCAAATTCCTGAGCTCAAGCAATCCTTCTGCCTCTGCCTCCCAGAATGCTAGGATTACAGGTGTGAGCCACTGTGCCCTGCCCTGCCCCAACAATTTTTAATGAAACTTTTCAGGCATCCACGAAAGTCAGAAGGATTGTATATCAAGCCCCCTCCTCCCCACCACTCAGATTCTACAACCGCTAGCGTTTCCCTGTGTTTGCTTCATCATGCGTCTACCCATCCGTCCTTACGTCCATCACGCCATCTTATTTTTTGATGCATTTCAGAGCAAGCTAAAATTACCCATCCATTTCACCCTTAAACACTTTTGCATATGAATCATTTACTAGAGTTTCATATTATCTTCAGGGATTTTTTTTAAAAGGTAAAATTTACATGCAAGTGGATTACAAATGCTTCGTCCAATGGCAGGTAAGAAGTGACAGATGTTTGTGACTACCAGGTAGAGAATTTAAGAGCCAGTGCATGATTCACCGTGCTGCATTCTCCCGCCACAAAGAATGGTAGAAGCATGTATCACTACCAAGATGGCGCCCCCACCTCCACGCCAGACAGGAGCGAGAAACAAGCTCGCGTTCTGCTGAGCCATTGAGGTTTGGGGGTTGTGTAGGGACCAACTCAAAACTGGCTTTGTCGTCCCTTATCTGTCACCTGTGTAAGGGTTGACTCTGAGAAAGAAGAGAAGAAAGTGTCCTCTGCAGAGAGCTGTTGGTTGGCTGGGTGTTCATCGCCATTCCCTAGGAATGGGCCAAGTGAGAGAAGATTAAAAAGACCTCCTTGGAGAATGGGGGTGTGACCTTGAGTTTGTTCAACTGGACTTGGTCTACTGGCAAAGCGGTAGTTGAAAATGGCAGAGGAAATGGCTGTGTTGAAAGGGGATCGCACGTCCACCTACTAAGGGACACTGTTTTTCCCCCTTGGCTGGACGTGGACCTCATGGATGAGTTCCTAAAGGCTGTCGGCTCCAAGCCATAGACAGACAGGAGACATATGCTCAGTCGTCAGTTGACACTGGTGTGACCAATGCATTGGTCCGCTGGGTTTGTCATGACAAAGTGCCCCAGGCGGAGTGGCTGTAATAACAGAAATATATTGTCTCACAGTCCTGGAGGCCAGAAGTTGGACGTCAAGGTGTCGGCCGGGTTGGTTCCTTCCGAGGCTGTGAGGGAGAGTCTGTTCCACGCCTCCCTGCTAGCATCTGTCGGATGCCGGCAGTTCCTTGGCTGGTAGGTGCGTTGCTCCAGCCTCTGCCTTCCTCTTGCCGTGGGCTCCTCCTCTGTGTCTGTGTCCAAATTTCCCCCTTTTCTAAGGACACCAGTCATACCAGATGAGGACCCACCCTCACGACCTCGTTTTAACTGACTGCGTCTGCAGTGGCCCTGTTTCCAGATAAGGTCACATTCTGAAATTCTGGGTGGACGTGAATTTTGCCTTTGATCCGGGACTCTGGGCACCCAGAACTGCAAGCCAATACATTTCTGTTGTTTCAGACACCCAACTCTGCGACACGTCGTCCCAGGAAACAAATGCCATGAGCGAAATGAGATTTTGAAAATTATTACTACTGGAGGGTGACCGTAGGCGTTACCATGCTTGCCAGCATTTTCTCTACTTTGGGGAGGGGAGCTGTGGAACAGGACGAAGCTGCCGATGATCTCACGATGCCTCCCAAGTTCAGTTCTGGCGGTAAAATGGTTACAACATAATAACGAATTGTCACGATCATGTCTGCGCTGTGTCTGCAGGGATGGTTCCTGGGTGCTTTGTGCACACGGGCTCACCATTCCACAGGGAGGTGCTATTATCAACGTCCCCACGCTATAGATATGCAAATGAGGCTGCCGGTGATCAAGGGACTTGCCGTATGTGACAAGACCAGTAGAGCTCAGCTCTGAATTAAGTGGCCCAAATCCACACTGTCAACACCACACCCCACCAGGAGTAGAAAACGGGCCCCAGCATGGTCAGGCACCCTTGGTCAAGACTGGAGGCTCAAGCAAAGAACGAATGGCTGGGTCCTTTGTAGAGGTCCTCGTTGTAGACTCCTCTACAACGAGCCTTTGCGGAATCAACGTGCCTCTCTCTCCCACGCCCTCTCTAGTGCAGCATACCTTGTGCTTGACTCATGTCTGCTGCCGGGTCTTCAACCTCTTCTTGAGTCGTTGGAGTTTCAGCCCTTCCAGGTCTGCAGAGACCATTCTTCACAGTTCTGCAAGGCAAAAGGTGAGGAGCTTAGCAGGACCAGCAGAGACACTATAGGTGTGAGGCCACCTCCTCCATCCACTGGACATGTCTGCCTAGAATCCTGGGATTGATTGGTCATGCCTGTCCTGGGCCTAGGAGGAGAGGAGAGTGGTCTGTATGTCAAATAATAGAGCACTTGTAAAGTCCAGAGGGTAGTCAATCTTCAAGTTTCCAGAAGGGTCTCTCAAATGGTTAGAATATAAGTATATATAAGTAATATATGTAACCCTGTGAGTAAGAAAACATTTTGAAGTCTGCCAAGGGTAAGAAACTCTCACAGGCTCACATATTTATATGCTCAAGTCAGCTTGCCTTAAAGATAGTATAACATAAAAGCCCGAAGAGCATAAAGGAAGAACAAGGTAAATTTTTCTAAGTACAAATTTTTAATTTTCCACATTGCATCGCAAAGAATATCATAAACAAAATCAAAAGATCAACAACACATTGGGGGAAAATATGGACAACATATCTAATAGACAAAGGCTTGATTTCCTTCATATGTAAAGAACTCTGATGAATCAATAAGAAAAAGACCAAAAACCCAGTGGGAAAGTGGGCAAAGGACATGAATAGATAATTCTCTGAAAATAAAATGAAAAACTACATTTAAAAATAGGAAAATGTGCTCAATCTCAGTTATAAGAGAAATACAATAGAAAATATTATGATGTAGTTTTCATCTAAAATCAAAAAGGAAGAGAGCCCTCACCAGGAACCATCCCTGAGGGCACCTGATCTTGGATTTCTGGCCTCCAGAACTATGAGCAAATAAATTTCTGTCAAGCTGCCCAGTCCGTGGTATTTTATGGTAGTCCTAGCAAACTAATACAATTAGGTTAATATTTAGAAGAATGTCACTTAATGAATTTATGAATCTAGTGAATCAAAATTTCCCCAACATTTGTACATTGGCCACATGTGTTCATTTAATCGAACTCCCTCAAGCATTTAATAAAAATCACAAATCCATTACATCGATTTGTTCCAATCAAAAAATGTCTCCAGATAGTGTCAAGAGTCCCCTGGGGGAAAGTGAGGGCTAAATCGTCGGTTGACCCTCATGGAAACTGATTTTCCAGTTTTTTTCCAGGGAGGAAAATTGTATTATTTCATTCATGATCAACAGTGTACTTGATACAAGAATCAAACAGTCGTTCTAAATTCTAGATCTGCCATAATGTTTTTCGAACTCCAAACAGTGAATGCGGGACCCAGCAGGCAATAACGTCACCGTAAATACCCCGGCGAACGAAGCCTCATAATGTGCACACGCTCTACACTAGCAACAACTGATTTTGTGTTTCAGTGAAAACAGGTGTCTAAAAAGGCACATTATAAAGTGAACTTGGATGAGTCTCCGTGGAGTTTATACACACAAAGAAAACATGCGCGAGTGTGCAGCCCGGGAGTGAATTAGGAGGAAGTCCAGGTGGCCCTAGAGCAATTGGATCTGGCCCAGAACTTTGGAGTCAAATCTTAATTGACTCTTGACTTGACTTCCCTCCCTCCCTCCCTCCTTCCTTCCTTTCTTCCCACCTTTATTTCTCTCTCTCTCTTCCCCTGCCCCCAACACACACCTGATCCATCAGCTAATTCCACCAGCTCAACCTTCAAAAATAAGTCCCAATCCTGCTGCACACTGGACCTGAGCTTCCTCCCATGACACAGAGGGATCCTGTCAAGCGTGGATCCCATCAGCCAGATACATCATGTGGGTTCTGGCTGGATCCCAGTTCAAACAAGATGTTTATGAGGCATTCAGGAGTAACCACTGGCCACATTTCAGATGACATAAAGAAATGAAGAAAAGATGACTCATTTTTAAAAGTGCAACACTGGCTTTGTAGAGCAGAAGAATCCTTGCCACCAAAGGATTCACACACAAGATGACATGCTGTCCGGTACTAGCTTAAAACCCCTCCAGGGAGGTAGGGTTGCATAGAGATGAACACGTTT
>NW_012147964.1:1018857-1020872 GCF_000956105.1 Propithecus coquereli
ATATTTTTTTGAGACAAGGTCTCACTCTGTTGCCCCAGCTAGAGTGCAGCGGCATCATCATAGCTCACTGTAACCGCAAACTCCTGGGCTCAAGTGGTCCTCCTGCCTCAGCCTCCTGAGTAGCTGGGACTATAGGCACTAGCCACTGAGTCCAGCTAATTTTTTAATTTTTTTGTAGATACGGGGTCTTGCTGTATTGCCCAGGCTGGTCTTGAACTCCTGGCCTCAAGCAGTCCTCCCACCTTGACCTCCCAAAATTCTGGGGCTGCAGGCATGAGCCACCACCTCCTGGCCTGAATTTTTTAAAAAATGAACCAGTACAGAAGGATCTCTGAGTGTGGTAGCCAGTCTCCGGGGTGGTCCTCACCTCCAGTGAGTCTCATCTCAGGTATCTGTGTTCTTGTATAATCCCCACCCACATTGTATCAAGGTTGGTCTGTGTAACCAATAAAATATACGGAAGAGATGAGAGTATGTCATTTCTCAGGTTAGGTTATAGAAGATACTGTGGCTTCCATTTTGTTCTCTCTTTCTTTTGGATTATTCCTTCTAGGGAAAACTGGCTACTATACTGTGAGGACACTCAAGCCACCCTACAGAGAAAGCCATGGACTGAGGAACTGAGGCCTCCTGCCAACAGCCAGCCATGTAAGTGGACCCCCCAGCCCCAGATGAGTCTTCAGATGAGGCAGTTCCAGCTGACAGCTTGACTGCAACCTCATGAGAGACAGAACCACCCACCTTCCAAGCAGCTTCTAAATTCTCAACCCACTGAAATTGTGAGATAATATTAAATGCTTGTCATTTTAAGTCACTATGTTTTTTTTGGCAGGGAAATAATTTGTTATGCAGCCATAACTAGCTAATACATAGAGATATTATGTTAAGGGACAAAAGCAAGATGCAGAACTGTGAGTATAGTAGGCTACCATGCATGTAAAAATTTGCATGTATAAAAGCTGTATAATATATACACATAATTTATTCCCCAAAAAGACATACAAAAAACTGGCAATGATGGCTGCCTCCATGGAGAGAAACTAAGAGGCTGAAGGTCATGGATCAGAGCAAAAATTTTTACCAATTATTCTTTGTACCTTTTGGTACCTTACACATTTCGTACCATGTGTATACACGTGTGTTACCTAGTCTCGATGGATGGTTGAATAAATGAATGAACGAAGGACACATTTACCTTGAGCAAGGACCTGGCAGCCTTCCGACAAGCCTCGTAGTATTGGTTGAAATTCAGAAGGTCCCACTTTTTGCCGTTCTTTGATGCAAGGGCTGGACATAGTCCGAATCGGTTGGCCGAATCTCGGAAAAACTCAGGGATGGTCATCGGAGTCTCGTGGCCTGGTCCGTGTTTTGATAGCCTCAGAAGGACTTCTTCATTGGGATGGCTGGTCCACAGCCTGGGAGCAACTGCAAACAGTCACGAGGGTTGGGCAGCAAATGTTTTCATTTGTTTAATGACATTGGGGATGGTAGTGGTGTCTTTTTGGACCTAAGGTGCTGAGAGTTGAATTAATCCTACTCTTTGGGAGAAGTTACATGGTCAACACTGATTAAGTCAAGCTTCCCCTCTGTAATTTATTTTTTTCATTATCCCCTCAACAATTTTTTTTTTTTTTGAGACAAACTCCCACTCCGTCACCCAGGCAGGAGTGCAGTGGTGTGATCATAGCTCACTGCAACCTCAAACTCCTGGGCTCAAACCATCCTCATACCTGAGCCTCCTGAGTAGCTGGGACTATAGGTGTGCACCACCACACCCAGCTAATTTTTCTATTTTTTGTAGAGACAAGATCTGGCTATGTTGTCCATGCTGGTCTCAAATTCCTGAGCTCAAGCAATCCTTCTGCCTCTGCCTCCCAGAATGCTAGGATTACAGGCGTGAGCCACTGTGCCCCGCCCTGCCCCAACAATTTTTAATGAAACTTTTCAGGCATCCACGAAAGTCAGAAGGATTGTATATCAAGCCCCCTCCTCCCCACCACTCAGATTCTACAACC
>NW_012147964.1:1030932-1089520 GCF_000956105.1 Propithecus coquereli
AAAATAGAATGAAATGCTAGTTTGACCCCATCCCTTCTCTGCCTACAACCTTCTACGGCTCCCACCTCTCTCAGTGTAAGAGCCCAAGCCCTTCCCATATCCACAGGCCCTCCCTGCCCTCCCTACCGCCCTCTCTCCCCCTCCTCACTCTGCTCCAGCTACAGGGGCCTCCTCTCTGTGCCTCCAACATGCCAGGTGTAGTCCTGCCCCAGGGCCTTTGCACAGGGTGTGCCCTCTGCCTGGAACTGGCTTCCCCTCAGATACTCACATCTCCCTCCCTCCCCTCCTTCAAAATAGGAAACATGAATGAGCTATAAACCCAGGACAGGATGCTCAGATGCTCTGGTAATCAGGGAAATGCACATCAAGATCACCATGAGAAATCATTTCCCCCGCAGTAGATGTGCAAAAAATGCATCTGCATGTTGGCGAGGAAAAAGAACGAGAGCTCTCATGCACTGCTGGTGGGAGCTAAACATTGGCACATCCAGTTTGGAAAACAATGTGGTGTTAATGGACAAAAGTGAACACATGCATATCTCTGACTTGGCATTTTCACTCCCAGGTATAGACCCAAGAGCAGCTCTTGTACATTTGTTCCAGAAGACACGAGTAAGAATGTTCACGGCAATAGTGTTCATCAGAACCCCACACAGGAAGAGTCCAAATGTCCACCCATGGGAAGACAGATAAATCAGTTGTGGAATGCTATGTGGAAGGAAAATGAAGGAACATACACAATAACTTGGATGCATCTTGCCATAAGGCTGATAAAGTAGCAGGTTGTGGTGTGATTCTATTGTTAAAAAGCTTACAAACAGGCAACATTAGGCCAGGCACTGTGGCTCACGCCTGTAATCCCAGCACTCTGGGAGGCCAAGGCGGGAGAATTGCTTGAGGGCAGGAGTTCAAGACCAGCCTGAGCAAGACTAAGATCCCTATCTCTACAGAAAATAGAAAAATTGGCCAGGTGTGGTGGTGTGCACCTGTAATCACAGATACTTGGGAGGCTGAGGCAGGAGGATCGCTTGAGCCCAGGAGTTTTGAGGCTGCAGTGAGCTATGATGATGCCACTGCACTCTAGCCCCAGGCAATACAGTGAAAGCCTGTATCAAAAAAAAAAAAATCTATCAAAATGTGAGTTACTATATTTAAGGGGCAAAGTGAAAAACCATATGATCTCCTCAAGATAGAAAGAATTTGATGAAATAGCCATTTTGATGAAAATCCCTTAGCAAATAAGGAATGGAAGACATTTCCTTAACTTGATAAAGGCTATCCACCAAAAATATACAGTACACATAATACTTAATCATAGCAACAAAAACACTAGAAGCATTTCCATGACGTCAGGAACAAGAAGACGAGGGCATCTGCTGTCAGTGCTACTGTTTGGCATTGACGTGGAGGTTTTTAGCCAATGCAGTAAGATAAGAAAAAGAAATGAGAGGTATAAAAGATTGAGAACAAAGTTGTTATTTTGCAAGTACTATGATTGACTACCTACACTGTCCAATCAACTGAAAAGCTATTAGAAATAAAAAGTTCTATACGGTGGCTAAAGATAAGATCAATTGTTTTCTTGAACTCTTGGGGTAGCCAATTAGAAAACGTGTGCCCTTCTCCCATACCGCTGGCACCTGCCACTCCTCGCAGGGTGTGGTTCCAGCCATCAGGACAAGCCATTGGAAACTGAGACATCTGGTTGCTCGGGTGTTTCCTTCTTCTGCAAGGACAATAAGCAGATAGTCCCTCCTGGAAACTTGAACACGTGCTGCCCCTTCCAAGCCCTTGTCACCCTCTAAGTCCAGCCAGGGTGATGGTGGTCATGGGAGGCAGGAAGGGGGTGGTTTCTCTCCACAACAAGCCTTCTACCCCATTCTACCTTCCAGAACCTTCTATCCCAGCCACCTCTTGTGACATCACTGGCTGTCCCTACCTTCCCACCCCCATCCCCACCCCTAGAGGAAACTGCTTCTCGGGCAGGCGGATTATTGCTGTTTTTTCACTTATCATTCATTCATTCATGCATGGGTGCATGCACTTCTGCATGTGTTTTTGAAATTTTTACGGAGCCATAACCCTAACGCCAGGCTAGATGATGATAGAGGCTGGGGACATAAAGATGAACGAAACCAGATGAGGTCTGTGCAAGAAGACAGGTGAGAAGTCTGGAATCATGCAAACAAATAGGTGCTCAATAAAAAAAAACGTATTGATCAAATCTGCTCTGCCAAGAGAAAAGGACGGGGAGTGTTGCATTGTCTCCAGGGACTTCTGGATGTTTCATGCTCATTGTCGACAAGTGTCCACTCTGCAGAGCACCGAGGCAGCGGGGCTGGGAGAGCCAGTGGCCACCCAGCCCTTCTCCTGCAGACCCCTCACCTAAAGATGACGCTACCCAGGCTCTCTGATTGCGAGGTGTCGCCACGTGCCTGGACCCTGCCCCATGGGATGTGGGCGTAGCTGATTGGGGGCCAGCTCTGGGTCATGCCAGAACAGGAAAGGAGGCGGCACCCTTGTCCCTGAGTGGAATGCTGGGATCGGGAGTGGCCACCTTAAACAGGAGGGAAGCTGAGGGTCTGGAAGCAGATTGATGGGAGGGGAGGACACTTGGTCCCCAATGGCTGTGGAGCCACTTTGCTAGTCCCTGACAGATACACGCAAGTTAGCAAGTTACAGGCACACTGCACACTCACTCATACACACCCTCATCCAGACACGTCCTCACATGCACACGTACACACACTCCAACACACCTTCGCACGGGCACACAATTGCATACACGCGCATACACGCACTGCGTACTCGCACACTCACGAACACGCTCCCACGATCACACCCGTTCACTCAAACACACCTCCACACAGACACACTGGCAGGCATACACGCACTCACAATCACACGCACCCTCATACAGACACACAATTACATATATGCATACTCGGTCACACACTTATGCATGACAGTCACACACATTTGACACACCCTCATACAGACACACAGTTGCACACACACTCACACACATAGGCATCACATATGCCTAGACACATGGATACTCACACTCACACACAGTTACACACTCTCATGCAGACACAGTGACATATAGTCACACAGTATGCACTCACACTCGTACACACCACACCCTCATGCACGCTCATATAGACACACGATTATGTATATGCACAATCACATACACACGCAGTTGCTCACACTCACACACCCTCATACACAGTTACACAATACACTGTGACACGCACTCACACATATGCACTCATGTACAGCTTTCACACAATCACACACACATGCACATTTTCTCTCTCTTTCTGTCTCTCACTACAGAAAAGTAAATCCGCTTAGGAAAGACCTGCCCGTAGGAAATCCCAAACAAGGCTCAGCGAGGATGAGGAGGACACTGCCGGGTCACCCAGATCTCTTCAGTGACGAAAGGCTTGCGCCCCAGCGTCTGAGAATGCTGCCGGAAGCAGACCTCTGCCGTCCACCCCTTCGGATCGGTGTCTGCTGAATTGGAAGTCCTCATGCAGGGTCTCGCCCCTCCCGGAGCAGCACGCGTCAGCATGGAGGTACAAAGTCCCGGCCACCGTGCCCCGACCTGGAGGGGCCATCCCAGCTACGGAGCTTGCCCTGGGGGGAGCCGGACTTCTCCCTCCCTCTCTCTCTCCCTCCCTCCCTCTCTCTGTGTGTGTGTCTCTGTCTCTCTCTCTCTCTGTCTCTCTCTCTCTCTCTCTCTCTCTCTCTTTCTCTTTCTCTCTCTGCCCCCTCCTGTTTTCTTCCCTTCCCCCAGTGTCCATCCTAAGAGAGGGCTTGCCCCCTAGATAAACCTTCTCTCTCCATGTACCTTATCTTACCTGCCCCAGGTAAGATGGTCATTCCCCACGCCCACTCCTCTGAGGACGCAGAGCTGATGGCTCTCCCAGAGTCCCGGCTGTTGGTCTTTGACCATGACCATGACCCTGCCACGGTCAGCCCCTTCCTTCCAGGTACCCTTCCTACACAGATCCGAGGCTGAGCCCGTCTGCAGGGTTGAGGACGCTGCCTCCTCCAAGCAGAGGGACGGGGCTCATCGCAGGCATTGCTTGCGTTTTAATTGAGAAAGGACTGATGATAGAAATGGCATTGCCCAGAGGCAACAGCTGTAGAAGAAGAATTCATCTGGCAAAATCCGTCTACCCTAACCCAGCAGACCCCAGAAGATCCCCTCTCCCCGCAGAGCCAAGGACAACATGAACTCAAGTCAAGGACAGCTCCATAAAAGAATCCAGGTGCTCACATTGGCAATGGGAAGGGGTGACTCATCCGGCAATATGGGTCCCCTGTGTGTGTCCCACCATCGCCTCTCTGGGCAGGGGGAAGTTGCACCCCTGCTGCTCTGGACCAGCTCCAGGATAGGTCACTGGGGCACCCACTTCCACCTCCTGCAGCGTTTTGCCTAAAGGGTCAAAAAACAGTGGGCACCCTCAGCCAATCGCCAAGGTACCCGGTTAGCCAACTCACTCATTAACTGGGGGTCCACGCCCCGTACAACATGCAATGATCCCTGGTGTATACGGAACCCTCGTAGGGTTACTCAGAAACACACACGCCTTTACTCACACACCAAGTGAGCCGTGTGTGTAGGGACAGTGAGCTGTGTATTCCCAGACCTCTTCACACAAGTTGTACTTGTTATTCTAACAACATAATTTAATTAAATATTATACCCACCCATGAAATACGTGGGCAAAACGATCATTGTGTCTAAGTCTCTAAGTCCAGCTGATGAAAGATTGACCAATTTGCCATGGATGAGATACACGTATTAGCTCTGGGAGAAAACTGGAAAACTACCTTGTCCAATATGATAGCCACTAGCCTAGGTGGGTATTGAAATTTAATTTTTTTTGGAGGGGGACAGAGTCTCACTCTGTCACCCCGGGCAGAGTGCAGTGGCATCATCATAGCTCACTGCAACCTCCAACTCCTGGGCTCAAGTGATCCTCCTGCCTCAGCCTCCCCAGTAGCTGGGACTGCAGGCATGCGCCACAACGCCTGGCTAATTTTTTCTGTTTTTAGTATAGATGGGGTCTTGCTCTTGCTCAGGCTGGTCTCGAACTCCCGACCTCAAGCGATCCTCCCGCCTCGGCCTCCCAGAGTGCTAGGATTATAGGCATGAGCCACTGCACCTGGCCCCAACCTCACATTTTATTCCTGTTGGGTATCACTCTACTAACAAATGTTATCAGTTGAAACCTCATTCTTGGAAAACCTCTTTTCTATTATATAGACACCTAAACTAATCACAAACAGAAAACAGAAATAAAGGCTTCATATTAATTTCAATGGCACATTTTATTTCACCTCTTTTATCCAAAATAGTATCATTTCAGCACATCATCCACATAGAAAATATCGATAGGATACTTTGCATTCTTTTTCTCCTACTGAGTCTCCTACATCTCGTGCACTTTGTGTAGTTGCTCATTTCAATTCGGACCGGCCACGTTTTGAGTGCCCGGTTGCTGCCTGGAGCTCGTTGGCTACCATATTGGACAGCACAGTTCTAGAAGAAAGAATGATTTAAGTTGGTTGGCACTTGTATAAACGGGCCAAAGACGGCCTCTTTCTCCCCACCCTGCCTCATTTATTTCTTCACAGCAGGCAGGGACCTGTTAGCTCAAAGCCCACCAGCAGCAAACTCAAATTCTTGCATATCCAGTGGCTATAAATATAATATGCATAAGCTTGTCTTTAGCCATTTAGTCCACCTGGGTACCCCATGCCCAGGAAACCGCACCCAATATCTGCTAGCCATAGATAAGACAAATCCTGAAGCTATATAAAGGACCCCAAATTTTTGCTGCCCTTCAGAGTTCTCTAACCCAGACTCCCCACTTTGCTGCTGAATGACCTGGACACCTAAGCCCCCCTCTCTAATCTCCCTCTCTTCCATGAGCTCCCTTGCCCAGGCCCCCTGGCCAGGAGTTCTGATTCAAGGGGCTTCCCCCACAGGCAGCTCTGTCCAAGTGCTGCCCGGTGATACCGCCATCTCATGATCCCGTCTTTTCTTTGACCAGCACCAAATTCCTTGAACTCACCATGATCAGGAGCCAATGACATCACAGGTCTTGGCCCCTGAAATTGCAACTTTCCTATGTTTTTTTTTTTTTTTGGTAGAAAAGCAAAATTAATTTTAATGAATTAATTCTTGCTACATTTTGTGGCCTTGAAATGATACACGTTTGACAGAACGCAGTGGACATTGGTGGTATGAAACAACATTGCTACGACAGCGCACAGGTATGGCCCAGGTGGCATCTGAGAAGCCTGCAGTTCCTGAGTGTGTCACCTACAGCCACGAGCGGCCTCGTCCAAGGATCCCAGCAGGGCGGCCGGCGTGGCGTAGGGGTGTCCACAGATTGTGAGCACGCTGAACAACGTCTGCCATGCATTGCCCACCACGGACAAGGACGACGTCTTTCCCTGTGTCACTGTGGCTTCAAGGACTAGGAAGTGCCAGAGGAGACCGCGTTCCAGGTGCCAAGGAGAGGGCATGAAGCCACGGTGCAGCTTTTAGGCAGAGACGCCACAAGGGGGCTCCTCAGCTCCAGGCAAAGGCTCAAGTCCTCCTCGCCACGTGTATCAGATTCTTCTGTCAATTTGCAGCTGGCAGCAGGTGGGTGACTGCTCTAACAATGCACGCAGATGACAGCAGCATCAGTGTTTGAAATGCGCCACAGGAAAACACTTAAATGGATTCGAAACCCATTGCCATTGTGATACGAAATTTTCAAGCTTCTATTTGTCAACAACCAAAGAAGAAGAGCAGTTGGGGTCTTCGGATATCATCTCACCTGTTGTCATTTTTTAGTGGCTTGTAAAAAGTGGTTTTGAACTTCTTATACCGCTGTTGGTGCGCACAAAGTTTCTCCAGTTAATAATAAAAGGGGTAGAGTTCACGTGGTGACATCCTCAAAATGAAGTGGATAAAACCGGTGTCGTTTATAAAGACATGAATGAGCTGTGAAGTCCTCACTGTTCTTCCCATTCGATCTTTATATCATTTCTGAAAAGTCACCAGTGTTCATGCACGGACCCTAGACTAGTCAACGCTCTGTGTCACCAATGCAACTAGCTCGGTTGTAATTCAATTAAGAGTCGAGCATTCTTAGCTCTGTTTTTGTAAAGTAGGCAGCCAGTATACAGGTGGGTCTTGGGGTGATGGATGAGATGCGTTCCTGAGAGCATCTTTAGGTTGGATTTGTGTGTAACTCGGATCCCTGATGAACGGCACACAGACAGTAACAATAATAATAACAATATAATGGCTCATATGTGGTAATGACCGTACAGTGTCATATTGTAATAAAATAATAATACTCCTGCACTGTTATAATAGGTTACAGAAACTGTTGGGGCTCTTTCTTTTAATTCGAACAATCGGAACATAAAAACAAACATACAAAAAGTTTAGAGAGGAGACGGGAGAAATTTCAGAAAAGAATATTAAAGGCTAACACTCACCCAGTGTTGCGTCGATTTCTGGCTTACTGGAAGGGGCATTTTTGAGGCAAGAAGGCAGCTGACATCAATCAGAAGGTGATGACGGAGTTGGTGCTGGAGTGGGTGGAGTGGGAGCCACAGAATCGGGATTTGGTTCTGTTGCTGGAGGGGAGCAGCTCGCCCCTGAAGTGCGTTTCCGGAAAAAGGTACCTAGGGCTGTTTGCACAGCCTTTTTCTTTTTTTTGGCATGCATGGCCTGGTAGCGGCTGATGTTCTCAGTAACGGCACGTGAACCTTTGCAAACCGCTCAGCGTTAGCGTCTCGCTCCTCGCGCTTAGCAAATCCTGCTGCAATGAGACCAAAGGCTTCAGCTCATTCTTTTGTTGTAAACTTTCTTGGCTCTGGAACTTCTGATTCTTCGTGTTCTTGTGTTTCTATCGGCTGCTTCTCTGTCTATCTGTGAAACCAGCAGCCAGTGTGAAGATCGATTACGAATCAGTTACGCCACGCAGGCTTGTTTACATGTGCTCCGGAGTTATTAATTGAATTATAATATAAATTACCCTTATTTATTTATAATTACAAATTATTATAATATAAATTACCTTTATTGATTTAATTATAACATAAATTACCCTTGGGAGCCTGTTGCTGAGTACAGGACACCCTAAGTGGGGTCGTACCTAACGGGGGACTGCCTATACCTGACAGCTTTTGTTATTGAAACTTTTTTGTTTCTCTTCCTTTTTTTTTTTAAACTTCTTTCCTTCTCATTCCTCACCCCTTTCATTTTCTCTCCAAAGTTGTCTTCTTCCTTCTTTTTCCCTTTTTCCTCTTTCTCTCTGCCTCGAATTTGCAGTCAGTAGGGACCATAGGCGTAGCCATTCTACTCCCCTGTTCCCTGGTTGCCTAGAAATGGTTAATACATTTGGCTGAAAAAATGTTTTTTTGTTTTCTTTTTAAAGATGTGTTTGACGTGCATTCAGCCTGCCCTTTCGAAGGCTGTCCGGGGTCATAACAGTTTGCTATGGAAATGATTCAGTGTCGCAGAGAAATGCGGCGACTGGTGTTGAGAAAACCCTCCTAGAAATAAAAGATCTCCGCGGCGCTCAGGTGCTTTTGACACAAAATCCACCATTCAGAAGCCCCATCATGATGGAAATTGTCCTTTTAGGCTACTCGTGAAAGGATCGGATGCTCAAACTCAGGTTTGTGCCAAATAAGAGGCTCTTAAAACCACCCATCAATGCATAAATGGCCCATAAAGTTCTAACAGTGCTGGTTAATTAACAGTCATTAAATAAAAACAGTCAATTAGGAAGAAGCCCATCTGGGAGGGGAAAAAAGCAGTTTTAACAACCACTGAGGGCAAATGCTCTGAAGGAGACCTGGAAGCTTTTGGGGGATGCAGTTTTCATACCATTCTAGTATTCGAACTTACTATCAACTGTCCCGTGGGTTTCCTGGCTTGTTCTTTCCTTGTCAATGTGCAGTTTAAATATTTTTGCTTGATTTTTATTTTATATTTTAGTAGGAAAATATCCTTTCATTTTATCATGGCTTTGGGGTTTTCTGGCAAAAAAAAAAAATGATTGAAGAAGTAACATTTGAGCTTGGTAAACACACACAAAGACGTACGCACATACAGACGGACTCCACAGCAGCAGAGGGTTTTCAATGAAAGGTTAAGCCTTCCTTGTGCTGTCATGTAGACTCTCGGTTTATTATTTTTCCAGAAATATTCTCTGCATATACAAGCACGTCGCAAAAGGGCAGAGAGGTGACGCGGTGGTGGGTAAAGGTTCAGCACTGGGGTTTTAGAGCCATTATCGTCTAGGTTCAGATCCCGGCTTTGCAATTTATTAGCTAGCTCTGTAAGCATGCACAAGTGACCGGACCCTTCTGTGTACCCCAGAGTGGTGGGCAGCCTCTTAAGAGGACCCCCATGACACCCTCACTTCCTCACACGTACCCTCTGTCACCCCATCCCCTTGAATGTGGGCTGGACTCACTGACTTGCTTCTTACCAATAAGCCAGAAGCGATCGACTGCCACTACTGAGATTAGGTTATAAAAAGACTGTGGCTTCTGTCTTGAGTGCATGCGGGAAGCCAGCTGCCAGGTGCCCACTGCCATGTCATGAGGACCCTCAAGCAGCTTGCTGGAAAGCCCACGTGGCACGGAACTGAAATCTCCAGTGCATATAGCTCCTGAGGAACTCAAGCCTGCCGATGACCGTGTGAATGAGCTGAGAAGAGAATCCTCCCCCGTGGGGAGCTGCTGTTCGACAGGGGCGAAGTTTCAGTTATGCAAGATGCGTAAGTCCCAGAGATCCGCTGGACAACATTGGGCCTGCAGTTAATACTGTGCTGTGCACACAAAAACTGGTTAAGAGGGTACACCATCTTAGATGTTCTGGAAGGAAGGAAGGAAACAAAGAAGGAAGCTGGGTGTGGTGGCTTCTGCCTGTACTCCACTTAGGAGGCTGAAGTGGGAGGATAACTTGAGACCAGAAGTTCAAGACCAGCCTGGGCAACATAGAGAAACCTCACCTCTCAAATGTAAAAGAAGAAGGGGGAAGAAGAGGAGGAGGAGGAGGAGGGAGGGAGGGAGACTCTTCCTCAGTTGAGCCTTCAGATGAGACTGCAGCCCCAGCTGACAGTTTGGCCACAACCTCATGAGAGACCTTGAGGTCTCTAGGATTGCACCACTGCACTCTAGCCTGGGTGACATTGTCTTCATTTGACCACAGAGCCCTTTCTTCATGGAGAGTCTGGCTGTAGTCAGGAAGACTTGTAGTTCTGCCAAGGGTCACAGGGACTCAGTCCTAACCTGGCTTCTACCAAACCTACAGGTTGCAACAACTTGAGTGACCGACCATCCCATTTGCCCAGGACTGAGGGGGTTGGAGATATGGAACTTTTGGGGGATTTTTAAAGGCATTAAAAAATTATTATTCAGATATAATTCATATAACGTAAACGTCACCATTTTAAAATACATACTTCAGTGGTTTTAAGTCTATTTAAAATATTGTGCAACCATCACCACTATCTAGTTCCAGAGTATCTTCAATTCCCCCAAAGAAAACACTATCCCCATTAGCAGTGACTTCCCATTTTACACTTACCCCAGCCCCTGGGAACAACTAATTCACTTTCTGTCTCTGTGGATTTGCCCATTCTGGACATTTCATATAAGTAGAATCATAGGTTGGGCATGGTGGTGCACACCTGTAATCCCAGCTACCTACCTGGGAGGCTGAGGCAGGAGGATTAGTGGAGAGCAGGAATTCCAGACTGTAGCGAGCTGAGATCATGCCTGTGAACAGCCACTGCACTCCAGCCTGAGCAACACAGAGAGAGCCTGTCTCTTAAACATAAATAAATAGATAAAATTTTAAAAATAAATAAATAGAGTCATAGACTAGGTAGCCTTTTGTGCCTGGTTTCTCTCGCTGAGCATGGTGTGTTTAACGTTCATCCATGTTGTAGCCCATGTTAGTATTTCATCCTTTTCATGGCCAAGTAATATTTCTTTGTGCAAATATATCACATTTTGTTTATCCGTTCATCCAGGGATGGACATTGGGATCGTTTCCACTTTTTCACTATTATGAGCAATGCTGTTATGAACAGTAATGCAAGTTCTTGTGTAGACTTACGTTTTCAATTCCTTTGGATATATACCTAGGAGTGGAATTGCTGGGTCTCATGGTAATTTTACTTTTTTGAGAAACTGGGACTTTCAGGGTTGTTTTGGGGGTTTTTTGTTTGTTTGTTTATTTGAGGCAGGGTCTTGCTCTGTTGCCCAGGCTGGAGTGCAGTGGATTCATCACAGCTCACACAACCTCCAACTCCTGGGCTCAAGCGATCCTCCTGCCTCAGCCTCCCGAGTAGCTGGGACTACACATGTGCAACACCACACTTGGCTAATTTTTCTATTTTTAGTAGAGATGGGGTCTCACTCTTGCTCCAGCTGGTCTCGAACTCCTGACCTCAAGCGATCCTCCCACCCCAGCCTCCCAGAGTGCTGGGATTACAGGTGTGAGCCACCACCCCCGGCTAAAACTTTCAGTTTTAAAAGCTGCAAAAGTTGCAAGGAAACTGGGGTGAGCTGGCCACCCTTTGAATGATTCCTCCTTGGGGTCACTTGCCTGTTAACCTTAAGTATGAGGACCAAGAAAGCAGGATGTGGTCTTGCCTCCACCTCTACTCAGTTTTTTCACACCTGAAGCTTCCTCTACTGTAGACCTTAGCTCTGCAGTCTTCCCTCCAAGCTATGCCCAACAAGGTCCTCCAAAGACGGTCCTCGAAAATGGCTTGAGTAGCTTCTTTAAGCAGCAAAGCTTTCTCTCTGGAATGGACCAGAGCAGAGTCCACTAGGGGGAAATATCAGCCTTTCCTCCAACCATCTGGGATCTGAGGTTCATCTTTCTCCTCCCTATCTGCCCTGGGGGTCCTATGTCAACAGGAATATGACACTTCTTTGACTTTCCTTGGGCCATAGTAGAAGTACTTGGAAGCTACCAGTGATCTTCGTGAAAGGGACTTCAAGGGCACGCCTGGGCCCTAATAAGACGCCATAAGAGCAGGGAGCACACAATGCTGAATTGCTGCCTGTCACCTGCTGGAAACCCCAGGACAAGAGGTGGGCCATGCCCAAGGACCTGATTTCTGTTTCTTTGACACGACTTCCCACCCCCAAAGATTTTGGATTCAACATTGTCTTACCTTGTTCCTCATTATTCCAACCTCGGCTCAAATGTCAACTTCTCAGAGAGGTCCCGGGGGACCAACTCTTCCCGCTTTTTCTGGGAATTTCCCAGTTTTAGCAATGAAATTCCCTGTCCTGGGAAACCCCTCAGTCTTGGGCCAAGCAGGATGGTTGGTCGCCCTACAGAGGTCATCCCTGGCTGCTCTAACATAAGCCCTACCTACTCTCCCCCTCAAGTCACTGCTAACTCACCTTTCCTATCGGTATAGGTATTGCAGCAGTTTTACATACACCTGTGTCCCTAGCACCTAGCAAATAGTAGGCATTCAACAAATATTTTTGTCTAAATTAATAATTGCACCAAAGGGACTGATTACTTTGGACTCCTGACGCTTAAGACTCCCTTCCTTATACAAAAATCTGCCAGAAGCCACCCGTTAGAAGACAGTGAGATCAATTTGGCAAATCACTACCAACATTTTAATTGCAATGAAAGAGAATAGAAAATATCAGAATGCATTACTTAAAGTATCATTTTGGGAAAATTTGGTTTCAGTTATAGATGTGTTTCTAGGGACTGGACCTCTGGGTAAAATATATTTCCGGCGATATGTTGTAGTCCAAAGTGTTTGAAAACCACCCCTCTAGTGGTCAAGAGCCTGAACTTCGGCACTAGACTGCTGAGGTTCCTCCAGTCCCAGTCCCTTACAAGCTGTTTGACATTGGGCACACATACTCATTCTCTCCGGGCCTCAGTTTCCCAATCTATAAAATGGGCGCAATGCCTCGTGTCTTTCTCAAGACGTGATTGTAAGATTTAATGAGTTAGTTATAAAAATGCTTAGGTCGCTTTCTGGCAGATATTATAGGAACCATTTCATCAATGCTTACTACGTTGCCCTGGTGGTCTCTTCGCAGAACAAGCCTTTTACTCCTACCGTTCCAGTCCCTCCCTCAAAGAACTATACATGTTTATTTATGTATTGTGTTTATTGTTAATATTCCCTCACTAGAATAAAAGCTCTATGAGGGTCTGGCTGTTTCTGTCCTATTCTGAATCTACCACCTTGGGCAGGGGGGGAAAGTATGGCAAACATTTTCATCAAGGAGCATACAGTGGATATTTTAGGCTTTGCATGTGTCTTGCTGTCTTTGTCCAACAACTCAGCTCTCCATGACTCAACTCCTGCAGCGTAAAGCAGCCTCCCACCTTGCTCAAAGGAATGGGCCGTGGCTGTGTTCCAATGAAACTTTGTTTACACACGCAAGCAGACAAAATTGGATCTGCAAGGCCACAGTTTGCCAACCTTTAAACTAGTTGAAAATACTGGCCACGAGAAAATAAAACTGAGTTTCCTATCATTATCACACGTCAGAAAAGATTCTTCCGTGGATTATTTCTTTGAACCATGTAAATAAATATCTTTAAAGTTTTCAGCTCGTGGGCCATGGAAAACAGGCAGTATTTCAGAGTTTGCCGACCCCCTGACCAGCCTGTGCCCTACACACCCAGCATTCCGCCTGTGGACTAGACGAAGACTCCCGGATCCCATAAAATTGGAGACCCCCGCCCCCCACTTCACGATGCGCCCGCGATTCCCCGGCCCGCGCGCACCTCCCCTCCGCCAACCCTCCGAGCCGCGCGCGCCTCCCGCCAGGCCCCGCCCTCCTCCGCGGCGATTGGCCAGGGCGATCCGCCGTTCTCGCCGGGGAACGCCCCCTCTGACAGGCACCGCGGGATAGCCAATGGGACGCTACAGGGTCTCGCGCCCCGCCTTCCCCGCGCCCGTTGGAGGCGGGCGTGGGCGGGCCGTTGGAGGGGGTGGGGCGCGGAGCCTGGTAACCGTTGCCGGTAACAACGCCCCGCCCCGTCGCGGCGGGAGGGCCGGCAGGCGGCGCGAGGCCGGCGGGCGGGCGGCGGGAGCTTGAGGAGGAGCGGCCGCCGCCGCCGCCACCGCCGCCGCCATAGAGACTGTAGCCGTGGAGACTGTTACTTACCAACGGGGACCAACACGCAGCAGCAGCCGCCGCCGCCGCCGACGCCGCCGCCGCCGCGGGAGCCGCTGCCCGAACTCCCGGCCCGAACTCCAGGTGACCGATGCGACCGCCCCGGGCCCGGCCCGGCCCGGGAGTGCGGGGGCCAGCGGGGACCCGTCTCTCTCTGGGGGTCGGGGAGCGCAACCCCGCCGATCACCCCCAAACGTCCGGCCCAGCGCGCCTGCGGGACCCGCCTCCGCACCCCCCATCCCGCACGCGCGGCTGAGTTTGGGGGGCCCCTGGCGACGCCCCCTCGTTCCTTTTTAACCGAACTCGGGGGAGGTGGGGACCAGTCGCCTCACTTCCGACAGAACTTCCTGAGGTTGGGGCGTCCGAGGACCCCTTCCTCACGCTTACTCTCAAACTCTCCGAATTAGGGGCGCCCCGGGAACCCGTCTCAAACTCCTCCAACTCCCTGAACTGGGGGCTCCCGGGGACCCTCTGCTCGCTTCCTTCCGCAGACCTCCGAGTTGGGGGTGCCCGGGGATCCCTGCCTTACTCATACGCTCAAACTCCCTGAATTGGGGGCACCTGAGGACTGTTTTCTCACTTTTACTCCCCGAGTCCCCCAAATTGGAGCACCCTGGGGGCCCTTCTCAGTCAGCCTCAAACTCCCTGAATCGGGGGGGAGCCTCAAAGACTCCCTTCTCATTTTTACCCCCAATTCCTGGATTTGGGTTGTCCTGGGACCCCCCTTTCATTTGACTCCCAGACATACTGAGTTTGGGGCGCCCCTGCACCCCCAAAGTCGGCGCGTTTGTCCTGAGGAGAACCCTTGTCATTTTTTCACCCCCAACTTCCCCAGGGGGACCCATTTCTCACCTTTTCACCCCAAATCATCGCGTTTAGGGCTCCTAAACACCCCTCCTCTCCCTCTCCCTCGTAACCCCGCATTCCTGAGTTTGGGGGCTCGCGGTTCCCTCAGTCCTAACACGCCCCGCAGGAAGCCCCTCCGCGCAGCCTATTTTTAGGATCGATCTGGACTGGAGAAGTTTCAGCAGCGGGTGGTGGTTTTGTTTTGTGTCCCCACCCCCCTATTTATTAATGTATTATCTTGTTAAAGAGCCCGAACGGCTCGGTGGCATTTTCTCCGGAGGTTGCGCGAGTGCGTGTGTGTCTGTGCATTGAAGCTCCACCTCCTGCCCCCCAGCACACACACACACCCCCCAGCTGAGCGCCTCACAGTCCCTTCCTTGTCCCTCTGTCGGAGAAGCCACCGCGCTCCCCGCCGCCAGCCCGCGGCTCGGTTCCTGTTGGTTTTTCCCGCTGCTCCGCTAGGAAAGTTGGGTTTCCCGATCCCGGCGGCTATTTCTAGGGGTCCCAACTGTCCTGGCCACTCCGGCGGCGGCGGGAGCGGTTCGTCTTCCTACGTTAACCTCCCGGTCGCCCCGCAGGACTGGGGAGGGGCAGAGAGGGCGGGGTGCGACTCCAGGGCTGGCTGCCTTTCCGCGCGGACCTCCTTCCTGCTTTGGGCTGGTTGTTAGTATGGCCCCCGTCCCCAGCTGTTTCTTGCTTTGTACTGTCCGTGGAGGCTTTGACGAGTATTTTTCCCCTTTCCAAAACATCAAACCTTGTTGTACGAGGTTCATTCTCAGTCTCAACTAAGAGCTCCCCAACAAAATAATAATGGCACAAAACACCACCAACAAAAAAACTTTAAAAAAATTTTTTTGGCTTGTATATGTTTTTATCTTGGTATGTTTGTTTTAGTTAGTTATTTTTTTAGAGATAGGGTCTCACCATGCTGCCCAGGCCGCACTCCAACTTCCCCAGCTCCAGCGATCCTCCTGCCTCAGCCTCCCCAGTAGCTCGGACTACATACAGGTGCCGGCACCACTGAAACATTGTTTGTTTGCTTATATAAAGATCTTGACTTACCCTCTGCCCTTCTAGGGGGTGGGAGGGGCCTGGGTAAGAGTACCTGTTCTTTTTCCCACTCAAGTTTAAAAACTTGAACTGACTCTAAAATAACCCTGAAATGACAAGTCACCTACTCAGACCAGAGAAGTAACAGTTTATAGGAAGCCCCATCATAGGAAAAGAATTTAATGTCTTCAATCACTAGCGCTCCTGCATCAACGGGCTTGGTAAAGTATTGGAGGGACTTACAATATGCGATGGAAAAGGTCGCTGGTTCTGTGATCCTGTGATATTTCGACTGATTTGGGTCAGGAATGAGTTCAGAATTCGTTTGCCCCTGTAGTGAAAGCAATACTGTATTTTCATTTATCAGTGAAGTTCTTTGAAATTCACTGATACTTGCTTTCTGGGTGAAGGGCACATGTTACCTTAATATGCAGTTGCAGTGATTTTATTTGTCTTTTAACAGTGTTTACTATTGAAGAACTATTTAGGATGGCTCTATTCACCAGAAATGCAGGTGCTTGGGAATTGTTTATTTGGGTCTTATTCCTTAGATCTAATTTTTAAAGTTTCATATCAGAGTTACAATTAACTAATAGTAATATTAAATTGATTTAACTTTAATTAATATTATAATCGACGCAAAATTTTGAACATACTTTGGGGTTTTTTTATAGTAACTAGTGATTGTTTTGCTTGTAAAAGTCTAGTGCTGGAAGGAGCCACATCTGATATTTGGTTCTTTTTAATTAATTGAAGGTTGACTACTTATTTAACACATTAACTGCCATCTGAGTTGTATTTAACTCACGATAGTTTTGAGCCTGGGGCCTCGTGAAGCATATGTAACTCACACGTCTCTTCACCTTGGGAGCCGCATGAACTGTTTTTTCAAGTTGCATATGACTCACACACAGAAAACAATAAAAAATAGCAAATTTTTCATCCAATTAGAAAGCACCGTTTTGTTTTCAAAGTTTTTATTCTATTTTCCTAATAAAACACTGTGGCCCCAAGGAAAACAATTTTTTTTCTAGTGTGGCAATCAATGTGTTAAATGGCAAGGAGCTCCTTTGCAAACCATGTTCTCTTAGACATATGCCTGGCACGCGGTGAATTCTTATTTTGTTGAATGGGTGGATTGATGGACAGATGGAATATACGCTGGAAACTAGAGAAAAAATTGAAAACCACCTATTTGCTTCTTGGAAACCCCAAGATCCGCAAAGGAATTCTTATAGGAAAAAGAAAAACAGAGGGAGACTCAGAATAAAGGAGGTGAATGGGATCTAGTGGGTGAAGGAGGAGGGAAGAAGATCTGGGGGTCTAGAGGGAATTCGTGCGTGGAGGGCTCCAGCTGGCTTTGGATTCAAGATCTTCCCTGCAGGAAAAGTCTGTCCAGCCGCCTGCTGGGCACATGCAGGTGGACTCTGACACGCAACTTAGACTCAAGGTGGCCAAGCCGAGCTTGCCGCAGTCCCCCACATCTACTCCTTCTGGAGTACCCACCTCTCTGCTCCGTAGTACTTCAGCCCTGCTGGTCTCTGGAAGTTTCTCACACTCTGCCTGGACAGCTCTTTGCCCAGGTATTTGGAGAGCTCACTCCCCCACTTCCTTCAGGCCTTTTCTCAAATGTCACCAGGCCACCCACTTGAAAACGGGTGCTCTTAGCCTCCGTCCCTGCTCTGTCTTCTTAGCATTTATGTCTATCCAACACGCCATGCGTTCTACACATTTATTTTGTGATTGCTGTTCACTTCGTTAGAATCTCAGCTCGGTGAGGGGAGGAAGTTCTGTTTTATTAACTTCTGTGTCCCCGGGGCTGAACATAATTCTGGCACTCCATAAATATTTGTGAAACCAATGAATAAATGGTTTCCTTGACACCTCTGGGGAAAGCATACGTGGAATTAAGAGTTGCTTGTTACTTACCACATACTGGCAGCTCTGAGACTCCGTAGAGCTCAAACTGGATCATGGGGACAGAGAGAAGAGAAAAGGAAAAATTGTGAGTCGCAGCACTGGATATTACAGACAGGGGCCTCGGGGCATGGCAGAGAAGGGGTTAAATTGTGACATCACCGTTTATTAGCTTAGTGGCTCTGGGGCAAGATTTGGGTCTTTGAAATCCATGATAATAGCTTGTATGGTTGCTGTATTAGAAATTATTTCTATAAGCTATTTTTTTTTTTTTGAGATGGGGTCTCGCCATGTTGCCTCGGCTGGTTTTGAACTCCTGGCCTCTAGCGATCCTCCTGCCTTAGCCTCCAGAGTAGTGCCACAGCACCTGGCTACTATAAGCTATCTAGCACAGGGCCTACTGCCTAAAAGGTGCTCAACAAAGTCTGTTATTATTATTATCATTATTGTTGGAGTGAAGCAAACGGGTATTAAGAGTAAGTGGCCTGGGATTAGCAAATTTTTATTGTGGTTTCCTGACTGGTACTACATGGTAAGGAGGCATTCAGTAAGTATGTCTTGCTTGATCGAGTGGGTGAGCCTTATGTCTGTTTTAGAGTAGAAAATGCTCTTAAATTAATATAGAAATTCACTAGTACAAATATTTCACTCTGCAAGTCTCAGTGCCTGGCCAAAGCAAAAACAAGAAAAGTATCTTGAAGTCCTACATCTTGATTGTGGGGTTGGCCCATCTGAAGTTACTCTCCAAACATCACACTTACTGATGGGTTTTGGGGAGTGGCCAGTTCTACAGGCAGAACTTACAGATGAGAACATTTTAAAACTGGTTTCCCCTCTCTGTTATCACTGGTTCTTGGATGCCAACCCGGTCGAAGGCTGGAAATCTGCCATCTGGAGCTGAGGGCTGGCCTGGTCTTCGTGCCAGGACTTGAGTCGGGCCCTTAGGAGCAGACAGCCCAGCCTTGCTACACCTCCGCTGTTTTTTCCTGAAAGTGCATTCCTGTTTTATGATACATAGGTCTTGCATGTTTTAAAACCGTGTTTTATGCCCCGGCAATTTTTCATTCTTATTTTTAATGTTTGCAAATTCTGCGACTTTCTGAAAAATGGAGTTGATTTGGTGCTACAGAAAGCAAGTGGATCTGGGATGTCGTGAATCGGTTTACACCTGCCCTACTTCATGTTTTAAAATGGCACAAAAATTATAAAGCCATCGAAAATGTGTAGAATGTACATGTAATGGCCCAATATAGTGATTATTTGTTGTTTTTTATGTAATGTAGCTATATACGGCATGTGCTATATACGGTAAGCCTGTCTCTACTAAGATCTCTGCAGTTATTTTGAGCTTGTGTATGTGTGTATGTGTGTGTTTGAGATCAGAGCTGGGGGTCAATCATAGGAGAATTCTTATATGTGGACTTGACCCAGAAGTTGAACAGTAGAGACGGCATAACAAGCAGTGTGAAGTTGACTGGGCTTCCGGCGTCCAGCCAAGTTCTCAAGGAGGTGGGGCAGAGAAGCCGTGGCAGTCCCCAGGGCCTCGGAGGCCATGGGGAAGCGTTTGGATGCTTGTTTAAGTATCAACTGGGTTGTCGGTAGATGTCACCTCTGCCTGTAGCTGTCAGATCCAGGGTGTCCAGCCATTACTGGAAGACCTACTTTCCAGACCTCTGACATTTGTTCGTCATTCATTCATTCATGCATTGCCCTCTTTGAGTCAAGCACTCTCCTATGAGGTTACAAAGATCAAAGACCTACAGGCAGTCAGTATGAAGCAGGGGCTGTGCCAGATGCCTCTACAGGGCACAGAGAGCGCTCGAAGCAGGGAGGCCAGCTCTGCCTGGTGGGGCCAGGAAAGGTCTGAAAGAGGACCCACCTCTTGAGAGCTTGAGCTGCATCTTGAGAGTGGTGGGAAAGTGGGGGTGTGGCCGTGTGACTGCGAGCACTTCCTGGCAGCTGAGTCAGGGTCCAGGGGAGAGCAGACTGGAGAGGGGAGCCAGGGGCGGGGTTTAGAGGGCCTTGGTCTAAGCAGGTGTCAGCAGACTATACCTACGGGCCGAATCCAGCCTGTGGCCTGTTTTTATAAGTAAAGTTTTATTGGCACATGGCCATTTCACGTACATGTTGTCTGTCCCTGCCTGCTTTTGCATGGCCATGAGTATTTGCATGGCTGAGTATTTGCAGAGCAGAAACACAATATGGCCCACAAAGCCTAAAATGTTATATTTACCGTCTGGCTCTTTACAGGAAAATTTGCCGACCCGTGGCTAGGCGCGTGGGGCTGGTCTCTGTAGCGCTGGGCCCGGAGGCTTGTGGTCGTGCAGCTCTGTGATCACACGGGCTTCTAGTAGATGCATCGGAAAGCGTGGAGTCTGGAGGGAGGAAATGCAGAAAGATTACTGTAGCTGTCACCCAAAGGAAAGTGACAAGGGCCTGCGCTAAACCAACAATGCGGGAGTGCTTCGAGGGTCTCAGGGGCTTCATGGAACCTGGGCACTCACTGTGGGGTGAGCGGTAGGGAAGAGCCAGTGGTGGTTCCCAGGTGTCTGACTTTAGGGATTGGGCAGAACACGGCACTTCAGGGACTTAGGGAACACGGAAGAAGCTGGTTTGGGGGTGAGGGGGTAATGAGTCCAGCTGTGTGCTTGGTGAGTTTGAGACGTCTGTGCGACATCGAGTGGGGCAGCTGGGTTTCAGGGTCTCGTGCCGAAGGACAGTTAGAGGTCAAGGTTTAGGCCCTGCCAGCATATAATTGGTCAGTTCAGCCGTGGGCATGGATGAGGTCATCCAAGAAGAGGGTGGAGAGTGGAAACAGAAGGCCAAGGACAGAGCCATCGAAATTCAAGGAGCAGGAAGCCAAGGGAGGCGTCAACAGAGGAAAGTTGTTTTGTTTTGGGTTTTAATTGTGGTAAAACATACATAACATAAAATTTCCATTTTAACCACGTTTTGGTGTACAATTCAGTGGCACTAAGTACATTCACACTGCTGTGCAACCATCACGGCCATCCATCTCCAGGACTCTTTTCATCTTCCCAGACAAAGCTCTGTCCCCATTACACACTGTCTCCCCCTCCCCCACCCATGGCAGCCACCATGCTACTTTCTGTCTCTGCGAATCTGATGGCTCTGCCTAATGTAAGTGGAACCATGGAGTATTTGTCTTTCTGTGACTGGCTTATTTCACCTAGCACAATGTCTTCAAGGTTCATGCATGTTGTAGCATAGATCAGAATTTCCTTCCTTTTTGAGACGGAAGAATATTCCATTGCATGGATATGCCATGTTGTGTTTATCCATCCGTCCATGGATGGACACTTGGGTTGCCGCTGCCTTTTGACTATTTTGAATCATGCCGAACAGAGGAAGTTTTGAAGGGATTCTTAGGTGGAGGGAGAACCTGAACAGAGGCTCAGAAGGCGAAAGAGGAGATGCCTTCAGGAACAGCACCCGAAGAGATCTGATAGAGACCAGAAAGATTAGACGTGGACCAGTCCCACGGGAAAAAGGATTCTGTCCCCACAAAAAGGCAGCAGGTTTGACTCATGAGCGCCTGTCTCCCCGGAATACTGTTGAAATCAAACCGATGAAATAGAAGTCCATTCCTAAAGTCACAACAGCACTTAATTATGCTTATTTTTTTTTTTAAATGCAAACTGTTTATCTTTTAGAAACAGTGCCATGTTTCCAAGGATACATTTCTGTCCAAAAGGTGATCTGTGGGGTAAGGCCTTGGAAGCAGTTTCCAAAAAAATTCCAACCCACAAAAATGTGTTCCTGCTCCACCCGGGCCAGTGGGAACCCAAAGAAAACACCAGAAAGGGCTTTTCCCCACCTCTCGCGAGTTCTCAGAATACGTACAGACAGATGTAGCCTGCTTTGAGAAAAAATATATTTGGAATTCCAGACCCACTGAAAACAGATTAAAGGATGTGTCTCTGATTTTAAAAAGAATTCTTCCTAGAAATGGAAATTTCATTAAAAAAAAAAAAAAGAATTCTTTGTCTTCTAGAAGAATTCACCTTCATAGAGGTTTCTTTCTGTGAGGAGCTCTCTGGGGTCTTCATTCATTCATTCAGCAAATATTTGTGTGCCCAAAATAGCAACCATCTGAGGAGCTTATAATTAGTTGAGTATTTGGGTGTATTAATATATCACCATGTGGAAAGTTAAGAGGCGAGAAGACACTAGACAAATTTAAAATCGTTAGCAAGCATTGGTAACTGACATTCGGACCCAAAGTTGAAAACAGGAAATATTTCAGGAGCAAACTGATTGTGTAAATCCTGGTATGGTTATATCCTTGAAATGACAAACAGGGATGATAGAAAGCATTTCTGGGAGCCCTGTGGGATTCGGTTAATTGCTAGCCTTAGTTCCCAACTGGGCATGCGTTTAACTGGTGAACGTGCTCACTGGGCAGACTCAGTGTGCAGCAGAAAAGACCCATCAACTGGCAGGTTTCTAATTCCACGCCCTGCAGGGTGGTGAGCTGAGCAGCATGGCACCCCCCACCTGGACTTCCGGTCGGGAAACTTCCAGCTTCCTCTTATTTGCGCTGTCCTGCAGAAGCCTGGCTTTGCTCCTCCTCCTTCCTGTTCCAGTGGCCTCTGGAGTCTTTGTCCTTCTTCTTGCTGGAAGGAGCCCCTCTCTCCTATTCTAGGGGGAATGATTCTTTACCCTAATGGTGAGGGCACTCCAGTCACTTCCGTGTCCTCTTGCATGGACCTGGGGTCGCTTCCTCTCACCAGCCTTACTTATCTCCTCCCACCCGCCTTGCCACGGCTCTTCCGGGTTATCGATACATCAGGAGGACGGGGCTTTCTCCCTGCTATTGTTAGCCAGATCGGTGAACCAGCCCCTCCCCTTTGTTGTAACCACCTTGAACTTAGCCCCGTGTTCAAGACTCATCCGGATCCAGCTTCATCTCCCTTTCCATGGCCTCACCTTTCACTGCTACTCCGAATGGGCCTCCGTGCCTTAAACAAGTGCTTTCCTATCCCCTCTCTATGGAATCTCATGTCTCTGGATGAAAAGCCCACTCTTCTCTCAAGACCCTTCCCCAGTGTTCTCTCACCATGGAACCTTGAGATTGTCATTGGTGACTTCAGTTGGAAGATGTAAGAGTGGACCTGGTGTTTGCACCACTGCAAGGTTGACATTTGGGGCCAGATTATTCTTGGTGGTGGAAGCTGTTTTGTGCACTGGAGGGTGTTGAGCCACGTCCCTGGCCTCTACCTGCCAAAAGCACATTCCCTGGCCGGGCGCGGTGGCTCACGCCTGTAATCCTAGCACTCTGGGAGGCCGAGGCGGGTGGATCGCTCAAGGTCAGGAGTTCGAGACCAGCCTGAGCAAGAGCAAGACCCCATCTCTACTAAAAAATAGAAAGAAATGATCTGCACAACTAAAAAAAAAAAAAAAAAAAAAAAAATATATATATATATATATATATATATATATATAAAAATTAGCCGGGCATGGTGGTGCATGCCTGTAGTCCCAGCTACTTGGGAGGCTGAGGCAGAAGGACCACTTGAGCCCAGGAGTCTGAGGTTGCTGTGAGCTAAGGCTGATGCCACGGCACTCTAGCCCGGGCAACAGAGCAAGACTCTGTCTCAAAAAAAAAAAAAAAAGTACATTCCACTCCCCCAAGTCTTGACAACCCAGTCTTCAGACATCCACTGGACGAATCAGCCAGAAGTGACAAGGACTGCAAGTGAATTGCCACAGCGCCTAGATTTGGCAGCACAGGCCTCTGCGACAGGTGGTGGTGATTAGGTGTCTCATTTCCTATTCTCGGTTGTGACAAGGTCCTGGTGGATAGAGACAGCTACCCCTGCCACACTTCCCACAGGCCCTTGTACGCAGGACTTCATGTTTAATATATGAGCGAGTAAAACACGTGAGCCCAGGGGCTCTTCGGGATGACGAGGCCTACAGCAAGTGATGGTGGCCTTCGGTTTTAACAAAAAACAAAAGTCATGAAACCTTGTCTGAGATCCAGTAACCTTCAAACCTCCGTGTTTTTGATTTGGTCTCAGTTAACATTCCAGCCCTTTCGATACATAGTTTTCCTTTACCAAATCCCAAAAGAAATTCTAATCAAAGACCCCTACTGTTAATTGACTTCCCTTTTTGCCCACTCAAAATTGCGAGTCAAGTTCTTTTCCAGGAAGTTCGGAGGGGTCTCGGGGGAGGAGGGGAGTCTCGTAACCGAACTGCTGCTGGGTCTCATGGCTAGAAGCTGAGCACAAAGTAGAGAATATGAAATACCTAAGATTGTGTCTAAGCCAACTGCAATGGCTTGATTTGTCTCTTGTTTTGCTTTGGAACTTTTCAAGGATTTCACTCTGTCAAAAAGTCAGTTTGGAACAAGTTTTGTGCCTATTAGAATTGTTTGGTCAACAAAACGTTGAACGAATGAATTCTCCTTTTTGCTCTAAGGAAAACCAAGGTTATAGGGCAAGTTGTCTGTATTTAACCCGTAACCTTTGCTGGAGTGCAAGCAATTTGGGAAAGATTTGAAAGCTCCAGAGATTGCTGGGCCACCCCAAGGATTCAGCCCCGGGCCCTGAGCTGTGGGGAGGAAGTAGTTACAGAAAATGAAGAGAGACTCGTGCTTCCATTTCCCCAGCTTTGTCTCCAGGCCTGTTTCCCCCTGGGCAGAGGGCTGAGACATAGAATCCTCTTCCTTTCCAGACCTTTTTGAGGCCTTCTGAAGGAGGCTGAGGAGGAAGTCTCACGTGGGTGCTAAGATATCTTTAACCCCTCTATAACACTCCTGCCCTCTCTCCGTGTAAGTAAATGTTAGTGTCTCGGGGCCAGAACGTGGCAAAACCAACAAAGAGGCGCTGAGTCAAGGTCATTGCCGAGGCTTCAGTGGACTCGGATGGAAAGGCATCTCACTGAAGTCTCTCCCCATCGTGCGGCCTCTCTGGAGGTGATATCATCAGCCAAGCGCCCGCTGCACTGCCATGGCACAGGGACAGTCCCCATTTCTGAAGTTCCACCAAGGAGCCACACATTTTGAATTAGACTGGTAACAATTCTTATGAGGAAGAGAGGTCATTTTTAATGAAAGTCGAAATATAAACCACTTAGAGAGGCTGAGATAAACATCATGAATAGCAAAGTTCCCCGATTCTAATATTTCCAAATAGAAACTCTGAAATAATTGTACGTTCAGTTGTGTGGTTACGAAGCTCTTAGATAAAACAGCGCGCCGCTGTTCATCGAGCCGTTCATCTTCTCTGATCCGTGTGAGATCGCCCAGTGCTTTGTGACACCGTTTCCAGTTCTTGGATAAGGAAATTAGAGACATTTGGATGGGGAAACTTGATTTACATCAGCAATGATTTCTACGACCCTGTGAAAACTCCTTGAGTGGATCCTAACTAAGCGTTTTCCCAGAAAGAGATTATCTCCTACCATCCTGTGGGAAGGGCTATGCAGTCCAGAAGTTCTGACAAATGCTTGTTGAATAAGCAAACTTTTCTGTTTGTAATTCAGACCGAAAAAGGAGGGTTTTTCGAGAAAGACAGAGAGCGGTATATATATTGGCCACAGAATAAAGACGGTGCTGTCATTAGAGAGCAGCCGTAACTTAAAAAGGAGCAACTGTTAGATCACCAAGCTTATTTTTTAAAAATAAAAGGTTGCCAAGACATCACCTGCCAAGCACCTACTATGTGCCTGGCGTTTTATACGTATTACTTGTAATCCTTGCAAAAGCCCAGCAGGGTCCGTATAATACGGACAGATAATCATGTCCTTAAAAAGGTATTAATAAAAGTGCTTTAACGTGCGTCTCGGTCCCTTGCACGGACACTTGCAGGGGATTTGTTTGGTGTTCACTGCCCCTCGCTAGCAGATGAAACGAAACCTCTACCAAGGGTTTAAGAAATATTTGTGGGGCATTGTTTGAAATTCGAGGGATCATCCAACAAATATTCCTGCAAATTGGCAAAAGTGCCAGTATTTTATCTCAGCAAAGTGCCCTTCTTTTATTCCAGCAAAGAAAGCCCACAGAATGTTTTAGCATTCCAAGGAAGTGGGGGTCGGCAAACGTTCTCCGTAGAGGACCAGATAGTAAGTAAATGTTTTAGGTTGTGCGGGCCAGATGGTCGCTCAGCTCTCTCATTGTAGCTCGAAAGCAGCTGTACACAACACACGAACGCCTGGGCATGGCTGTGTGCCAATAAAGCTTTATTTCTGGACACCAAAATGTGAATTTCATATAATTTGCATGTGTCACAAAATATTTTGATTTGGATTTTTTCCAACCACTTAAAAATGTAAAAACCATTTGTCGCTCGTAGGCCATACAGAAACAGGCAAGCAGCCAGATTTGGCCCGTGGGCCGCAGTTCGCTGTCCTGCCCCTTGGGAGGGAATCGAGGGGCTTCGACTGGCAATCGCAGCCTTTCTCCAAATGGCCCCGACTGTTGTCCCTTTGACCTGCCTGGCTCCAACCAGCTCAGGCTCTGCCCTTTCCCTGCTCTGCACTCCCCGGCTTGTCCACACCTCTGCGTGATTCCCCCACCCACCTCCGTGGTCAGGCCCTGCCCCTCCAGAGCTCCAGGTCAGATGCTTCCCAGATTGCCCCTGCCGCGTGGTGTTTAGTAACCTGTCCCACCTAGAGACACCTGCCACCTTTTGCCACATAAGGAATTATTTCTGTACACCTCCTTTTCTCTCTCACCCCACATAAAACCCTTGAGGGTGGAGACCATGGCTAACTACATCTGTGGGACCCCAAACAGGGAAATTATTTGTTGAATTGACTTGAGTTCTTGCTACATAGAGATCACGCCTAGATCTAAAAATCATGTTGCTTACTTTCCAGTAAAATAGAGGCTCAGGATGTTTGTGAATTCACAGTTTGGTGATTTGGTCTGAGAGTCTTCTAGACCCGCAGTCCCCAACCTTTTTGGCACCAGGGACCAGATTCATGGAAGACAATTTTTCACGAACGGGAGTGGCAGGTGGCGGAGCTCAGGCGGTGATGCGAGCGACGGGGAGCGGCTGTAAATACAGATGAAGCTTCGCTCCCTCGCCCTCCATTTGCCTGCTGCTGCACAGCCCCCCGTTCATAAGTTTCGTGGAAGACAGTTTTTCCACAGACAGGGGTGGGAGGTGGGTGCGGGGCAGCAGAGCTCTGTATCTCAGTCCCTAATAGGCCACGGACCGGTCCTGGGGGTTGGGACTGCAGTTCTAGACTGCTGGTCATTACCGACCAATATGGAAACATGAAGCGAGCCACGTGTGTAGTTTTCAGTTTTCTAGTAGCCACATTTTAAAAAGGAAAAAGACACAAGTGAAAGTAACTTAATAATGCATTTCATTCAATGCAACGGTATCAAAAATATTGTTACTTCGACATATAATCTAGGTGAAATAATTACTGTTGTGATATTTCACATTCTTTTTTGTGTGCTAAGTCTTTGAAATCTCTGTTCAGACCAGCCACGTTTCAAGCACTCGGTGGTCACAAGTGGCCACCAGCTCCTATACTGGCCCGTAAAGGTATCGGTGTTACAGTTCAGGCAGGCACAAGCTTTAAGTCGTCTCTTTTCTTTTTAAAAGGTGACCACTATATTAGCTACTTACTGGTGTCCAGGTAATTCATTTTTTAAACTTTTTTCTTGTTAATTTTTTTTGTAGTTTTCTAGAGACAAGGTCGCACTGTGTCGCCCAGGCTGGAGTACAGTGGCATGATCACAGCTCACTGCAGCCTCTAACTCCTGGGCTCAAGTGATCCTCCTGCCTCGGCCTCCCAAAGTGCTGGGATTACAGGCGTGAGCCACTGTGTCCTGCCATGTCCAGATGTTTCACAGCCACTAAAGTGTAAGGTCATCACAAAGTCCAAGTAGTATAGGTCTACTTGACTTCGATGGTTTCCGTTTTCTGGTGACCATCATTGGCCTTGTAACCCAGGTGGTCCACTCTGAGCCACCCGACCCCAGCATTCCCTAGTGACATCTCAGGACTTTGGGATCCTATGAGTAGTTCACACAATTCTGTCTACTTCCTCTTTTCCATTATGAAAGTCATAACTTTTCATTGTGAAATATCCAAATAGCAGGGGGAAAACAGAAAGAAAAAAAAGAGCCCCTGGCCTCATCATCTTCTCTCCTCCTGCCGCTTCCACCATTAAGAAAAATTTGGTGTGGATTCTTTCAGATATTTTATACGCGTATAAAACATACACATCAATTCTTTATTATGTTTTAAATTAGGGTATAACTCACGTACTATAAAATTCACACTTTTAATGTGTGCAATTTAGTGGTTTTTAGTATATTTACAAGATTTTGCAACCATCGCCTCTCATCACCTGATATTTGCTGTGATCTGTCCTTTTCGCTGCTGTGTTTCTGCTTCATTCTGTCCACGTAACTGTGTAAGGTTGCACCGTACAGACAGGTCCTAGGTATTTAGTTAACTCCTTATTGAGAGGCATTTCGGTTATACTCTTTCGCTTTTGCCAGCAACCCTGCAGTAAGCACCCTTGTCCAGATATATCCGTGCAGGCGCGTGAGATGTTTGCAAACTCCTGGAAGGGACATCGCTGGGCCTCAGGGACTTCCTCTCCTTGGCGGGAGCTGGTTTGCACTCACAGCCACACTCTGTTCCCGCGGTAAAGGTGACTTTCCACTTTTGTCCTTGCCTGAGGCTGCGCCACCTCCAGCAGGACCGGCTGGGGCCACCTCCTCCCCTTCCCCACACCACCAGGGCTCTTTTACCCCAGGCGTGTCCTCTGCCCTTAAGTCCTCGTCCGTTCATTGCGTCCCTGGCCAACACAGACCCTTTACCTTCTACACATTTCAGAGTGGCAGGTCACAGATGCTTTGACAATCTGGTGAAAACGTGTGTCCCTTCCACCCGCCCCGCGGAAAATGTGTGCTGAACTCAGGATGCTGTCATGTTCTGCAGGCCTTGCCCAAGGTTCTCAGCCCCTCGCAGCCTCTCCCTGCCCCTGGCCCCTCCCTCTGGAACTTGTTGGCTGTCAGCTCAGCCCTGCCCATCCCGCAGCCCACGTGTGACTGACTCAGCCTCGTTCTGTCACCGCGAGCTGCGCCCGTGCCGGCGTGCGCCTCTCGGGAGGCCCAGCTGCTGGGCTGGTTTGTGCCGCAGCAAGTTCGTGCTTGTTGCCCTTGACGCTGCCCTGACCCTCGCCTAGCAACGCCGTTTCCCGCCCCCCTGGGTTCCGCTGGATGCGTGGTTTTCAACTCTGCTGCCTTTATACTCCACCAAAACGTTCATTCTGCTTCCTTCCCCGCAGAAGACCTTTGCCTGCTGGGCCATCTCTGTCCCTGTTGTTCCAGCTTAGGGGCTTGACCACCTGTTGCATCCGTCTGCTCTCTCCAGCCCGAGCAGGGAGCTCAGCCTCGGGTCACTAGATCGTGTTCTTGCACCTCTTTCTTGCTCTTATACTTGGCTTTTTATAGTGCAGAACCTTTTTCTTTAACTCTATGCAAACAATTTAAAACCAGAATTCCTGTGACCTAATCCTGGATAAAGTTATTCATTCTTAATCTGAGCTTTTCTCTCGTTTTCAACTCAATGAATCATATTTTTCTTTTTAACATCCTTTTAAGGTTTCTGAGACACTAAGCTCAACTGGTTTTCCATTTTTTGTTTGTTTGTTTTTCTTGAATGTAGAATCTTCTAGAAGCTCCCTGCCCCTTTATCCTCCAGCGTTAATGTTCACCGAGGGCTTGGCCCAGAAAGTCTGCAAATCTCTTGACTTCCAAAATTCAGTGGTGTTTGGGACAGTCACAATGCTGTGAAGCCATCATCACTATCTAATTCCAGAACATTTTCATCACCCCAAAAAGGAACCCTGTGCCTATTAAAAATCAGTCACAAGCCCCTCTCCCCTCCAGGGCAAACGTCAATCCACTTTCTGTGCCTGTGGATTTTCCATGTCTGGACATTCCCTATAAATGGAATCATACACTACGTGACCTTTCCTGTGTGACTGGCTTCTTTCACTTGTATACTATTTTGAAGTTCATCCACGGTGTAGCCTGTGTCAGAGCCTCATTCCCTTTTAGGGCTGAATAATATTCCATTGTGTGGATGGACCACATTTGTTTATTCATTCATCCCTAGATGAACATTTGGGTTGTTTTTACTGTTCAACTACTATGAATAGTGCTGCCATGAAGGTTTGTTGACACATTTTTGTGCGAACATATATTTTCATTTCTTTTGGTAATATTCCTGGGAGTGGATTGCTGAGTCATATGGGAACTCCAAGTTTAACTGTCAGACTGTTTCCCACAGTGGCCGCACCATTTTACATTCCCCCTAGCCATGAATGGGGGCTCCGATTTCTCCATATCCTCACCGGCACTTGTCAGTTTCCCTTATTTTGATTATAGCCAACCTAGTAGGTGTGAAGTGCTGTTTCATTGTGCTTTTGATTTGCATTTCCCTAATGACTAAGGACGTTCAGCGTCTTTCCACGTGCTTATTGGCCATTGTGTATCTTCTTTGGAGAGACGTCTATTCAGAAGGATCATCTCATATAATAACTTTCTCACATCCACAAGCTTCTCTTCCTCTGTGAAACGCCCAAAGACCCTGAATCATGAAGGTGCAGGGAACACACAGGGTGGCGGAGGGGAGGGAGAGGGTGTTTCGTCCCCTTCTGGCTGCTGTAACAAAAATATAGACTAGGTGGCTTATAAATAATTTGTCCCAGTTCTGGAGACTGTGAAGTTCAAGATCAAGGCACTGGCAGATTCCTTGTCTGTGGGGAGGGCGCCACTTCCTGGTTCATGGACGGTGCCTTCTTGCTGGGTCCTCTCATGGTGGAAGGGACAAGGGAGGTCTCTGGGGCTTCTTTTATAAGGACAGTAATCCCATTCATGAAGGTGCCACCCTCATGACCTAATCACCTCCCAAAGGCCGCACCTCCAAATACCATCACCTTGGGGGTGAGGTTTCAACAGATGAGTTTGTGGGGACACAAACATTCGAACCACAGCAGAGGGCCAGGATGGATAGGACATGAGGGCTGTCCCCTCTCTTCCCAGTGACATTGCTGCAGCTTTGTGCCAGTGCACACGCCCTTTTCAGAGACTGCCCAAGATCCTGCATCTTCCTCCTCTAGGATGGAGACATGACCGGAATGCTGTTCCTCGCCCTCAGAGTGTCCTTGACCCAGGGGACACAGGTTTCTAGAATGTTATTTGTAATTACTCGGGCTATTTGATACCTGTGCATTTACTTATCCACAGTTATTTTAGGCTCTCTTTTGGAGACACCAGTCCAAACATTTGAGTCTAATATGGAGTGGATAAATCAGCCCACGGGCTAAATCCAACCCACTGCCTGTTTTTGTATAGCCCCGTGAGCTAAGAACGAAGTGTTGTTTGTTTTTTTTTAACATTTTTAAATAGTTGAAAAAAATCAAAAGAATATTTTAGCACACATGAAATTATATGAAATTCACATTTATGTCCATTAATAAAGTTTTATTGGCACACAGCCACGATCATTTCTCCCTACATTGGTTGGATTTCAGTGGTCTTCACCAAGATCGCCTGAGCTGCAAAGCCTAAAATATTTGCATTTGAACCCTTTGCAGAAAAAGTTGGCTGACCCCCTGGTCTAACAAATACTTGGCTGCATTTGATTAGCAGTTGGTGTAAATAATATCATGTGTGTATGAATATGATGCTGATTTTGAGGTTTATAAAACCCCTTAGACTCTTCAGTGGTGTTTAACATCATTTTCTGTCCCTTTAAGGAAGAGAGGAATAGTGTTTATTTTGTTATCTTTTCCTGTGTGTTGTAATTAAAGAGCCACATCTATCTTGCAGGGTGAATTTCTTTGCCTTTTTTTATAGCTATGAGACTGTGTCTTTTTTTTTTTTTTTTTTTTTAACGCTGTGGTGCCATGGCCTTTCCCTGTGGCATTTTTCTTTGTCGTTCAGACCTTGGGCAGCCTAGGTTAGGTTTGGAGCAACACTGCAACAGACATGTCCTCAGGAAGGTTCTGGTCTCTTTGTTCTGGCCTCTGGCTCAGCGACACGCGGCTCCGGGTGGCTGTCCCTTGAGGACTGCAGCTCCCTCTCAGCGGGTTGGGCCAGTTCTGGAAGTTTGTGTGCACGTTATGGCAGCCAGTTGTGGCTTCTGAAATTGATTACGCCTGCAGATGATGGTGCAAGGAGGTGGCCTTCTTGGGGGGAACCGCCCATTTAGGAAAAGCCAGCGTCTATCACCCGTTGTCTCCATATCAGAACATGCCATACCAGTGACACCTAAGAAGTGAAAATGTGTCATAGCTAATCAAGAAGGAAAAAAAAAAAATCAATGTTTGGATATCAACAAAAAGCTATCTATTTACATCATTTCCGCCCTTTGATGTAGCGCTAAAACCTCACAAAAGTAAATTCTGCGCGACTTCTGAATGGTTTGCTGTAGCGGAAGTTTTTAGAGACATTGCTAGGCAGCCCTGACAGCACCCAGGGAGGACCCAGAGCGGCCGTCGGACTTCTCTGCGTGAGACAGTAATTGAGGACTTGCCCTAAGCCCTCGTCGTGATGCTGATCAAGGTCACAGACCAAATATGGCAAATCAGGTCCGTTTCCTTGGTTTGGTTGAGTGAACACTAAAAAAAAAAAAAAAAAAAAAAACGCTACTTATCCCTAAGCCCTTTTTTTCCCCTCTGGCAGGTGCTTCTCTCGTGGGCTTCCTCAGATCTTTGGCACCCTTGGGCTTGGTGGCCTGTGGGTTAATCATCACCAAGCTGTTCTTTGAAGGCATAGCCAATTAGCAACATGATTCCTTCCTGGACTGCTCAAATTCCTAAATACAGGGTGGTGGGAGGGAAGAGTAGCCCCCTTTGGGCCGTGGCTCCCCCGTAGAGTTGGGGGTGTGTGTGCGTCCTACTCCATTCCTGTGCAGGTTGCACTTGGCCCCACATCCCTCATGAGGGTGTCTCTGTAGGGTGTGGCTTGTGGCCCGATGCCACCATCCACCCCCACGCAGGAAGTGAATTCATTTTGTCTCTTTCTTCTAAAGACTACAGATCTACCTGGTTTATACAATAAGGCTTGTCTAAACTGAAGTCCTTGAATTTGTGAACTTAAGTTTAAAAAGACCGAAAAAAAAGACATATTGCTTTAGCCCAGTGGTTTGTAGGCTTTCTTCACTCTGAACCTCTTGCAGACTCTGAACATTGGGAATTTCTCCCCAGGAGAACAGGCATAGATACATGCACCCACTACTTTTTCATGTTCAAGTTCAAGTTCACGGGCTCCCCAAAGTGCAAGCCTTGTGCATCCTGGTTTTAGGATCCTGCTGCAGCCATTGGATCAGGCCTGTTGCAGAGTTGAAACTACTTTGCCCCACTATTCTCTAGGTTTTTTTTTTTTTTTTTGAGACAGAGTCTCACTCTGTTGCCCGGGCTACAGTGCAGTGGCGTCAGCCTAGCTCACAGCAACCTCAAACTCCTGGGCTCAAGCGATCCTCCTGCCTCAGCCTCCCGAGTAGCTGGGACTACAGGCATGTGCCACCACGCCCGGCTAATTTTTTCTATATATATTTTTTTAGTTGTCCAGATAATTTCTTTCTATTTTTAGTAGAGACGGGGTCTCACTCTTGCTGAGACTGGTCTCGAACTCCTGACCTTGAGCGATCCACCCGCCTCGGCCTCCCAGAGTGCTAGGATTATAGGTGTGAGCCACCGCGCCCGGCCTTCTCTAGGTTTCTAAAACAAGAAGGGCAAAAACTAAGTACAGTCTAATGCCTTGGTAGTAAACAGAAAAGCCTGTGGTGCCCATGTGATGTTTGTGTCTCTGTAGAGTTGTTGGGTCAGCGACAGATTCCGTTTGAAAATGGTAGTAAGGAAGTGCACCCCTGAAAACAGGAATAGGAGGTATCACAGGGGTACCCTCACCATGGAAGGGGAAAAAGAGAATTCATCTAATCTGTCAGCTTCTTTTGCAGATCCACTTTAGACTGCCTTTCCTGGCAAGATTAGATGCTTGTGTACTATCACTTAACTTTAATTACTTGTTTATGATACAGTCATATGCCACATAACAACGTTTTGGTCGACGACAAATGACATATACAATGGTGGTCCCGTAAGATTATAATGCCACATCTTTCCGGTACCTTTTCTATGTTTAAATAGGTTTAGATACACAGATACTACTGTTGTGTTACAGTGGCCTGCAGCATTCAGTAGAGTAACACGCTGTGCAGGGGTGTGGCCCGGGAGTAATGCTCTGTCGCACAGCCCAGGTGTGTGGTGGGCTCTGCCAGGTAGGTTTGTGTAAGTTCTCTCTAGGGTGTTTGCACAATGACAAAATCACCTAGAGACACATTTCTCAGAATGTATCCCTGTTGTCAAGTGACACATGACTGTATTTTACTCCAACAACGGTGCCAAGACAATTTAATACGGTAAGGACAGTCTTTTCAATAAATACTGTTGGGAAAACTGGATTTCCATATCCAAAAGAATGAAGTTGGACTCTTATTTTATACTATATACAAAAATTAACTCCAAGTGGATCAAAGACCTAACTAAACATGAGAGCTAAAATGATAAAACTCTCAGACAAAAACATAGGGGAACATCTTCGTGACATTGGATTTGGCAGTGTTTCTTGGGTACGACACCAAAAGCACAGGCAACCAAAGAAAATATAGTAAATTGGATTTAAAATTGAAAACTTTTTTGCATCAAAGAATAGTATCAACAGAATAAAGAGGCAACCCAAGGAATGGGAAAAAATATTACCAAATCATATCTAATAAGGGATTAGTATCTAAAATAGGCTCACACCTGTAATCCCAGCACTCTGGGAGGCCGAGGCGGGAGGATCCCTTGAGCTCAGGAGTTTGAGACCAGCCTGAGCAAGAGCGAGACCCCGTCTCTACTAAAAATAGAAAAAGTTAGCCGGGAGTCCTGGCATGTACCTGTAGTCCCAGCTACTCCGGAGGCTGAGGCAGGAGGATCACTTGAGCTCAGTAGTTGGAGGCTGCAATGAACTGTAATGGCGCCACTGCACTCCAGCCTGGGTGACAGAGCAAGACCCTGTCTCCAAAAAAAAAAAAAAAAAAAAAAAATTTACCAACCCTGATAGGTGTCAGTTCCAGAGAAAGGGACTCTCCTCTTACTGTATTAATCCCTAACAACCACTGACTAGTAATATAACCAAACTACAGGTTCAGCATTCGGTCCATTTCCTCTCTCTACCTTGTCATGGACCTCTTTGATAAAATGAGTATACACTCATAAATTATTGCATTTTTAGATAATGACATTTGTAAGTCCATAGGGCAATTAACACCGAATTAATAAGCATGCTGTTTGTGTGCTGCGATGATTTACTAAGAGGATAATTACCTGCATTAAAAATTTGTAGAAGCCATCATTTACTTTCATGCTAACTAAATACTTAATTAACCCTTCATTTAAATGCGTTTAATGTTACTTGACTTCTTTGTAAAACCACACAATTCCTTCCCAGCTTTCATATATGGATCTTGGAAGCATAATGATTATGAAATTTTTAAAAATAGTAAATGCCATGGTAGCTTCTGCCCTGGTTTTCTTGCCCTCACTGTTTCTCCCTACAATCTAAAAAGTGTGCTCTTTTAAAAACATTTGTTGGATTATACTGTGCCCATGAGTTGAACCTCCTGGGGTTTGCTGTCAAGTTCTAGTTCAATGCCATCCTTAGCGCCGCCCCTAACTGGCCCATCGAGAGGTCTGGAGCCCCTCTCTTGCACCACCCCAGCTCTGTCCCTCTGCGGTCACCTTGTGCCATGGCTCGGATGTCCCTGGAATAACCTTGGGTATCTGGTTACCGGGTTATTGTCTGACTCCCCCGCACAAGGGCGCCGGTGCCCCAAGGGCAGCGCTTCCGTCTGACTCGTTCGCCTTAGAATCCTCCGTACCTAGAATGGTGCCTGGCGCTCAGTAAATGCGCTTTTCTCCCCTTTTATTTATGTATATTTCAAATTTATATACTGTCGTGTTTGCCTTTTGGGATTAACTGGTCTATGAGTTTTCACACATGCATAGATGCCTGTAACCTCCACTGCAGACAAGATAGACAGCCATTCCAAGCCCCTTGTGTCCCCAGACCCTTGCCCTCCCATAACCCCTGGCCACCATCTGCTGTCTGTCCCCATAGCTTTGCCTTTTCCAGAAGGTCACATAAACGGAAGCACGTGGTGTGCGGCTTTTGCTACTGTCCTCTGTACTCAGCATAATGCATTTGAGGTCATCCCCGCTGTCACCTATATCAGTAGGTTGTTCCTTTCTATTGCTCGGTCATAGTCCATTGTCAGAGTGTACCACGGTTTGTTTATCTGGTAAATTTTCTCTTAATGACCAATGGTGAATTAATACTAAAGCCGCTGGTTGTAAGAGTGACATAATGCTCTAGACCAAGTAAGCGGAATAGTACTTGTATTCCCTGCACAAACAGCATGGTGTCGGTACAGTTCGCTAATTTGCAAGAACTGGTGTCTTAGAATGCTTACCAAGCAATTACAACTTTTAAAACGACATATAAGTAATACAAGTAACACGTTCCTATGAAGGACCATCGTCCACAGCAGGAGATTAAGAAACGAAAGCTTCTGTTTTCATCTTTCTGTTTCCCTGTTAATAATACAATTTGTGTCCTTCTAGATCTTTTTAAGGTCTCTTTACCTATTTCATGGTGTTTATATAGCTGCATTTTAAAAATGTAACTGTATTCTAGGCACTGTGGATGTTGAATTTCTTTCATGGAGAATGTGCCTCCTTCTTTTTAAGAGAAGCACAGTATTAGAGCAAGGACGTACCATAATTTATTTAACAGTTTCCCTAAGGATAAACATTTAAGTTGTTTCTAATTTTTTTGGGACTTCAACTGATGCCACTAGGGACATTTTGTCCATATACCTTTTTTTCCCCCAGCTCTAATGAAATGTATTTCACATACCATAAAGTTAAGCCATTTAAAGTATATATAGTTCAGTGGTTTTTATTATACCTTATTGAAAAAGTTGTGCAATCTCTAATTTCAGAACATTTTCATTACCCCAAAAAGGAACCCCATCCCCATTAGCGATCACTCCCCATCCCCTGGCCACCACTAATCTGCTTTCTGTCTCTGTGGCTTTGCCCGTTCTGGACATTTCATATAAATGGATCATTTACTATGTGGTCTTTTGTGACTGGCTTCTTCCACTTAATATAATGTTTTCAAGGTCCCCCACAGGACTGTGTGTCAGTGCTTCTTGCCTTTACATGACAAATAATGTTCCATCATACGATACACCACACTTTGTTAATCCATTCATCCCTTGATGGACTTCTGGCTGTTTGCACTTTGGAGCTATCAGGATCGCTGCTGCTACAAACATGGTGCCCAGATGTTTCTGTGGCCATGCATCTTTCTGCACCTGTGTATTTCTGTAGGATAGATTCCGAGAAGGGGAAAAAAGACACCACTTCTAGCTGGCTCCTCATCTCTATAAAGGTTCGGACATCTCATGCCCTGCAAAGGCGACCACCACCCCTCTCCTAGCAGCCAGTGCCCCAGGGCTTTGCCTCAGCTCCCTGGCACACGTTCACGGCCAACGCTGCAGACGCCCTTGCCTGTCTTTGACCTAGCGCTGGAGGAGGGATTGGCAATGCCATCAGTTTAATGATGCAAACCCCAGAAATGTGCAGCAAAGAAGAGAAAGCAAAAAGGCTCTCCTTTTGGGGAACTACAGTGAACTAAAGAAGCTCACTGGCTCTCCCTGTCAGTGGGAAGGACGGCACTAAACACAGTCCGCATCCGTCACCATTTGTCAAGCGATTTATGAGACACGGGGCCAGGGATGATGTTGCACGTGATCAGAGCGTGTGCACGCTCACGGGCCTCACGGAAGGACCGATTTCTAAGAAGGAAGAAGGGGCTGATGTTAAAATGTCATTTCTGTAACCACAATGCAGCGGTGTTCATCTGGAAGGAGAGCTGCGACATTTGGCAAGATGCTGGGAGAGAAAGTATTAAGTATTTGGTTAAAATGACGAACCCCACAAATATGCCCTGGAATGAACAGGGCGGGAGGCACTCCCTGAAGGGTTTATCAAGATCATTTGTTTTTGAAATCACGAACAGCAAAGAGCATAACTGCTTTTAGAGTTTCTGGTATTTAAATTGGCAAAACTCAGCAGATGATCTTGGTTACTTTAGAATGGAGTGAACGACAACAGTGACGCTCATGAACATTGATTTATTGAGCATTTTCTGTATGCTGCGCGGGCAGTAAAATCCCAGGCCGTGTAGGCTTCGTTTTATTTAATGCGAGCACCCAAGGCAGATAAAACTGTTTTCTCTGTCTATGGGTAAAGGAATGGAAAGATTTAAGTCCCTGGCTAAGGTCACCCAGCTAGAAATGGAGGACCCAGGATCCGGATCCGGGCGCCTCCTCTTAGCCACCGGGCTGTGTTTGTTCAGCGACATCCCTTCGCTTGGATTTCGGAGCTCTGTGCTGCCTTGGTTTTCTGCCTCTGCAAATCCTCTAACTCAGAGGTCCCCAACCTTTTTGGCATCAGGGACTGGTTTCATGGAAGACAGTTTTTCCACGGAATGGGGAATGAGGTGGGGAGATGGTTTCAGGATGATTCAAGCGCATGACATTTATTGTGCAGTCAAACCTCTCTGCTAATAACAATCTGTATTTGCAGCCACTCCCCAGCGCTGGCATCACCGCCCCAGCTCCACCTCGGATCATCAGGCGTTAGATTCTCATAGGGAGCCGCAACCTGGATCCCTCGCATGCGCAGTTTACAGTAGGGTTCGCGCTCCTGTGAGGATCTAGCGCTGCCACTTGCTCACCTGCCACTCACCTCCTGCTGTGTGACCCAGTTCCTAACAGGCCACAGACCGGTACTGGTCCACGGCCCAGGGTTCGGGGACTGCAGCTCTAACTGATCACGGCCTTTGAACTTGAAAAGGAACCTCTTTTCTGCTCTGTCTATACCCACTTTTCTGGAGATCTCGCCAAGTCGCACGAGCTGAAATGCACCTTAGGACTTCAAGTTTGTGTCTCCAGCCTGGCTGGCTCCCCTGAATCCCAGACTCCTGTACCTGGCTGCCCACGTGGCAGCTGCACCTGGGTGTCATCTGACGGGCATCTCAGGCTCCCCTCGTCCAGAACTGGGTGTCTGATTTGACCTTTTGCCTGTCTCCCGCCAACCTATGGGCTTTCTCAGCTCAGCACCGGGCAGCCCCATCCCCCAGACTGACCCCAAGCCTTAAGCCAGCCTTGACCTCTCTCTCTGTCTTTGACCTTCTGTGTCATATCCCTCAGCAAATCTGGCTGGCTCTGTCCACCCCTATCACCCAGGCCTCCATCACCTCTGGCCTGGCCATCTGACCTTGGCCTTTGCCTCCATCGACCACTGATCTCTAAAATATGTGTCAGACTATGTCGCTGTGCCCCAGAACTTCCGGTGGCTTCCCACCATGCTCAGAGTGAAAGCCAAGCTTCCCTTGGCACCACAGCCTCTGTCCCCTGGCTGAGGTGTGCCCCACGCCATCCCATAGCAACTGAGTCCCATCTGCCCATGTCTGCCAGCTGTGGTCGGCTGCGCTGGGCAGGGGTGCCTGTCATTCACTTTCCATCTTCTCAAGTGTTGACCTTGACTGGGGCGAGTCATTAGCGGACTGAGCCTTGCACTGCCCAGAGCATCGGCCTTAGCACAACGGGCTCCTGCCGCCCAGGGCGGGTCTGTCTAGGGGCTGCCACAAAGTCACCCTGTGGTTGTCTCTGGTCATTCGTGTGTGAGGTCAAAACACACTTCGTATTTGCTAGAGGAGGGTCTGGGCGCTTTCCCTTGGTATGTCGCCCCCTCTTAGATACTTCTCTGATCAGAATTGGCTGAGCAAACAGCCAGTTCAGAGAGAACTTAGACTCCCGAAGAGGAGCGGTTAGCCCAAATTATTGAGATTAGCTGTCTGCATTGAATCCACTCTTAAGCATGAAATTCGTGTAGTAAAAAAGAGTTTGACTCACACAGGACTATAGCTGTGTCCTCATTATCTCCTCCGTAGTAAGCTTTAGCGGGCTTTCACCCATTCAACCTTCCCTCTTTCCTTATTTGAAGGGTTTCAAATTCCATTTGGATGGAAATCTTCCAAATATTTATCTTTTAAAAATTTGGCTGGGTGCGGTACCTCACGCCTGTAATCCTACCACTTTGGGAGGCTGAGGCGAGAGGATCGCTTGAGGTCAGAAGTTCAAGACCAGCCTGAGCAAGAGCAAGACCCTGTGTCTATTAAAAATAGAAAAAATTAGCCGGGTGTGGTGGTACCTGCCTGTAGTCCCAGCTACTCGGGAGGCTGAGGCAGGAGGATCGCTTGAGCCCAGGAGTCTGAGGTTGCTGTGAGCTATGATGATGCCACCGCACTCTAGCCTGGGAGACAGAGCAAGACTCTTGTCTCAAAAAAAAAAAAACAAAAAAACAATGCTTTCTGGATCACCCAGCAGCCAGGTAGATAGATACATGAGCTGTGGAGACTTCTAGAAGCAAGGAGAAATAGGAGGACTAGTGGAAACGTGGAAGGATTCGAAAGGTGGCAGCCTGTCGAGGTGTAGGTGTTGAACCAGAGAGAAGAGGTGGCCAGGAGGCGGGGAGAAGGGTGCTCGCCGTGGCTGGAGTTTTGTTCATCATAGTCATCTCTGTTTCCCTTCCACTCTCCAGCGGAGTTAGAACATTTTATTCCATTTTTTCCAAAATTATCCTGTACTCTGCTTTGGGAGCTGACTTAATACAGAGCTGGGAAGGGAGACACCAAAAACAGAACGGGACAAAGCCAAGGGCTTGTTCTTTCCTCTCCGGGACACTGTGAGCGGCTCGCTGGTTCCACGCTCTGTCTGGAGCCGACCCCAGCCCACGCCGGGGGGAAGTGCTTGCCAGGCAAAGCGAAAACTTGTCATCTCAAATCTTGATGGAATAGGAAAGCCACTTAAAATATCTTACAGGTTTTAAGATGCCTTTTTAAATTTTAAAAGTAACATTTTCCCCACAAGCCTTAAATTGCCTTTCGAAAACAGAATCGATTTTAGTGTCTCTGCTTCGAATTAATTGGGACTAATTAGTTTGAAAACCTAAAATACCTCCAACATTTCCCTCTTTGGGTTTAATTAGAATAATGAGTTTAACAAAAAGACCTTTTTGCTCCATTTTGTCAGAGCACACTGAGGGTTTGCTTTGGGGTTGAGACTTTCACGGGGACAGAAATAGAATGTCCTTCTGTTGTTCTCGTTGGATTGGGCGGCAGGGTTTGAGACGAGGAGGGGAGATGACGGATGGAATACATGTTTCTAATTTTGTCTTTCATGGCTTCATTTTTGTTTCTTGGGAGATCCGTGGGTTTTGCAGAATCGATCTTTGACTTGATTTTCTGTCCCGGGCTGATCGAGATATGCCTGAACCGCAGAGATTGCTGGTCATTTAAAATCACAGACAGGTTTTTTTTCCCTCCCAAAGACGGGCGAGAGCTGCTCCAGTACTTGACCGAGCAGGAAAGCTCTGCTTTTGAAACACTCACAGCAAGATTCCTGGCCTTGCCCGTTTGTCTTGCATTAAATTTCTTGGTAATCTTGCATAATTCAAGCATGACTTAGCAAGAAACACACTTTTATTTTCATATATCACTCTAGAACTTTCTGCTTATTGAAGCTTGCGTGTTTGTATGTTGACGTAGCAAGAAAGATAGGGGTGTTGACACTCATTTCTAGTAATACTTGGGCATGGCAAGGTCAGTGTTTTTGGTGGATTGGAAAAGAGGTGTAGACTCACTACAGAAAGCGCCGAAAAAGGGAAATTGTGTGTGTGCGTAAATGTGAAGGATGGAGCTGTCGCCAGCTGTCGAGGTGGCCCCTGGGGTGGGGGAAGGTGTTGGTCCCATGGAGCCCGGAAGCCAGGGCCCAGGCCTGCGTCCGTGAGCCCAGGGTCTGCTGGAGACCCTGATGTGCGGTCTGTGGACCTATGTCGTTGTATTCCAGGCCAGGCCCTGTGCTGCGACTTCAAGCCCTGCCACCGTGCTGAGGTTGGAAGGCCCCCCCACCGCATCCTGCAGCGGCCGGCGCTCGGCTACCGGGGGCTGGCAGGGAGCAGACGCACAGGGATTCTATGGCTGGGGAATGAGACTGGGGACCAGGGGCTCCCCAGATGGACTGTGACTCAGTGACACCCACCTCCCTGCGTCTGGGTGGACAGTCTGCCTTCTCTCCTGCACTGGTGGATGAACGTCCGTGCTCCCGACCCTGGCCAGCCCCTCCCGTCTTCTGCAAGACTTCCTTCCCCTTCCATCACATGCATGCTGGGGCATCCCGCCGGCAAGGCTCCCCTCTCCGCCTGCACCAGCTCCCTCCCAGGGGGCCACTCCTGCCGCCTACACACCTGCTGTTCCTTGTTTCATTTTCAGAAACCCTCTCTTGACCTTGCCCTTCCAGCTGCCACCTCGGCCTCTCCTGCCCTCTCCAGCAGAGTTCCTAGAAGGAGCCGTCTGGCGTCCTTTCTCCGGTTACCCCCACCTGGGCTCTCTCAGACCCAATCTCTGTGGCTTTTGCCCACACTGTTCCCCTGGAGCTCCTCTGTCACAGCCACTGGTGACCTCCACTTTGCTGAACCCAGGGGTCACCTCATGGTTCACTCCGTGCTTAGGATACCGCGTGCTCATACTTCCTTCACTTCCTCTTTTCGGGCTCCGTTGCAGGGTTCCCTCCTCCTTAGGAGCTCTAAATGATGGAACTCAGCCTCTGGTCTCTGCTCTCCTTTGGGGATCCCCCACACAGTCTCATACACTGAGGGATCCTTCCTACATCCTCTGTACACTGATGGCTCCAGCTCATGTCCTCTATACACTGATGGCTCCTGCCATGTCATCTATTCACTGATGGCTCCAGCTCATGTCCTCTATACACTGATGGCTCCTGCCATGTCCTCTATTCACTGATGGCTCCAGCTCATGTTCTCTATACACTGATGGCTCCTGCCATGTCATCTATACACTCACTGATGGCTCCAGCTTATATCCTCCAAACACTGATGGCTCCAGCTCATGTCCTTCAAACACTTAAGGCTCCAGCTCATATCCTCTGTACACTGATGGCCCCAGATCACCCCTCACCCCTCACCCAGACTTATATATCCTCCTGCTTTCTCTGCATCCCAACCTGGGTGTCTAAGAGCCTCTCCCACTTCACACCTTTGGAGCTCAACTCCCGAGTGCCTTCCAGGCCTGCTTCTTAGGCATTTTCCTGACCTCATCCTTTTAGTCACCAAAAACCTCAGAGGCACCTTTGAGTCCTTTCTTCCACATTCCACATCCAACCCAGCAGCAAATCTGGCTGCCTCCACCTCCGACCTTCACTCAGAGACTGACGACTCTGCCCTCCCCTCTTGCCAAGATTCTCACATTAGCCTCCCAACTGCTGTCTCTGCTCCCACCCCTTCTCTTCTTCACCTGTTCTCAACCCAGCAGCCCAAGGGGCCTGATTCAAATGTGAGTCAGCTCCGTCATTCCTGGGCTCAAACCCTCTGATCATCCATTTCACCGCTAGCAAAAGCCAAAGCCTAGACGGTGGCCTGTGTGGGCCCTTTCTCCTCCTCCCCTCCGGTTCACTCAGCTCTAGTCACAAGCCAGGCACGATCCTGCCCCAGGGCATTTGCACTGGCTGTTTCCCCACCAGGAATGCTGTTTCCCCCGATACCTGCATGACTCCATCCTGCTCTTTCCTCATCCCTTCACTCTAATCGCCCACTCTGGGAAACATGTGACAACTCTTTCAAAATGATTGTCCCACCTAATCCCAGCTCCCCTGTCTCTGCTTCATTTTTCCCCTTGGCACTTATCACCAGATGATATAGTGTGTCATCTGACACGTGATGTATTTCTCTCATTTATCTTGTTTGCCATCTATACCTGCCTCCCGCCACGTGTCCTAGAACATAAGCGCCATGAGGGAAGGGAATGTCATCTGTTTTGATTACTGGGCAATGCCTGGCCCATGCTAGGCATTCAATAAATAATATTTTTATTAGAACTAATGAACAACACAACTAGGATCCCTGTGTTAATCACCCTTCCCGATATGGGTTGTGGTCCTCAGAGCTGCACGTCCAAGCCTCCCTTGGGGTGGAACGTCCATGCAGCAGTGCCCGAGCAGAGACTCCGTGGCTCCAGCCACTGGTGGTTTGACCTCCAGCACTAGGAAACAACACTGTTTCCACTCCATATCACCACTTAGCTATAGGTTAATGGCCCAAGAGTGGCTTCAAATTCCTCGTCTCCCTGGAGCGCAGGTTCAAATTCTAACAGCGTGGGATCCGCCTTCCCTTCTTCTCAGGGAGACATGTCGATTCCATCTTGTTTATTCTAGGGGCCACTCTTGGATGATATCTTAAGAAAACAGAGTTTCTGTTCCGTGACCGTATCTGTCTCAAAGGCCAAACCTCAGCTGAGAGCCGACCGGGTTTGCTTAATCATGCACTAATCTGTTAGCATTGTGTGCTTTTATATTCTAAAATGTTGACTCATTAAGGCAAGAGCCACGTGCTGCACATTTGATCAAAATGTTTTAGGATCCTTGGCCAAGCTCGCCAAAAGCAAGACCACTGCTCATAGCTCTGCCTCCGCTGTCTGGGTCCCAAAGCCGTGCGGAATCCACGCTCAGCCTGAGCTACTCCAGACAGAACAAAGGCTGCCTTGGCTTTGAGTTTAGCCTATTTTTTTCCTCCATAGGTCAAGATTGCCCAACACTAGGGACCTCCCTGCCTCCTCTTTCCGGGGCTGTGTGTCCTTCGTGCGTCCTGCCGTCTGGGGGCCTGTGATATGGCCTGACTTCCTCTTAGAGGAGTCTTCCTCTCCCTGGGCAGGGTGGGAAGGGCAGGCACAGTGACGTCAGATACTATAAGTTCCTCCCAGCAAAGTCCCACGAGGCATTTCTAATGCTGAGTCAGCGGTTCTGCGGCATTTATTTCATATGTACACGATGCTTTAAAAAGTCTTTTTAATTAGGTATCTACTCCTCTGTTTTTACAATTTTTTCAAATAACTTAATCCCCAGTTCTTTTAACTTTGCCCCAAACCCTTGTGCAGCCACCAACTATCCCACATTGTTTGTTTGGTGATAAATAGATTCTTTCCTCTTGGAAAAAAAGGCGCTTTCTCCTCCCAGGACTCGGAAGGATTGAAATCTCCCCCGTGATGCTGTCTTGCCACGGAGAGAAGTTGGTCTTTCTTGGGTTTTGTTATTTCAGAACAAATATGGTAAACTGTTTTCCCCTTGGTTACTATAGAGAAGAGATTATTTGCCTTTCTCTTCGGGCTTCTGAAAATAATAGATTACATATTTGGGAGGGTTTTTTTTTAGATCTGGTTAATGTGAGATAGAGGGGGTTGCTCCGGGGATGACATTGTTTGGTTTGGGAAGTATTCTCCCAGTTGCCCAGCAACAGGCTCTTGGCAACGGGAGTGGACTGCGTCGCCCCTGGCAACCGTTGTTACTTAGCAAACAATGAGGGCCGGGCGAACAGCACCAAGAGTGCGGACTCCAGGTTTTAATTGAACATCTGCATATATTTTTCTCTGATGAAATTATGTTTGAGTTTGATTTGCCACAACAGGTAGACATGGGTCCACCTGGGGTCTACCTAGAAGGCGTATTCTTGTGCCGATGTCCCATCCTGTTTAAACGCAGAGGAGCTGTTAAAATGAACTTCTGGCCATTTGAATATGACCTAGACTGCTCTCAACTGGAGACTCACTTTAGTCTTAAGTGGAATTTCTTTTTTGATCTAATTCCTGGTGTTTATAGAATCATTACTGGTTATAAATCCAACCTACTACCGTATATCACAGATAAATCCGCAATGTGTTCAGCACTTTTCAGCACGGTATTTTCAATCCTGAAAGTGTCAAGAATCGAGAATGACAGAAAAGCAAAGCGTTGGACCCTGGGTGGCTCACACACAGAGACATTCACATCTAGGGCTGGCTGGTGATGGAAACGGGACCTGGAACCTTCTGGTTCCAAGCGCTTGCTGTTCGTGTTAAGAAGTTGGGTCTTCAGGTCCCCCCTCCCCGCACACCGCCGGATGTGTATATTATGCTTACTAGCGGAGGCCGAGTGTTCCCACTAACAGGGTGCCCCGTTGATGGCACTTTGCAACCACAAGTTGGATTTCCATCAAAACAGTCTCCCGTCCCCACCTCCTCACTGGAGAGCCAGAGATAGCGATTGTTTACAAGGGTTTGTTGCTTAGGTAAATACCACCCCTGAAGTTCATTCAGAACCGGGTGACACATTTCTTTCCTCCTCCCAGCGCCTCCCCCTGCCCCCGCCCCACAGCCAGGGCTATAAATCGAGAGCTGTAGCCAGCACAGGTTTTTGGTGAGGACTTTACTCCTCCTTATTCATCTCGAGTGCAATCTGACTAATGCAGCAACAACCGCAAAAGTGCCGCCTCTAACAGACACACCAGCCCGTCAGTAAAACAGCTCTCGCGGTGAGACTCGCTTTAGTTGTATGGAATTTCTTTTTTTTTTTTTTTAAAGGGCAATTCACTCTGTGGCTGGAATGCCCTGAGAAAATGTTCATTGCACTTTTAAACCAGCGTTTCAGCTAATGTCTTGGGACTCTTGAAAGTATCTGAACAAGTTTCCCAGCTTTCTTTTGCAGCAGAAACTTATAATGGAATGTCATTTGTGTTATATAACACATAAAAACAAGCTTGTTTTTTTTTAAAAAAAAAGGCAAGCTTATTAGCCAGCAGCCCTATTAAATGCAATAATTAAGATCGAATGACAGCAAGTGTTGCTGCAATCAAAATGAGTGAGTTCTGACTTACACAAAAACTCCCCAAAAAGATTAGCGAAAATACGTGATTCATCCTGCAGGCTATTGCAGGATAGTTGTAGACGATTTTGTGTACTTAAAGAGATAAACTCTTCCAAAAGAAGTGCTATTCTGCCTTCCACAAAATTATTTTATACCTAGTCCCCAGTTTAAGCAAGTCATTTTTCAGGAATTATAGCCTCATTTAAAATTTTTGTTTTAAATTGATCTTTTTAAAAAATTTCCCATGGAAATATTTTCCCTCCCATAAGGCTTTGCAATCTGGGCAAACCACTTAACATCTTTAGGTAAGTTTCTTAATCTGTCAGGTGAAAGCGCTGGGTTAGGTGATTTTTAAGGGCCTCTCCAGAGCTGTGGTTTTAGGTGGAAATTCTTGAATTTGAGCTACACTGTTTCTCTGCTTTTTAAATTCTAGAGTCGAGTGTTGATGAGAGAGGAAGGGATGTGGGGGGTGAACTGGAAAGGCCCCGTGCGTGACGTTAGGAAGCAGGAAGCTGGCATCCTCTTGGCCGGAGTCAGCCGTGGAGGTGTGGACAGAACGTTGCCCCTTGGTCTTTGATGGCCGTGGGGACAGGAAGTGCCACAGAGGCAGGATGAGACCCTTGTCACTGGTTGGTCACGGGCACCTGGCGATCCTGCCTCCAGGTCACCAGGCTCAGGACCCAGCAGATGCTGTCGAGGAGAAGCCTCGTGGCCTGTCGCTTGTCCGCGCTCCCCCCCACCCCCCACCCAAGGCCTGCCCCTCCACCCTCGGCTGCATGGGTCGCTTTGACAGGTTTTGAAGGCGGGACAGGATGGGTGAGTGAGGTCGGCCCTGGCATGTCAGGCAGGCTGGCCGGATTTTCACTGGCCTTGAGCATTCCCTACCTTCACCTTGACCATGGGCAGCTGCTTTTCAGGCCCTCCACCCCAGCCACCCGCACCCGGCTCAAGGACGGCATGCAGAAAGGGAGATAAAAGTGAGAAGAAAAGAAAGGCTGGAAAGAGAGGGAGCAGAGCACAAACGCGTGATGGCTCAGGAAACTGCTCCCGAGAACCCGGGACGGGCCCCTGTGGCCGCTGGCGGCCGGCCAGGGAAGGTGGCGGGAGCAGGCGGGCCCTGCGTCCACTGCAGTATACGTCTTAAGCATCTGCACAGGCAACGAGCTAGATCAGGGCTGGGGCTGGGATGAGGGAGCCGGCGGGGGCCGCAAGCTGACACAGACCCGCTCGTTGCTTTCTCAGGGAGGGCTGGCCAAGAAGCCAAGCATGTGACCAGTGGCTTCCAGTAGGAAGCCAGCTGAGGGGACAGGCATGGAACACCATGGTTAATCTAGAAATGCCACGGGTGGAGGAGATGTGGCCTCAGATTTGTGATCGGTTCTGCCCCCAGGGGACCCTGGGCGATGTCTGGGGACATCTGTGGTTGTCCTGGGGGAGCTCCTGGCACGGAGAGAGTGGAGGCCAGGGATGCAGGTCAGCAGCTGCAGTGCCCAGGATGCCCCACCCCAGAGAGCCACCCGGCCCCGAATGCCAGCAGCGCCCAGGTCAGGAAGCCCCGCAGTGGGTGACCAGCTGACCAGTCACTGCTCACCACTTGACTTCCGTCCACTTTGAAGCTGCTGGTTGCTGTCTCCCCGCCTCCCGCCCTTTCTAACTGAGCAGTCATTTTGTTCTTAGCTGTCACAGGTGGGTGGGCTTTGAGGGACAGAGCACTGCACGGCCCTGCCTTGGCCCCACTCTAGGGGTCCCGTCCGTCCCCATCCCGGCAGGCGCGTCGGGCCCGTGCTGACCCTCATGGCCTTGCTCACAGGAACACCAGTCCCAGCCTCTGATGACCCTCCACATGCTGCCGCCGCCTGGTCCCTGCAGGTCTGGGCCACGGTGCTCCACTCGGCCTCCCCCGATTCTTCAAAGAACTTGGACTTGCAGGGTCAAAGCGCCTGGCACAGTGGCTGGTGCTCAGGCCCAGACATCCGGTAGGCCTGGGCTGCGAGCCTGGCACCTTCAGTTCCTTTGGGATTGAACTGGGGGTGGCTTCAGAGCTGTGTGGCCACCCCATTTAAAACTCCATCAGAAATCAGAGGAAGCCCGGCCTTCTCCACGGAGCACGCCCCACGGGGAGAAAGTCGTGATCCATGCAGCTGAACACATGTGGGCAAAGTGTTCAGGGAATGACAGCCAGAGGGGACGCCTCTGCGGACCGGAGGGTGGCACAAGACACTGCAGCCCCAGAGAGGGGAGCGTGGGCGGGGAGCTGGGCAGCTTCCAGAAAAAGACAGATGGGAGACAGAGGAGCATGGTCTGGGTGGGAGAAGACCTGTGATACTGCGTGTGCACGACTGGTCCAGGGAGGAACGCCCAGATGTTATAAACTCTGAAATTCCTCATGCTTTATGTATACAGGAAACGGCTCGTGGAAAAGATAGAACGAACGATAATTTTAAGAGTCGTGGTTATTGAGTTCCTACCAGTTACTGAGGATGAATAAGGAGCCACTTCTCAACTCGAACCGCAGACAGTGGGCAAAATGTACAAGTCCAACTAGAAGTCCTGTAATCACTCGTTCATAGGAATCATAGCTCCAATAGCATAAGCTAAATTCTAGAAACTTCTAAAGCAAAAAACTAAACTTGTTCATTTCAAGCTCTCTTTCGAGCGGTTTATACACAGGCTGGAAACAGAAGCTCCACGTGGTCCTGAAAGTGCCATGCTCGCGAGTCTCACAAACGTGCGTGTCCTTCTGCTCATTGGGTGACCAGGCCACGCCAGAGCCAAAGACGCAGGTCAAACCCAGCTCTGCCACTTCCAGCTGGTGGCTGGGTCTCCGGCTAGCCTGGCTGGAGCTGTCCTCCCAGAGTGAGAACCAGTGGCCGGGCTGGGAAGTGGGACAGGAACCAAGTGTTCCCCAGAGCTGGGCTCTCCGACTAGCTGTGGGTCTACAGTGGTCACGTGGCGCGGTCTTGGTCATCCAGAGGAGACTGAGCCGTCTCATGAGTGCGAAGGGCAGGCCCCAGCCCTCTAACGCAGGGCTTGCGACCTTTTCAACGACGACACACCCTGTCGACATCAAAATGTCTCGGAGCCCCACCTGGGTAGCTAGCCTTTTAGTATCCCTTGATCTGGCATGCACGTGCTCTCGTGGGCGTGTGGTTTTGAGCCCGGGAATGACAAGACGTTAATCTTTTGAATCATCCCGATGTGAAAGGAAATTGGCTCGGAGAAAGCTGAGGCTGGGAACAGGGAGCCCCAGGTATGCGACGGGGAGGCAGGACTCACTGAAACAGCAGCAAGGAGGAAGGCAGGGAAGGGCAACGGTATCAGGTGGAAATGGCAGGGCTGAGTCACCAGCCACACGTGCCCTGTGCCCCAGGGCCGAGGGAGTCGTCCCAGGCTTGAGCAGCCCTGAGGCTAGGAAACACAGGAGAAGTGTCAAGTTTAGGGGGAAGGAAGTTCCCTCTGGACTCGTTGAGGCACCTGGGGGCGCCCAGGAGAGAGGTCTGGCAGGCGGCTGGGAGCGGAAACTGGAGCAGCGTTGGAAGTTGTGGTTCAGTGAGGTCGTCCACGCCGAGTGTGACCCAGGAAGGGAAGGGACAGGGGGCTCAAGGGGGCACAGGGGACAAAGAGGGGCCAGGGCAGGGGACTGAGGAGGTGCCGTTAGAGGGAGGGTGAGGCCAGACAACAGTGTTGCCCAGACATGAGGAAGGACAGAAGTTCAAGGAGCAACACCAGACTCTACAGAGAGGTCAAGTTCAGACGAGCCCTGAAAACTGCCCCACGAAGACCTCGGGGAGAACCGTGGGGCAGACGTGAGAATCGCCAAGAGAAGGCAACACAAGCTCCCTTCCAAGAATCGGGACCGGAGGAGAAAGAAGAACCAGCATCTTAAGAGAAGATAAAAGTTAAGGAACGTGGTCACGGTGGCAGTGGACGTTGTCCTGAAACAGGTGTGATGTGAACCTGTCCCTAAGCTGAAAGAACAGAGCCCATGCAGAAGGCGGATTATAGGCTTGATGGATGGGTCCTCGGAGGGAGACAGAAGGTTCTAGAACCTTCTAGAAGGGATCAGTGGCCTTTTTCTGAGAAGGGCCAGAGAGTAAACATTGTAGCTGCTGGTCTAGCTGTCAGCTCCTTGCCTCTGCTGTTGTTACAGACAGTGCACCAGTGGGAGGTGACGATGCAGAGAAGGGGGTCAGAGCGTTGGACGTGGGGGGCGTGGGCTGGGGGGGTCGGCAGTGGGGAGAGGACGAGGGGAAGGGACTGAGGGTAGAAGAAGCTGGAAGAGGCCGCGGCCCATAGAGAAAGAACTGTGTTTTGAGGTTTTCTCCCATATGTGTGTGTAAATACGTAAACATGCCCCTCCTTTTACTAGAAGAATCATTGATTTCTGTCTATTAGGAGTAGTCAACATTCAGTTTAGCATAAAAATGTCCAGAGTAAGAAAATGACAAATGTCTTATGAGTGGTTTGCGCCAGTTTTCTCATGTTAGCATGTGCCAGGTGTTGTATTTATGTCTGTATATGTGTGTATGTATGTGTGTATAATGCATCTTTGTATATACATATGTGTACACATATGTTCATGTGAGGTGTGTGCATGTGTTTGTGGGGGGTGATATGTACATGTGTAAACGTGTATATGTGTGTCTGGTATGCATGTGTGTACATGTCTATTTGCGTGTATGATTGTGGGGTGTGTATGTATGTACATGTGTGTTTGCATCTGTCTGTATGTGACACTTCTCAGGCCCCCTCCCAGGGGACAGATCAGCAGGTGACAGTCAGTCTCCGGCTTGGCATCCAGTTTCCATTCGCTCCACTGTGTGAACTTCAGGGCACCCCCTGAAATTCCGTTTCCTGGAAACCAAGTTTTATGGCGTTTAAGCTATTTTTAACAAGTGATGGAATCGAGTTGCCTGCCCAAAGAATATTGGGTGGGTAAAAATGTCGGGGTGAAGGCTCAGTGGTTTTTTAATTCAAATTTCCCCCTGAATTCATGACATTGTCGATGGCCATTAAAATCAGAGGTTGTCCACACTCAGGTATGGTCACCATACCTGAATGTGGACAATTTTTACCTTAGTAGTCAAATCGTGTCTCTGTAAGAGGGAAGTAACTGGGTGTTTCCCCTGTTGTGACAGGGTCCCCTGAGTTAGGGGAGGCCGGGCCAGTGTAGCTGGTCCGGGGCCTGTGAGGATTAGAACCCGCAACTTAGGGGCTGACCGGTGCTGTGTCCCGTCCCCCCCGCCGCCGAGGGCCCCCAGCAGGCCACTTGTCAAGGACTTGGTTCTGCCCCTCTGCTAGAGAAAGGAGGGAAAATTTGGCTCCCGAGAAGAAAACAGGAACAGAAGCCCAATTCTTAGCAAAAGAAAAAGGAATTTGAATTCTGAAGATACTTTATTTCGGAGAAACTTGGTGCCAGCTCCGGTCCTTGAAATACCATTGCCGCAAAAGAAGAAAACCAAAAAGTCACTGGGGAATCACGGGGCACCCAGATGGCTTGGGCAGGAAGGAGTAACGGGTCACGGCCTTGGTGTTTGCTGAGACGTGCCACTCTGGAAAACAGCGGGTAGCCGTCAAAGGGTCTGGTCGGTTGTTTCCGCTCTCATTTCGCACTCCTTGTCTGGCTACATTGTCACGATTTCATGCCCCGCACAACCCTCCGTTTTATTCTTCCTGTCCACAGCCTCGCTTTACTCACGGCCCATCTGAATCCAGCTCCCTTCTCAGACATCGCGCGCCCACGCAGAACGGGGGTCCTCAGTGGGGACCCTTCTGTCCCTGGGGGACACTGGGCGATGTCTGGGGGCATCTGTGGTTCTTACACTGGCGGGTGCTCCTGGCAAGACTGAGTGGGGGTCAAGGATGCCGCTCAGCACCGTGTAGCGCCCAGCATGGCCCCACCCCAGAGAACCAGCCGGCCGCAGTGGCCACGGTGCTGAGGGGAGACCCTACTGGATGTTGAGAACCAACTGGGTGCACTGGGGGTGATCCCAGCGCAAGAAAGGGTGTAGTTCTCCCATTGAAAGGGGAAACAAATCCACTTTTCAGCAAGAAGGAGATGGATGTTCCGCTCCCGCAACAAACAAGCGTCCTCTCTGTGCCTAGAGCTTAGCAGGGCCACACACAAGCGCGGACAGTGAAGACAGGATCCAAACACGCATCGCTTGGTCCTCAGACCTGGCCCTCGGGCGGAAGGGGCAAAGAGAAGGAAGTGGACAGGATCTTGCTGGGCACCGCAGTAACACGGGGAGTATTAGGACAAGCATCGGGGCAGAATCCGGGCTTTGACACAACGGGTGCCCCTGAGAGCGTTCTGCGCTTGTTCCTTCTTGTTCAGAGGGAGGAAATTAATTGCTTTCCTGGGGCTAATGAACTCCAATGCCATCTGGATGCCACCAGGCACCAGGAGAGGATGAGCTGATGGCCCGGGGGGGACCGTGTGTCTCCCCAAGGCAGAAGGTCATTAACCAGCCAGAATGAAAGTGACTAAAAACCACTTTGCTTTCCCTCCCCCAATCACACCCAAAGACGGCAAAATGCTGTCTAAATATTGATCAGACCTCTGCGAGGCAGGTGAGAGCTCCATTTGGCATTTGAAGGAACAGGAATAGAAAAGAGATTGCTTAAGGTCGCAGTGAGTCAGCAGCCGGGCCAGGAACAGCGCCCAGAAATTGCTGTGAGCATTTTCTGCGCTTCCTTTCCTGACATTACTGGTTACTAGGTGATGGGAGTATTTTCCTGTAAACAGAAGCCTCTTCCCTTTGTGCCCAGGCAGATTCATTCATCGCCGCCGTAATCCGGGGCTGCTCTAGCTGTGTCTGTCCTTTGCCCCCTCACGTAGACTCAGGAGACCGTGGTGGATGTTGCCACTGGTGAATTTCACCCAGCAGCGTGTCCCAAAGGTCAAGCGCACGTTTGGTTTATTTGGACATCTGTTCGAGGTCAAATGTGCGTTTCGTGGATTCCGAATCCTGGTGCCGGCCAACGAGGGGAAATTGCACCGCTGGTTCCGTGCTCTCCCACTTTATTTCATGCCTGCCCTTATCTCGGACCAGATGGCGAATGAAACATGCTTAGCTTACAAACAACACCCCGGGCGTGTGTCTGAGCTGTGAGAGAGCTTCAGGCCGGCCAGCCTGCCCACTGGCCAGGCAGGGCCAGGCGAGGTGGCAGTCGTGTCTGCGGCCCCTCTGCTTTACATTGGCCACTCTGGGGCTCCTGCAACCCAGGCTGGGGGGACTCAGGCGGAGCCTACCAGAGAAAGACTGCCCGGGTCCTCCCACGGGACCAAAACCAAGAGAGAGGACTAAGGAGTGTGAGAAAGCAAGGACAGGGAGGACAGTCACTGAATGAGCCCCAGCTCCCGTGACAAGTTCAGGTTCAGAGCAGGAGCGTGGCCTTCACTCAGTCATGCCGACTGAACTTGGCCGGATCTGGGGATTCCCAAACTGGGGGCCGGAAAGGCGCTCCGCAGCGTGCGTCCTTGTGCCCCATGGACTTTGCGTCGAAGGGATCACCGATGCCAGTGTCCACGGGGCCCTGCCACCTCCCCTCCTCGGCCAGGTTGAGGAGTGACTGGGGATCCAGCGTCACACCTTCTCTCGAGCTGACAGCCAGTCGCCCGGTATTTTTGTTTAGGTTTTTATCGTGGAACTTTGGAGCATCTACAAAGTAAACTGCAATGAACGCCACGTAGCCGCCACCCTCTGCTGTTGTCAGCGTCCTGCCATATTCTCGTGCCACCTATATGCCCCCACTCACCCCCATCCTCCTCTACATTGGGGGTTTTTTGGTTAAAATTTACATACAGTAAATGTGCAAATCTTAACTGGCTAATTTTGACAAATGGCCACTCCACGTCACCCACACCCTGTTATCATAGAGAATGTGTCCATCTCCCTAGAAAGTCCCTCCTGTGCCTCCCCAACAATCCCCCCCCGCCCCGTTACTTTAGATTAGTTTTGTCCGTTCTACCTTATCTGCTCTTTTGGACTCAGTATCTTCCGCTCCACATGATGATTTTAAGATTCATCCATGTGTTGTGAATATTAGTAGTTCATTCTTTTCTATTAATGAGTAGTATTCCAGTACTATTCTGTTAGCTTTTTTTTTTTTTTTGGTGGCTTCAAACCTCTGTTATATTTGCTTACAATTCTGTGAGTCAATCATTTGGGCTGGGCTCAGCAGGGTGATTCTTGTGCTGGTTGTGCCTTGTGTCATGGTGGTTGTTGGGTGGGGCTGGATGGTCTAAGACAGCCTCCCTGACTCACGTTTCTGGCATCTGATTCTGGCCGTTGGCTGGGCCTCTCCATGGGGTACAAAGATTTTAGCCCGAACAGGTTTACCAGTTTATTACAAAGGGAACAGATGAAAAAATGGATAGAGCAAGGCATGTGGGAAGGGGCATGGAGCTTTCAGGCCGTCTCCAGTCACGCCTCCAGGAACCTCCACGTGTTCAGCTATCTGGAAGCTCCTCTGTCAGCTTTTCAGCTACGCCCTTCTCTTTTCTAGTAGTTGCTTTGGGGATTACGATATGTACCTTTAAATCGTCATAGGCTACAATTTCTCATCCATTCTCCTCATGAGGAGCATTTGGCTTATTTCTACTTTTTGGCGATTGTGAATAAAACTGCTATGAACATGCTTGTACAAGTTTCTTTTTGAAGACACATATTTTCGTGTCTCTTGGATAAATATTATACCTAGGAGAGGAACTGTGAGTTAAAGGATAGGTTTAACTTTCTAGAAAACTGCCAGACCTTTTTCCAGCACGGTCATATCATCTCACATCCCCACAGCAGCAGGGAGCATTCCAGTTGCTCCGTGGGCTTACCACGTTGGATGTCATCAGACTTGCTGGTGTCACCCATTCTAGTGAGTGCTCACTGGATCTCACTGTGGCTTGAATTTGCAGTTACCTGTAACTAATGAGGTTGAACACTAAACATATACTTTTGGCATCTGTGTATTTTTCTTCGTGAAATGCCTATTCAAGTGTTTTGCCTATTTTCTCTATTGGGTTTTTGTCTTCTTATTGAATTGTAGGAGTTTTTTTAATACATATATTGTAGGTAAAAGCCCTACTTCAGATACATGTTTTGCAAATATTTCTCCCAGACTGTGGTTTACCTATTCACGTTCTTAATGAAATCTTTTAACGAGCAGAGGTTTTAAATTTTGCTGAAATCTAATTTATCAAGCTTTTTATTTATGCTTATTGCTTTCCGCATCTTGTCTAAGAAACCTTTGCCTAAGCCCCTATGTTTTCTCTGAGAAGTTTCAGAGCATTAGCTTTTATGTGTAAGTCTGTGATCTAACTTCAGATCGTTTTTGTGTATGGTGTGAGGTGTAGGGGTCAAGGTTTATTTTCCCCCCAAGATGGATATCCTGTCGCTCCAGCACCATTTGTTTAAATGACTTTTCTTTCTCTATTGAATTGCCTTTTGTCAAAAATCAATTGAGGAGGAAAATAGCAGGGGCTCCATTATAAAAAAAAAAATCATACATTCCGTTTGGGTTTGCCAAAAACAAAAATAAAAATTTTTTTAAAAGATAAAAAAAATCAATTGACAATGTAAGTATGGATTATATTAGTTATATGTTGCTGGATTTGATTTACTGATATTTTGTTAATGATTTTTGCAAATAAATTAATGAGAGATATTGATCTAAATACTTTCTGGGCTGGGTGTGGTGGCTCACGCCTGTAATCCTAGCACTCTGGGAGGCCGAGGCGGGAGGATTGTTTGAGCTCAGGAGTTCGAAAGCAGCCTGAGCAAGAGCGAGACCCCGTCTCTACTAAAAATAGAAAGAAATTAATCAGACAACTAAAAATATATAGAAAAAATTAGCTGGGCATGGTGGCGCATACCTGTAGTTTCAGCTACTCAGGAGGCTGAGGCAGAAAGATTGCTTGAGCACAGGAGTTTGAGGTTGCTGTGAGCGAGGCTGACACCACGGCACTCTAGCCCATGCAACACAGTGAGACTCTGTCTCAAAAAATAAATAAATAAATAAATAAATACTTTTCCGATAATATCTTTATCAAATTTTGGTACCAGGGCTTAATGACCTCATAAAATGAGTTGTGAAGTGTTCCTTTTTGTATTTTCTCATGGAATTTGTGTGTTAATTCCTTTTTTGGTATTCGATAGTATTCTCCAGTAAAACTATATGTGCCTGAAGTTTTCTTTGTAGGAAGACTTTCAATAACATTCAATTTCTTTGTTAGATATATGACATTTGCATTTTCTGTTTCATCTTGTTCAGTTTTGGTCTGTTGTATTTTTCAAAAAAGTTCATTTGATCTAAGTTGTTGAATTTATTGACTAAAGTTCCTGATAGTTTCTTATTATCATTTTGATTCCTGTAGGATCTGTAGTGGTAAATCTCATTTCACTCCTGATATTGGTAACTGGATTTTTTCCTCTCTTTTTTATTTCCTTTCCTATCAGTGTTTCTAGGAGTTGTCAGTTCATCTTCTTTTTAGAAGACTTGATTTTTTACAGCAATTTTAAGTACACAGCAAAATTGAGAGAAAAGTGCAGAGATTTCCCAGATACCCCCTGCCTTCACACATGCCTGACCCTCCCCATTATCAACATCCCCCACCAGAGGGGGTACATTTGTCACAGTTGATGAACGTGGCATTAGCACAACATTATCACCCAAAGTCCATAGTCCATCAGAGTTCACTCTTGCTGTTGTACATTCTATGGGTCTTGACAAATATACGATGACATGTATCCACCCTTATAGTACCCACAGAATATTAATAGTTCTACTGACCTGAAAATCCTGTGTGCTTTGCCTGCCATGCCTCTCTCTTCTCCTAACCCTGGCAACCATTGATCTTTGTACCGTCTCCATAGTTGTGCCCTTTCCAAAATGTTATATAATTGCAATCATACAGTGTGTGGCTTTTTCATATTGGCTTCTTTCTTTTAGTAATGTGTATTTAAATCTCCTTCATGTTTTTTTCTTGGCTTGATAGCTCATTTCTATTTTGAAGGAATTTCAATTTTGAGGAAATTTGAATTTTGTTCATTTTCTCCATTGTTTGTGGAATCGTTCTTTATTATTTTCCTTCTTTATACTTAATTTAAGTTTAATTTGCTTGTCTTTTTATAGCTTCTTAAAAATTTATTATTTTTTTTTAGAGACAGGGTTTCACTCTGTCACCCAGGCTGAAGTGCAGTGATACAGTCATAGCTCATTGTAACCTTGAACTCCTGGGCTCAAGTGATCCTCCCACCTCAGCCTCCTGAGTAGTTGGGACTACAGGTGCGTGCCACATGCTCAGCTAATTGTTTTAACATTTTTTGTAGACATGGGATCTCACCACGTTGCCCAGGCTGATCTCGAACTCCTGGGCTCAAGAGATCAGTCTTTTGAAAGGTATTGAGACTTGCTTTATAGCCCAGAATATGACCCATAATAGTGAATGTTCTATGTGCCTTTGAAAAGAACGCACAAGTTTTGATCGTAGTGTTTTATAAATGTCAATTAGATCAATGTGGCTGATAGAGTAATTCAGATATTCTATACCCTTACTGAAATTTTTGTTTAGTTCTTCTATTAAAATTACTGAATGAAGGATGTTTAAAATCTCCAACTCTGATCTGTCTCTTCTTTTAGTTCTGTTAATTTTTGCTTTATGTATTTTGAAGCTCTGTTAC